>NW_008236767.1:6367099-6375345 GCF_000691975.1 Corvus brachyrhynchos
TTTTTTTTTTTTTTTTTTTTTTTGGATGAGATGGGCTGAAAAGTCTGTATTGAGTAGAGACTGAGGAGCTGGTAGCCATGGGAACCAGGCTGATGCTGGTGTCTTTGCCTAATGGAATCAAACCTCTCGAAACTCCCAGAAGCATCTTTATAAGAGCAACAGTAGCAGAACTGACAACAGGAAGAACAGCTACTGATGGCTGCCAGCAGAAACTGGGAATGTCAGGATTAGGGAAGACTGTGACCATGATTTAACAAGAAATATATAGTATATACAAGAAAATTCCAGCAAACCCCTCCCAAAACTCTAAAAGCTGCAAAAGACACTGTGTACCAGCTGTTGGAAGCATGGGTTTGAATGTAGGAGGGAATGACTCAGTCCTCAATTAAGTGAGTTTTGTGAGTATGAGTGTCACTTGCATGGGTATAGATGGAACTGGGGCCCCAGCTCAGAAAACAGAGTCAGCAGCTTTTAACCCTTGCATTGAAAAACTAACTCCACAGCATTTTCCCCCCCTGTGTGATAGGAACAGAGAAGAACTTTGGAATCATACACAGCTCTTCTTTAGAAATATGAACTACCCAAAGCCTGAATACAGTGACACCACAGAAGTGTCTGGCAAAAACTGAGAAATCCCAAGCAGCACATTGCCCATCGCCACAGCAAGAGGGAAAATAGTTTCATAACTGTTTTGGAGGAAGAACATCTCTAGGCAGATGGCATTTGGCCAGGGAGCCTGCTCACAGGAGGCTCATCTCACTGTCCTCAGTGCTTTCCCCTGCACCGGGCAGAAGACACACGCCAACCAACTCTCCCCACACGTGTGAGAAGTCAACACCTTTCCTTAACACTCATCCTCCCAATGCCCAAAGCTGCTTCTGAGCTGGCAGCAAGCACAGATGAAGATATTTAACAATGGGAACGCAAATCCAAAGTTCCCAGCTAAAAGCTGCGGTGGTCTGATTGGCACAGAGGCTGAACCTCTGATCTCACAGATGAAAGGGACTCTCTGCTGCACAGAGCTGTGCTGACTCCCATCCAGGACACTCAGGGCATGCAGAGCTCATCTTTTTGTGCTCTTCTTCAACAGTGCACCATGTGAGAAAATCCCTTGGTTTGCTCCCAGCCCATACCTTATGTAATATTTAAATGTAACAATAGGATACCTGGAAGAAAAAATCCAAATTTATGCATGTGCTCGTCCATAAACAGACTAAAACCTCAGGAGCTGCTAGCAGTAGCCTAATAGGCACTCACCCAGCCAGACACCTAATAGTTTTTAATGCTAATCAATAGAAAAGATTCTGGGAAGTGACCTTGAGAGCTATTGTCTCAGTGTGATATATATTTTGAAGCAGTGGGAGATTCTGATGCTTTAATGCAGTAATTTCTGGAAAAGGATATGTGGAAGGAGTAGTGAAGATCAGAAAGGGCGGCATTTGTTGGAGGAAGATATCCAAAAAAGGTTAACTTCTGGGAGGAAAAAATGGTTCAAATCCAAGAGACTGAGCCAAGCTCTTTCAGCCGCATTCACAGCTTCTCTGTGAGTTTGTTGAACACTCATTGCGTGATCTGCTCACGAAACTTTCCTTTCCTGAGGAAGGGGTAAGAATTTATCATCACAGCAAAATTTTGAAGGTTTATTCACTATTATGGGAAATTCTGACTTGCAAATGGTTAAAAGAGTGAAAAGGAGCTGCTTTCAACTATAAAGAAAAAGTTTCTTTCCTTTGTAAGCTTAAAATTTATTATGTGTTATATAAATGCTACTCAGTATTCCAAGCACCCCTCCTATGATGGCTGGTATTTTAAGGATATATCCATTTTTTAGTACCAAACATATATTATGTCTTTTTTTCTCTTCTGTGTGCAGTTGTACCTTTTGGTTTGGCACCGACACAATGCAATTAAACTTTGAAGTGTTTGAACCACTGTTAATGCTATAATAACTTGGAGTAGTTTCTGTGAAAGAACACCAAGCCTTTTTTTCATCAATAAAGGCTCTATGGCATATGTTTCTACATTTCAATATCCATTTATCTATATCTTTATTTCTGAGGAAGTCAGTAGTCATTACAAGGAATACACTTTTAAAATGTGTCATTATGGTAAAGCATTTTTCATGTGAGGTAGAGAAGAAATTGCAAGAATTTTCATCCCTGGGTTTTAGTATAAGATTTCACATTTTTTTAACATACTCTTTATTTTATCTATGAACTTTCATAAAAGTCAGAAGACTAATGTCTCAGTCTGTAGAATAAAGTTAATGCCTCAGCTAAAAATATTTTAAAACCTGAAAAATCTGCTTAAATTCAGGATCTTGCAAGATATGTTTCTTTAAATTATTTCTTTTATGCCCTGAAAGCAAAATGAATGCAATAACCACTAAGCTAGCTTAAAGCACAATTTGAGGAGAACAATTGTTTGTGTGCTTAATTGCAAGTATATGAGGTGTGCAATTCCGGTATCTACAGTGAGGTCACTCACAAGTCTGAACACAAGCAAGTGTTTAAGTACCTTGTTGGATCAAGTCTTTAAGAAAATTACTGTTGCAACAGAAAAATTAAAGTCTCACTGATGGGGTTTGACTGCAGGAAATTTAGCATAGGTAATACCTCTTACAGAAATCCTTTGTGGTACCTTGTATAACGACAGACAAACAGCAATGTATTTTCTTCTTGCTTTGAAAGGCAACAAATGTCTTTCTTGCCCTCCTTTTGACTTGTAAATATCAGAAATGAAAAGTATGCTCTGACCAGTTTTGGGGTTGTTTGGGGGTTTTTTTGTTCTTAATAGTTGATTCTAATATAAAATAATTTTTATATGTTTAGAGGATTGAGGAACCCAGAAAAGGAATACAACAAGAAAGGAAGGAAAACTAAACTTGCTTGGAGAGGTAAGACTACCATGAAAAAGAGAGATGAAGGGAAATCTTAAGCATTATCTAGAGAGAGATGAGGACAGTAGAGGGAATGAGGTATTGTCAGATGAGACATTGTCACATAGAAGCTGCAAAGAATCTTAAAAAGAAGGGGAGCAAGATGTATGGGGACTGTGGTGAGTGAGCCTTAGGCTGGGTAAAGTTTATTTGAGATGGCATAAATTGCAAAGGTTAAAAAAAAAGGGTAATAGGAAGTGGTTAATACTAATTATGAGAGGATCGGTGCTGGTTATTTTTTATCACATACCCACTAAAAAGGGGTTGTTATTTTGAATAATCCAGCATAAGCAAAAAGAACTAGTGAAAGTCTTAATGTAAGAAGAATGAAGTGAGAAAGATCGAACCTAATACTGAGCTTCAACATGTCAGAGAAAACTGGTGATAGAGGAATGGGGGAAGGAAGGCACTTTAGGAAAAAGTAAGAGAAGTTCCATTTTAGAGCTGCTTGACCTTGAGAAACAATGGGACATCCAACAGAGAGTAGTAGAGAAACAGATATAGACACAACATGCTCAGAGAGAAAAAAGAGGTTTTGGATTTGAGGATCAGAGGCACTGAGATGAGAAAGAGAATAAGCCATGCTGCAGGCAAGGCATGGTGAGCAAAACAGGGTGGGAATCTGGAGATGGCCAGAGAGCCACTGAAGCCCCCAGAGAGGCTTCATCTTGGAAAATGCAGCCATTGAATGAACACAGCTGAAAGCATAGGAAGTATATTTTTCATGGAGTAGGGAGGGAGAGGAACGCTGTCAAAATCTCAGTATTCCTCCCAGAATGAGATACGCATTGAAGAAAAAGTAAAAGAAACAGGATTTGGGAAAAGGGGCAGACAAGACAAATAAAGGCAGCAAATTATGTCAGGATCAGATGTTAACGAGGAAGAAAATGAGAGAAATGAAAATGATAGAACTGAAATTTGAGGCCACTAGTATAAAATCTGAAAGGACCAGAAACGTTTTCTGGGATGGACTTTTTTAAACTTTCCTCCAAATAATTATACCCTTGCAGAGTAACAACACGTTCATCCAAAATGATGGCTTTTTGTTCCATGTCCAGCATGGTATTTGGCGGGTATTAAATGGGACGCATTGCAGTTCAGCTGCAGGTACAAAGCAAATGATGCATTTCTTTGCTTGAGGCCCTCATTATGCTCTGTAAACAATCAGAATGGAGATTTATGCTCCACTCACTGATTTCCTGCTCTCGGGTAAAAGCACGAGGGGCACGTTAGAAAGAAAGCACTAAGACACTGATTATCTTTTTCTCCAAGCCAAATTGGTTTAGGTTTCTCCAGGCCTCCTAGCAACAGCTTTATTATAATGGAGTAATTTCCCCCCAAATACTTCTAAAACAAGTATCAGATTAATGTTTCAGATAAGAAGAAAGTATATTCATTAACTCCCAGGGCCAGTCTATTGAAATAAAAGCCTCAAATAAAACATGCAAGTATGGTTTCATTATGATATGTTGATTTTTTTCTTGTTTGGTTTTTTTTTTACATTATTTAACAATGAATGGCTAATGATGATCAGTATACAATACATTCATTCCATAGATGAGAAAAAATAATTCCTGTTTGCAAATATTTTCCTGCAGATTAAAAGAAACATGAAATATTTCAGCTGTGGATATGAATCACTGCACACACATGCATCACTTTTGTTTACTTACAACCAGCTATACCACATATTACGTTGGAAGTAGACACATATATGAAGAATTTATTTAGTTCTACAATAAGTGCAGTTTCTGTTGTATACAAACTCATGGCATTCATATTTCTTATGATATCCCAGGAGAACTACTGTATGTTAAGAGAACTGAACTAATTCCATAAATATGAATTCTTTGTTTCATGGTAAAGTTTTCAGAAGTTGCTATGTTACTCAGATGAATACCTCCTAATAATAATTTTTTTAATCCCCAACTTAAAGATCTGCTACATAGCCTCCTTTTCAAAAGTAGCTTAAGCACCAAGAAGTTGGTGAGACTTGGGTTCACATGGCAGTTCCTGAAAAAAAATATTTCTTCAAGCTTTGAAAGACAACGAATACTGTATGGAGAAAAGATACACAGTGGAGCACTTCTCTCATTCTCTGATTTTTATGCCATGGTACAATTGTGATTTTTCAGAAGGAAAAATGTATTGTTTTGGTGGTTTCTCTCGCCTTAACCACAGGTGTAACCTTCCCAATAGCTCCACAGAGGAATGGTGGCTGAAAACTCTTTTTCCCCTTTCATTATTTTTCTCTGTTTTGGGCTGCCATAGCAATAAGGTCTATGGTGGGGCCAGCAGCTGGCTTTGTAGTGTCACTTTGTTCAGCCACACCATGGACTGCAAAGGACTGGAGCAAGCAGGTGCTTGAGGACACAGGTTCAGCCAGTGCAGATGTGCTCTGCAGCTGGGGGAATGTGGGAAGCTCCTTACAGGCTCTCGTAAGGGGGACACTCTTAAGAGAGAGGAAACAAAGAAGAGGAAATCAAGGTATCTACAGTGTTTCTAGAGGACTTGACTAAAGGGGTAGAAACTGTTACATCCATATTGAAACACCCAGGTACTTCTTGGGTAAAATGCAAAATGACAACAGTTTCACCTGTAAAGTCTTTTTAGCATTAGAAATGTTGCTGGTAATTACAGAACGTGACTCCCTTGAGGACAGAGTCTGTTTCTATCTGATTCACTCTGTTCCTAGAGATGGTTGTTCTATTCCTTCCTTCAAGAGAAGCTCAGGTGATACGCCAAGACAGACCTGGACTCATTGTGCAGGAAAATGTACTCTGTAGCCCATTTTGGTCAAGTGAGATTTAGCACCTTCTTATGATAGAACTTAATTCAGGTGGAGAGAGTTTCCATTACTCCTACTAGTGGTACATGTAATGACAAAGTCTTAATATTAGAAATATGGAGTATTTAAAGTTAGCAAGCACTCTTATACAGCCAATGTTGCAAAATACTTTGAAGTTTTAAAAAATGAAATATTTCAAAATGTCAAGATTAACACCTGGCAAGAAATTTGAGGGAATACACAAAGGGAATACATGCTTTCATTAAAAGTCACCTGAGGCCCAGGAAGATAGTTGTTTATAATACAAGATTTCTTACGAAGAGTAGCAGTTTGTAGCATAATGTAGGACAGCGATTCAGAGGTAAATGCTTCTAACTTCAAACTGTATTTTGAACATTGGGTATTTTTAGCAAAGGTACATGTTGAGTTTAACACATTCCATATGTACAGTACAATAACAAAAAAAAGAAAGAATAAAAGTTTAAAAAAGAGGAAGTCTTAACTTATTATCCATCTAATATAATGTGTTTCACGCTTCTCAAAACTCCACTGGGGACTAAGCACACTATATTCAACAGTTGTACAACCTTTCCTGCTCAGTATATCTAAATTTCTTTCAGCAAGAGGAAGTATATGTTGCCACAAATCAACCTCAAATCTAACAAAAAGGCAAAGGACAGCATGTGTTGCTCTCTCTGTCCTTCATTCTGTGGGTACAAAACCAAGCTGTCCCTGGCTGGTTTAATGACCCAGCACAGCAATGCACAGAGTGTGAAGGGAAACAGCTTGGCACCTGCAAAGCTCACACATGAAAGCCCCAAAAGTTTTCAAAGTGCAAGGGATTTTAGAGAGATATGAAATCCTGTTTTGTTTTTTGTTTGGGGTTTTTTTTTGCCAAAGAGCACTTGCTTTATATGGAGACTTTTATTATCCAAGGACCTAAACTTGCTTCTGCATTATTGATTAGAGTACAGAAAACAAGCAAGGATTTATTATGGAGTCAGGAGGATTAGCAACATAGTTTTGTCACTTTCTTTTATGAATAAATCATATTAACAACAGCTTTGCAAAACCAAGTAAGGTAGAGCATAATATACTGAGGCAGACGATAAATGAAAGTTGGAAACTTTAGTAGACAAGAATATTTGTTTATGTTTCTCCTTGAAATCAGATATATGCAGCCTTCTTAACAATTTTACCTATCTCTGAAGAAACTTCATTTAACATAGAACTGAACCTATTTGAGGCTGAATGTACACCTTGAATATATGCTTAAATTTAAATCTGCAGCATTAACAGCAAATAAATACTTCCCTAAAGGTCAATAGTGTTCCCTACAGGTTTTTTAATAGATTATAAATATTACATACACCTGGTCAAAAATCAGGGAAATGCTTGAATCGTACTTGGAGTCTATTACTGAAAATATGAAATAAAGACAAATTAAGTTGGAGGCAAACGTGAAAAGGGATGTTTTATGTTTCTGAACTCAGGTTGTGCTTTTTATCTGTGTTAAACATTGCAAAATTAGGAATTATGATTGTAAGTAAAATTCCATATATAGTTTGTGACAATATACCATTAAATATTGCACAGGGGTTTTTCCTGCAGCTGTGAATTGTATTAGGGCTCTTTTAGTGGGGTATAAAACACAAGAATCCAATCTTTCTTCACATGCACCAATAGTTCCCATCATTTCATTCACATAAAATCTCCTAGTTGCTAGTGAAAAATGGCTGATGAGTAAAGTAGGATACATCCCAGTACATTGTATGTTTAATAAAACATCTGCCATTTGAACAACTGGGAATGACCTTAAGATAAATTTCAGAAATTCTGGAAAAGAAAGAATAAGCAAAATTTAAAACATTTAAATAAATTTATTTGAAAAACAAATAAAATTTTTATGAACAAGTTTTTATTGTAAATTACACTTTCAGATTCTGTAACATAACTATAATGCTACACCATATATTTGCAGAGTGTTGTTTTCTCACAAAAAATCCCCCCTCTTTTATAGTTACTTTGTAACTATACATCCTTTTTTTTAGGTTACTTTATACATCCTTTTTTAGGTTACTTACATCCTTTTTTATAGTTACTTTGTAACTATACATCCTTTTAAAGATAAATTTAGAAGACATTGCCATTTCCACAAACAGCTACAACAGATCTGTTTGGTGTAAAATAAATATCTGCATTGTTGCACTCAGCAATCAAGTAAGCAAGATATAACACTTTTAGTTAATCTATGAAATAATGAGGTACTACATGCCTAGCTGTCTGTAGTGCCTTCTAGCCAAGATTTCCTAACAATTTACACACTTTATAATATAATTTTGCAGAGGCCGTGTGAAATGAGAAAATAACAAATATTTATTCAGCTCCTGGAACAGAAGCACACAAAGGATGTTTTCAAAGGTGGCATCTCCGTTCCCAGCTGTGGAAAGGCAAACATGTGGAGGCTGTTTAGCACCTGCGGCTGCTCTGCAGGAAGAGCTGAGTGCAGTCCCTACCCTG
>NW_008236767.1:6375445-6384628 GCF_000691975.1 Corvus brachyrhynchos
CCATACCCAGTCTTGGCTCCATCCCTTTGTAAAAGTTTAATGTATAGCTTTCCTGCAGCAATTAAGTCTTATAAGCAGCCAAGTACACAAAGGAAGCAGTTGATGCTCCACTTCTTTAATACAATATTAAAATTCTGTTGGTTTTTTTTTCTTGTGGATAGACAATGTGTCTCTTCCATGATTTATGCTATTTAAGCATGCTGATTTGCATAGTTTTCCTGTTGTTATGTTCAGTAAGTTGAAAAAGTGTGCTGACTGATGTGAAGTTTCATCTGACAACTCTTCTATGTAAAAGTGCTGTTTGGAAGTGATAATGAGACCACCACATGGGAACTGATACTCTACTTCAGCCACTGACCTGTTCTGGAAGCCCCTCATGCCTCTCTCTTCTGTTTTTCTGATGTAAAATATTTCCTTTTGGAAGATACTTCAATGACTTCAAAGATTTGTTCCCTGCTAGATTATAGCTGCTCCTGCTCTCAAAGGAAATAATGGGCAGTGTGTGAATAAAGAACTCAGGAAAAGTACATATCATCTTCTAGATTACTGGTCTCATTGCCATTCCTAGTCTACAAATAGTTAACAAAGAAAAGCAAAAAGTCTGAATGAAAATACAGTCATTGGCTTCCCTGGAGTCTCTGAAAGATCCTCACAAGTTCATTCAAATTTCTTCCCTGGAATAAGTAATTTCTAGCGAAAAACTGCATTGTTCTTATGGGGGTTAATCATAATATTTGTTTTATGGTGTGACTTCATCACCATCCAAATTGCTTCTACACTACACATACCCATTACCCTCCCAACTCCTGCTGTACTATTTTAAATAACTTTACAGCATCCTTTTTACTTGCAAACCAATGTCTCACAATCAATGGGACTTCATCACATACCTGTTTTACAAAACCACATTTATTTCATAAGGTGCTGAAGTCATTATTGGCTGTGTATAGGAATTCAGATTAGAATATATAAACACTTTCTTCTTTTTCCTGATCTGTTACACTATGATTCCTTTCATCTTTGTTTTTTCTCCTGCTTTTTAGCAATTTTATATTAGTTTTGATCCATTTGTATGTCTATATTTTCTCTTTTAATAATCCCACTCCTTTTTATCTTTACCGGCTTATTTCTGCTTGCTTTTTCTCCTTGTCATGGTTATTCATTTCTCTCTTCTGTATTTGCACTCATCCCCTTTCCTTCCTTTCAAGCTAACAAATGTAGACTGTATTTACAGACTGGATTTTTTAAAGAATAACATATCAAAGTCAGACTACAAATATTACTTATGCCTGATGTCAGTTATTCACTGCTTGTCACTCCCAATGCACACATCGCCAAAGAGCCTCCACTAACACTCTGGCCTAAAGTATAAAACCTCTACCACTACATTTCAAAAAATAACAAATCTTTTCATGTTTGAGCTGTCAAAAGAAGCTCTTGGAACAGCCAGCACAGAAAGGGACACAGTCACTACCCACATGCACTATATAAGTATGATCACATGCCTCCTAACAGAAAGTGCTGGTAACTCTGGGGGGTGGCAAGCCCCTTCTGAGCAGCTTGGATGCAGCAACATGGATTGATTTTTTTTCCTTTTTTTTCTTCCAATCTGCCCTTGCCAGGGTATTTGGTGCATTCTTCAAAGCAGGGCCTGGGAGTGGCAGTGTCTGGGACGGAGCTGCAGCGCTTTTGGAGGACTGCTGCGGGTGAGTGCCAGGGTGGCATTGCACACTTGGGGTTAGACAATGTATAAGGCCACGTTATGCTGCTTGCTGAGTTGTTCCTGGAGGAGAAGCCAAGTGAGAAAGAAAAAGCAAGGCTTGGAAAGTGGGGTAGTTTTGTAGTCTGTTGAACTGCCTTAAATAACCCCTCTCTGACACCACACCACAGAGGGACATTGATGCAACTCAACCTGTGCCCTGGTAGGATCCCACACCAGCTGTGGGGCAGAGGTAGGGAGAGAGTGTTGCTGTCAGCCCTAAGCCAAAGGGGAAGTGAAACCTCTCATGCAAGTTAAAACCACCAGTCTTCTGGACCCCTCTCAATGGAGACTGGGAAAAAAAAAAAACCAAACAGGAAAGAACTGGTTCAGGGCAGCAATTCTCACAGTTGAAGTCCTTCAGAAAGAGGCATCTGTTCCTTCTAGCAGAGTGCTTTACTGAAGAGGAGAAAAAACATGCACATAACTGTAAAGGCATACAAGGTTTCATGTGCTAACCTTATATTTCAGACTTTGACTAAGATTTTTGCTTCTCACGTTAGTGGGTTACTGTAACTGCAAAGTATTTCAGTACAAGCAGACTGTCTTCATACTTAGAAAATTGTACAGATACAATAGATACCATGAAATAAACATTATGATTAATTTATCTTAATTTTGATATATCATAGTTGTTTTTACAACAAGTTATTAATTTCTACATATAAATCAGTTCATGATCATCTTTTAATACTCCTTCTTTTCTTCCTTAACTGTTCTCAAGGTCCTTGTAAAGCTAACCCTCTTTTCTGAGGAAAACAACAAGTAATTACATCTTTAAAAAGGCTAAATCAAGATTTCTTCCAGAAAGAAAAAACAAACACCCCTTTCTGGATTAATGGTTTACCAATCCAAACCATGTTTAGTTCTTGAGAAGTTCATGAGTTGTTTTGCCATTTTCCTCATGCTATTCTGAGCTAGTTCTGCACCTCACACAACTCTTAAATAATGGAGACACCCTGAAATCAGATCTCACTGCTTTTGGATTTATTCACACTCAAAAATCCACACTGCAACTCAGCTGGCTTGGATGATACTCGGTCACACTCGGCAATTTTGACCCCTCTCAAATTTTCTAGCTCCTGAGAATTAGGGGAGAAAGCCATACAACAGGCAATAAATGACTCCTGTAGTCACTCTCCCCATGTGTTTGCTGTGTGCTATAGGATCTGCTGGAACTTTCTCATCTCCCCTTCTGATACAGACTTCTCTGATAGCATCACTTCCCGTGCTGGCTCGATTAGCTGAAGAGAAGAAATGCCTGCCCCAGTGTTTGAGAGCTGTGCAACAGCCAGAGCGCTGCAGGCTGAGGTGAGCACAGGAGTAGGGTGAGGGCTTTTTCCATGGATGAATTATGATCCACAGTTTAGTGTCATCACATTTTCTATCTATTACTGATTCTGTTGTTAGTGCCATTCCCTAATGTGGTCATGAGTGTGTTCCTACATTCCTCTGGTACAATACTGAGAAATGTGATGCTCTGTGGTTTTAGTTCCTGTAATGAGAACAAGGCAGTTGTCCTCACACACAAAATTTGTGATTATACAAGAATATATTGTGTTACTGGCAACTAATTAAAATTCTCTGTTGAAATGACATTACTTTATTACACATCATTAACGTAAAATGTCAAAACTAGCATGATAGTGGTTTTCATATGAAAAATGAGTAAGTGAAAGCAACATTACAGCAATTTTAGCACCAGTATTTTAATATATTTTATATTATTGTTAATGTGGTATGGTCAGAGTTTTTTCCATATAAAAATCACAAAAAGGGAATTCTCCCTTTAAAAAATGTCAGTGACTATCAGTTTTGTCCTCTGCATTTATTACACAGATTAAATAAAATTCAAAAAACATTAAATGTCAAAGGGGGGCGGTTGAACTTATAGTACTAAGTTTATATTTTGTTCTATATCCTTAGAGCACAGGGTACACATTACAACTAATTTACTCTCCTCCACCACTAAGTGATATTATTATCATATTGCATACAGTTAAACTGAGACAAGGAATTGAATTCCTTCTGGTCAGAGAGTAAGTAAAATGCTGGTGCTGGGATGAGGACACAGGGCTCTATGGAGCAGGCTGAATATCACATATACTTCCCATTACATGCTAGGATTGAAAGTTTCTAAACTAGATAATAAGTAGGTTTTCCATCGGGGATTTGTAGGACATATTGGTGAATTCAAGCCATAGTTGGCAAGGTACCTACCTGTTCCTTGGCAATATTATGATATTGGTAACATATAAAACTGATGTGAAGGTAGCATTCCCTTGGCAGCACACTAAATATGCCGCAAGACACATAACCAATGAGTATAATTTGCAAATGTGTATGGAGAATCAGTCTTGACAGTTTTGTTTACAAAGGCAGGCAGCTATTTGCTGATAAGAGATATGACATGCTATTCATCTTGCTGCTACTAAGCCAAAGGGATTGCAACTATGATAACAAACTGTTAGATTTGATTGTTGGAATGCTTATGCAATGTTAGTAATAAAGGGTGTTTAAAAGCATATCTCATTTGTTCTTGAGCAATCATATAGTATTTCTTATAACAATTTTCCTGGGACACTTAAAAGGACAAGCTAATTAAAGAAAAGATATCTGTCTGGCTCAGCTTTAATGGGTCTGTGTTCTCTAAGTAGGTGTATGTAGGAAACAGGAGCAGATGTGTCTGTATTTCTCTGCTTGCATGGGTTGAGGCAGGATGTCAAGTGACATAGTCACTGCCTCACATCTTTCAGTGCCTTCGTTTTGGCTGGCGTTACCTCCACAAACCTTCCAAAACTGGAAAATAACCAGTCCTAAAGACAGGACAAGGGTAATGGCTTTAAACTGAAAGAGGGTAGGTTCAGATTAGATAAGGAAGAAATTCTCCACTGTGAGGGTGGTGAAGCACTGGAAAAGGTTCTTATCCCTGAAAATTTTCAAGTCCAGGTTGGATTGGGCTCTGAGCAACCTTGTCTACTGGAAGTTATCCCTGCTTATGGCAGCGGGGCTGGAACTGGATGACCTTAAGGGTCTCTTCCAGCATAGACCATTATATGATTCGAAGTATTGCTGAGACCTTCAAGAAGCTGAGGAGGAGGTTTCTGGATTGTTTCTCCCTGTTATTGAGCACCAGAAGAATGGATCAGCATGACTAACACCTCTCCTTTGTCATCAGCCTCCTGCTTCAAACAATACTGAGAAAACACTTTTCCCAGAACTCCTAAATACCTGCACCATTTATAGCCTCCAGTAACATGTTGCTCACACATTTTCTACAAAGCTTATGATCAAAGTGAAAAAAACCCCAACTTACATAATACTGTTCAGAGCACATACAGGACTAGAGTGTCCTGCACCACCTTGTTTTTGTGAACAGCTGGATGTACATGAGGGTGGGAATAGAAAACTCAGCTGTTTTTTTGTGAAATACTGCTCACTGAGCTTTGTTGAATGTGTACATGCAGCTCAGTAATGTGCAGGCACAGGCTGATCCAGCTGTGATGGCTAAAGTAGTGCTTTTGTCTGGCCTTCTCACTCTCACCTCGGCAGGCACAGCTGAGGAGATGGCTGGGTAGGCTGAGCAGGCAGACCAGGCTGACCATCAGAGATCATGTACATGCCTCACTAATGGATTTAAACAAGGCCAAATACACTAAAATATTTGGTGAGTGTTGGGGAAGATGAAACAGGAAAGCCTTATAAATATGATTGCCTGACAAAAGATTTTGGGAATATGAAAACTACAGGCAACATCGAAATGAAAGCCACTTTTGAAATACCAAGTCTTAGTTACTGAACAACTGGAAAACAATGGTATGGCTGACTGAAGGTAATCCCCTCTTGATTGAACAATACCCTCTGCTTGCAGGCAGGTCCAAGGGTCAGAGCAGACCCTACTAGCTCAGCAGAAGGGGTCCAAAGAGTAGTTTTTAGAAGTTAAGATGTAACACTCTATGGTAATATAAGAACTCTTATAGGCTGTATGTAAATGCTATAGGATTTGTATCTTGTATTAGATTGGTTAGTGACAATTAGAATATTCAGTACAGAAGATGATTTATTGTATTGTAACCAGGACTTCAGACTTTTCCACTTCCACTCTTGCTCTTATTCTTACTACTTCTTCCTCACTCTCCTTGCTCTTACACTCTCTCTCTCTCTCTCTCTTACCCGCTTACTCTCTTGCTCTTTTGGGCCTGCTCAGAGCTGCCAGCTGTAGCTCTGAGCAGTGCCCCTATACCCATGCCCTTTGCAATAAACCGCTTGTCCCAAGATCTGCTTATAGAGATCTCGTCACCGTCCCCGTCTACGCCCGGTCCAGACTGAACCCCAAAGCTCTTACAGGTGAGGGTGTAGCTGATGCAGGTTACAGCTTGGTCTGCTAAGCTTGTCGCTGACCCCAGCTCACACCTCCTGGTCAGTAGACTGGAGACAATATTTACAAGGGTAAGTACACCCTACAGGGGTAGGGGCAGGTAGGAAGGCTACGCCACTCAGTACTTGAGTTGCTGTGGCTAATTCAGCCTGAATGCTGCAGTAATTCAGGCAGCAGTCTGCATTTTTGAATGTATTTGAGCATTGCACAGAAGTCTACACAAGGAAGACATATCAAAACCCCAAACTTTTCACAGCAGGGATTTTAGAGCTAACAAGTGCAAAATGAGCAGCTTTGTTCTCAGTCATTCTTACTCATGGTTACAGGTGACTTTGTGAATAGCATATACCATGACAAACTACAACTGAAAGCCTCTTTGAATGCAAGCAGGCCTTAGGTTTAGCAGCAGCTGTGAGATGGAGACTTACTATTAATGGCAGATTCAAGAAGCATGAACAATAACGAGGCTCTGTTTAAGGTGGACACAGCTTGTCTGCATTAGAACTGGACCTTGTGAACCTGTGTTAATTAACACGATTTTAAGTGGTGTCAGCTGTTTCTGAGTAAAGCTATTGATTAGAGCAACAAATGCTTTATTCTTGGTCTTATAAGAATATGGATTTAGGAAGAGAGTTATGATCAATAGGTGGGGTTTTAAATTTTTTTATCTCAGAACCTTTTGAAAGTTGTGAAATATTTTAATGGACTGACAGGATTAATGCATTTTTTAATAATCTGTTATTTGGAAAGCACAAAGAAGAAATCAGTCTGGAATATGATAATTTTATGTGTGCTTCCACGGGTTCTTGACTTAGTTCCAGACGACACAATTTCTTATGCACGATTTTTACTCCTACTGAGTGGCCTTATTGAGCAAGTTTAATCAGGTATATGCATGTTTATAAAATTAGTTTGTTTTCTTGGATATGATTTATAAATCAGGGGTTATAATGTTTCCAAATGCAAAGATCTGTGTACAATGATAACCATTTAATGTACCCTTAAATGTCATCTTAGGGCCAAGGTGCTGGTTTCATTAAAGGGATCTGGCATGTGATGAAGCCCATGGGTGTTCATGATGATCTCAAGGCTGCAGCTTGCCTTGCAGTGGGAGGACCTCTCACCACTGCTTCATTGGGTTGGTCATCTGTCTGAGGCTTCTGTTGCTAATCTTGACAGTAAGAATAAAGATCATATTTTAGTAGCTATATTACAATGTGAGGCATTAATTGTATTATTTCATACTTCTTCCCAGAGGCAGCAGCTGCACAGCGTGGCATAATTTAATAAAGCTATCCATCATCTGATGCCTGGGTGTGAAAAACTTACCAGGTAGTAGTGTAAGAAACAACTCCATAGTTCTTGGTTTGTCAGAAAGGACACAACTGCTATACATGCACCTAGGCTTTAGAAACGTCTCTATATCGATCTGAAGTTAAATATTGATGAGAACTAGGAATTGGGAAATTTTCTGGCCAGAACAGGTCATCTAATTTCACATTACAGTTGCATTTACCTAGTCCTCCCCTTACTACGTATATCCAGCCTAAAGAATGAAGGGCAGAATGCACATCCTGTAGAAGTTGGCCACAAGAGGTGGGGTGCCTGTGGATTGAACATGTGCCAAATGACTATGCCATTGTGTGGCAGAGGATCCATTCAGCACACACTGCAGGGCTGATGGTTGGCTTCTGGCCCTAGTGCCTAACACAGCAAGCAGATCTCGATAGCACCTAGGATGTAGGATGTATCTTACACCTCTAGCACACTGGTTTTATTTAAGGCTGCTTGATGTCTTAGGCAGGCTTCTTCATGCTTACTACGCTGTTTTACATTTTCAGGCTTTTTACCCTCAAGCACATAATTTTTTAATTTTAAGATAAAACAAAAAAGTTTTTCCCCCTCTACAGTACCACTACAGGAGTAAAGGTGCAAACTCACATACTTTTCATTCCCTTTTTCTGATGCAGCTATGCTAGGACATGCAGGAAGCAGAAGCTCCTTGTGGATGATGTGGAAGAGCTTACATGCCACAGGTCCCCCTCCTTCCTCACATACCTCATGGACTATGCAGAAAATTTCTAGGTAATAGCTAGGGAAACTGATAAATCACCTGCTTCTTTGGAATGCAACACGGTGTAGTACTAAACTTGAGGAGCTGGATTAGTATCTAAGGCCCTGTGCTGCTCTGCCCCTCTGTCTGGGAAGCAGAGCTCTGCACAGTGAGAGCTCCCAGGTGGGGTCTTTTAACAGCTATGGCTTAATGAACATTACGTGAAAAGACCTTTTAAAGGAGCCTGCTTAGGGTTTATATCTGGTTTAAACAACCCTTGGGTAGTCTAGTTTTGTTGCTGCCTTAAAAGATCGCTTGTGTATATACAGTGACTGCTCCTTCCACCTCTATGCAAACGACTGAAGTCTAATTATCCTTCAGAGAAGACCTCATACAAGGGCATTTCTATCAGTCTCTTCTAAGTTAGATGTGAATCAGGGAAAATTCTTCCCCTTCTACTGTTTTAACTGGCATGACAGGATTGCATGCATTGACCTCAGGTACCTGAACTGAATGACTTAAACCGGTAAGCTTGGAGGAGATTTATATGATCAGCACTAAAGTACTATGACAAAAAAAAAGCTTTGGAAAAGGTACCTTAACCGGACATGTTCCAGATCAATAGGCAAATGAGTAGCTACGTTTGAAAGAAGATCTGTGACCTACCACAGGTAATGGGGCAAAGGTATATCTGAAATTCGTTTTTCAATACTTCTTGGTGGCTGCCAAACATAGAATGCTAACAAACGCATCTTTGCGATACCATCCACCCCGAGCAATAAAAAACCCACCCTTAATTTAACAGGAGTCACCAGTCAGCTCCTGAGGCATAAAGAGGCAGCTGAAGCACCGCGCGTAGGCTGACTTCAGTGCTGAATGCCGGGCAGCATTTGGCACAGGTGGAGCAGTTTTCATCACAGACCCAAATTAACTCCGGTGAAGTTGCTCCGCGCCTGCCAGCGCCGGAGGAACAATCCCCGTGTGGGAGAAGCG
>NW_008236767.1:6385267-6417257 GCF_000691975.1 Corvus brachyrhynchos
CGGTTTGGCTCCTATGAAATGCCTCGCTAATGGTAGGGGAAAACATATGGCCCTGGAGAAAACTCGGAGGAGTCCAGCAGCTATCGCTTCCAGCGGCTATTTCCCCGAGTCGGTGCAAAGTGAGAACTTCCTCCCGGGATGCCCTTTCGGGGGTTGCGGGGCTGAGCACATGGCTGCCTCCCCTGGGTCTGCCCCGCGTCTGTCACAGCACTGCCTGCCAAGGGGCCTGCCGGCGCCTGCTCTCCTTTCTGAGTGCTAATCTGACCTCAAGAAAACTTCAGCTGGGTGAGGAGAGGAGGCTGATCCAAAAGGTAATTTACTTAAACGTGTGGGTTTTTTTCCTCCTCGTTCTCCTTCCCTCGCTCAGACAAGGCATCTGTGAAAAGGAGGGAAAGCAATGGGATTATTTATGTCTAAGGGTCCAATATATATGGCGGATCATAGTGCAGAGAAGAAGGCTAAAACTTGCAGAGACCTGACACTGGCAAATTAACATCTCCAGTGAATCGTCGTGTTAACTTAATTAAGCTTGGATTTTATGGTTCTTTGGATGTTGATTCTTCCTTGTGTTTGAAGTCTCTAGATACTCAGTTATTTAAGGATGAAACATCTTCTTTGTGCTTGCTATGACAATGCTGTTGTATTTTGTAAACATCAGGACGACTTTTATCTTTAATGTAGACCTTTTTATCACTCAGCTGTAAATACTTGTACTGTTAGTAAATCTGCTGCTGATTTGTTGGGTGGCTTTGCAAAAGGTCACTTCAGTTCATCCAATACAGGCATTTTTTGTAAAATGCCTATACTGATTTAGTGTGGTACAGGGTCAGATTTGGCATTTATAAATTATTTCATGTTTGTACTTGTGTGCTGTGAGAGCCATGCTTTATAAAGCAACTATTCCTTAGTTGTGCCTTAAAGCCTACTGGCAGATCTTGGTGTGTGGTGTGCAGCTAGATGTGCATCTAATGTTAAGTATCCTACTTATTTAAAAATGTTGAGTGCTCTAAAAGGGTCGGTGTAATCCATACCACACGTGGGCTCAAGTGACCTAGAATTAACAGGATAAAACACTTTTAAGCACTTCTGGAGTAAAAGGTAGGATGCTATTTCCTCGTGCATGACTAAAAATGAATTGCTTTTTCAAAGTGTCCAGTGCCATGCTCCCCGATTTGGAGGGCTGCAGAACACCCACCCCCCTGCTGGAAAGGCTAGACTTAAACTGGTGAGACTAGTCATGGGAGCAGAAGGCACCAGCAGCATGGAGGTGCTCCATGGGAGATGAACTTGATGGTGTTGGTGGCCAAGGGAGGTGGATGCAGAGACCACCATCAATCCTTCATGGATGGTGGGCAGCCCTTGCTGTGGTGTGGGGCTGTTGGAGCTGACAGAGCTGCGTGCCCTCTCAGGGCCCCCATTTAATGTGGGTTAGTAACTTAACATGTCAGTTGATATTTCAGGCTGCAGTACTGAGTTTCCCCTCTGGGTATCAGGAGGCAGCAGGCAGGTGCCTGTGCACTGCCGTGTAGGTGCAGGCATACCAGGAATGTGGTGGTAAGTGTGATTTACTGCCTTGATGGGACTGATAGCCTGTGCCAGCAAGTTCATTCTGCTGCACAGAAGGCCTGGGCTACCTTCCTGCCAGTGCATCTGTGTTAAGAAAACTGTATCACAATCTAAAGAGGGAAACCATGTTTTCCAGATTCATGTGGAGGTGATTCACTGTCACTTGGCTAGAGAGGATCTTTCTGTGTTGCAGCACTTGGCCACCAGCACCTTCCTTCTCTGCCCCTCTTAGGCTTGTGGTGGACATGCTGAAGATCCATTTGTTGCTGCACTTAATATAGGTGCAGTTTTCTCTTAAAGGTTCATGTATATGCTTTAAAATGTGGAGGTCTGAGGTTGATTTACTGAGGCCAAGCTGAGTCAAATTAGAGGATGCAGCTTTGCGAACATGTTTTGATCGCTTGGAGCTACAGAGCACATTTTGGATAGTGTGCTAGTGTGTAAATGGAAGGTGTTTCTCAAATGTGCTTTTGTATGTTTCCCAGTGCTGACTAGTTAAGTTGGAAGTCAATACACTGAATTATCATAGAGTAGATTTTGGCCATTAATTGTAGTGGAATGCAGAGTAAATGAAGGCTTATGTTTACAGCCTGCCCAGAACTAGAGGGTGTATCTTTAAATTCTGGAACATCTCTAGTCTCCCACTGTGTGTCTTGTTTTCTGCTGCTAGATTACGGCTCCGTTCCGTAAGGCCTTAAGCACATGTGTTGATCAGCCACAAGTGAGTAATTTTGAATTAAACTGAAGGGTAAGTATGTTTCAACTACAAAGTGTTTCTTTCAAGGAAGCTTTTTTTAATAGGGCGAGTTCTGAGAAGTTAGAAGAACTAGTTTGTGTTGTCCACAGAGCTAAAGGCCTGTAGGAGGTGGAGGTTTAAATTAAAAAAAAAAAAAAAAAAGTCTTGGACTGTTTTAAGTGGAAGGTACAATAGCTGCTTGGAAACTGCATTTTAAGGAGGAGGAAAAGCTTGCCAAGTGGGGCTGTGGACCTTGCTGTGAGAATAAGATATTGCAAGTTACCAGAAAACCTAAAAGGAATGAAGTAAAGGAGGAGATTGATTGTTGGAGAGCAGAAACTGCAGGGATAGCATGTGAATTGCCAAAAGCTAGTGGATGAAGAAATTTAAGATGAGGAAAGGGGAAAAAAATTAAAAAGAGCAGGAGAAGAGAATTTAGCTGTGATGTTGTGAGGACCAGGCTGTATGAAAAATGCTTGATACCTCTAAAATTAGCAGTTCATGTTTTAGTTGTGTAGTTTTACATACAGATGAGGATTTGAATATGGGAGAAAGATAGGGTGACAAATGGAATTGACCAGAATAAATGTCTTATGTCTGCTCCCAGTCAACTAAGTTTAAAGGTGTTTGCTTTTGGGCTTTGAAAGACTTGGTACAGGGCACTGGAGCCAGGTTAAAAAAACCAGAATTGGGCATTATCTGTTAGGTTGAATGTAGCAGTTGTGATAGAAAGATAGCAAAAGATGTATAGTTCTACTTATTTTAAGAGAATGAAATTTTCACACCTTTTACTCTGGTCACAGTAGAATTCAAGGATTTAGAACAAATTTGGAATGGAAAAAGTAATTAAGTATACAAAGCTAAGTGGAAAACAGGATAAAATGCATCATGTATTTGCTACAATTAGGTCATGAAAGACTAAAGTCATATTATTACTGGTTAAATACTGCATATCCCAGGCAATAGGAGCAGAAGGTTTCAGTTCAATGCATATACACCAAAAATAACTAAATTGGAAGTGTGGGGCTTGGCTGAAGAATGGTGAGGTGTCCCCTGAAGGAGAAATTGTGCATTTGCCTGCATGAATAAAGGAATCATTCATGCCCTGCATCAGTATTAGTGGGGAACTGATCTCTTTGCTTCATTATACTGGCTGAAATAACTTTATGAAAAGGACGATTGCTGATGAGGCACAGTTGGGAAACGTAGTCAGCACTGAGGTGGGTTGGATTATTGCACAGGAAGAATTGAATATCTGTGATGACTGAAACAATAGGAATGACAGGAAGTCAAATTGGTCTAAAAGCAAAGTTATCTACTGAGTGATTATTAGCAACACATCTGCTATCAGCTGGCAAGTCATCCCTTAAAACAGGCTTGGTGGAAAAGGCCTGACCGCCATAGTCAAATGGGGATGACTCTTATTTGGTACTGACCATGAAATGGGAGCAAACGTGATGCTCAGGAAGAGCTCTTCAGTGAAGGTAGACAAGTTATTAGGCAAGGCATTAGGGAGATTTCGTGTCTTATACTGTACATAGTTCTGGGCACTTATGTACAGATAATATTAAATCCTAGTGGAACATGTAGTTGGACATCCAGGCTACAAAGATCACATAGTGTGAACAGTCTGGAATTAGATGAGAGATCAGAACTTCAACTACTCTGGCTTTTGTGTCTTCGTAATGGCAGAGATGGGAGATAGCAGCTGCTTAGAAATTCCCTGGGGCAAATTCTTGGAGGAGAGGAAGGGTCATAAACTGAAGATTCAGCTGTGATTTTGGATTAAAAACTTGAGGTACAGAAGGATAATTTGATGAACGAATACAAGAATAATCTACATGGGGAATTCAAAAGGAGTTTCCTCACTGTCAGATTCTGGATGCCTTCCTAGCTGTACGTCTCCTGAGTCCCAGCTAAGTATTGAAGTTTGAATGTGACTGTTCAGGATTTGAGCAGTTCAGGCAACTGAAGCTGCCATATTTTATGCTTTGGTGTTCACAGTTAATCAACAGAAATAGAAGTCACTTCAGTAAAGGAGGTGTGATGAGCAGAAGCACTTATTTTTGGGGAGCATGTGTTGTCTAATCACGTGACGGTGAACAGAATTTATAGCAAGTAAAAACACTAATGTATGACATTAGTAACTGTTTTGTTCTCTTTTTAGTGCATAATGGAGTGGAACCAAGCATAAGTCATAAAATATTAAAGATAACCAGAAATTAATATGTGTGGAACAGAAAATGCATAAATGGACGTGCAGGCTGGAGGTCAGGTTGGTTGACTTGCACCCATAAATAAATAAAAGGGTATGTTCTCCTGTTGAGTGAGTGCCCATATTTATCCTGTGCCTGATTTCATGCTCTCTGGTCTTAGGAGTGTTTTGTGGCACTGGCTGCATCCTCTTGTTGGGGACTGTGCCCCTGGGAGGAGGAGTAGGAGGCGCTGCCTGGGGAGGGGCTTGGGCAGAGCCTTGAGCGGTAGATGAAGCACAGGGCTGTTGAGGATCCGTGGTGGGGGCTGGGGGGATGTGTGCTTGTCTGTGGCTTCGTTTTGCAGTACCTTACCCAGGCACTGGTGCTGAGCTATGCAAAGGCCAATGCAACCTAACCACTGGGGAGAAATTGAGGTATGAGCTGTGCCAGTTGAGACACTTTCTCTAGTGGCACTGTTGAAGACTTGACTGGCCCATTGAAAATGTAAAGATGGTGCATGTGGTTTGAAGGCTATGCCGTGTTGACACAGTTTGATCTTTGCTGTACTATCAGAGTCTGTCTGTTTGTAAGCCCTCCTGTAGCTGGTCTTTGTATGCCCAGTGAAACTTGTGGAAGTTTTCTTCAACAAGAAAAAAGAATATGTCACCTGTGTGAATGTATTTTGAGAGGAACTGTTGGAAAAATAAAGTGCTTTGAGTGTGTTTGTACATCAAAGCAAGATCAATATCTTGCTATTGCTTTATGTCTGTTTGTTTTGAATTTATAAGGCAGGTGTCTTACTTCCTTAGAAATAATCTAGTTGCAAACTCCTTTCCAGCATAGTTTATTAAAAATCTGAACTATTGAATTTTAGGTGTTTGCTTTAAATGCCTGTGTGTTTTTTCTTTAAAGAGGAGCTATGTAATGAACTCAATGTGTCAGCATGCCCCATAGGAAGCAATTGTGAAAAGATTGTGTTGAGCCATCAGAAGAATAATTTAACAATCCCTGGGAAAATTGAATTTATTGTCCTGGTAGCTTTTAGCATCCATTATTAGGCTGTTTGCTTACTGTGATTTTTCATTTATTGCTATTGCTCTATTTTACAAGTGTTGGGTGAATCGTTAAAAAAGATGAGACTAGGGCTGTGTTGGGCATTATAGCATCTTTCAGTTGACAGCCTTCAAGTCCCAAATATTAATGGATGAGGTGGAAAAGGTATTTTGTATTTACAAGGTAGAGGTTCAACCTAAATTCGAACAGTCTTTAGCAAATCAAAGAGCATAGCACTTGTCTGCTGGTGCTTTGCTGTGTTCTTTAAAAACAAAATCACTCAAATAATTTCCTGTTACAATTTGAGGTCTTGGAAAAGTCTGCATTAAGAAATGGGAGGAAGTGTTTTAAGACTTTATTGGACTGGAAGATAATAGTAGAGTTCAGTATTGTCTGAGTTGTCTTCTTCATCCAGTGTGTCTCCACAGTATTAGACAAGTCTATTTTAAGTGACTACCCAAATTCGTGAGTGAACCCAGACATTTGGATTTGTAATGACCTTTGTATGTTGTCTCTCTCTATTTGACAAGTTACTCTGTGCATGCTACTTCTTGGGAGGTCAGATGGCCACATGGAAACTATGTCTCATGTATATATAGATATGTGCAGTTTAAATTAGGGTGGAGGAGAATCATCTAAGTAATGCTTGGGTAGAACACTTTGGAGATGATGGTGATGATAATGCGTAATTTATTTGTACTTTATTTCATATATATAAAACTTAATGTTGCTGTGGTATGTTTGTCAATCTGTTATTTGTCTTCCTGTCAAACTCCAGTGGGTTTAGGCGACTTTAAATCTTGCTTAAGAACCTTTTGTCTCTTCTCATGCGACCATGTACTTCAACATTATATTTGGAAAAAGTCAAATTTATTACTAACATTTGTAAATGCTCATGTAAGTACAAGTAAGTAACATGATGCATTCCATGTGCATATTGTATATAATTACAAGATTCTTATAATCTGTGTTGTTTTGCCTTTCTGAGCTGCAATATTACTGAATTTTATTACTGTTGAGTTGGCACAGTGTGTTAGTTCTGGGTGTTGAATGATAATTGCAGTGAGTGTCAATCCTGAATGAATTTAAATGGTAGACAGTGTGAATGAGACTTCAGGGTTTGCTTTTGCTCCATTTGGATAGATGTTATTTGTCACTGGAGATCGCTTGTGATCATCTCTCTACATAATAAAACTTGATACAATATGTAGGGACTTACTGATAAATCAGTTTATTCTATTAATTAGTATCTGCTAGTCAGAAACTAGAATCACAGTTCCACAATGTGTGATTTCTGCAATGCGTTTGTACAAATGCTTGGGGAATATTTGCAGATATGAAGGTCTGCTTACTCAGATTTCCTGCAAGGCCTCCATGAATACTTTGCTGAAGGATTTCAGGTATTCTAGTTAATTTTGTCTTTATTTATGGCTGGGCTGTGTCTCCATCTTGCACTGCTTTCTGTGCAAGTTTGATGTTTACTCCTGTTGTAATATTGGGTCCTATTTCCTGCAAATGAAATTATGCTTGTTAGGCTGAACTTCAGAACTTCTAGCTGAAGTGAATCCCCCAAATCTTTGTGTGTTTAAAACCACAGATTTCAGGTCTTTCCCCTCACCCCCCTTTCTTTCTGTTTGGTAGACTGTAAGGAAAAGGAGACACTGACAAATGAAGCACAGCATACAGGAGTGCACAATGCTCTCTTTAATTTAGAGAGAAACATTGTTTTCCTCTGATCTTTGCTGTAGTCATTTGAGGTGTTCAGTTGTGACTAAAATAAACAAAATTGTTTATTTAGAAAATAAATCCCAGTTTGTCTTCTGATGACCTGTTTATTACAGCAACTTTGTGCTATCACACAAATTTCTTTTAGGGCTGAGAACTTTTTTTTTTTTTTTTTTTTTCCCCCCTGTTTAATTGAAAGATGATCAGTATCATTTCTCTCTTCCTTCCCTCTCAATCCCCCTTAAACCAAAACAAACCCTTCAGTCCTTAAACAAAAGTGTCTTTGTTTTTACATTTGTTTTATGAAATTGCTTGAATCCTTTGGGAAAAGCTTTCCTCTCACAGGAAGAGAGGAAAAAAAACCCCCACCCTTCTAAAGCCAAAACCAGCAAGCCTGCTACCAGACATTATTTTGTTTTGCTCTCTGAATAGTAGCAGATTGCATAAAAAAAAGCAATTTCTCATCTTAATGAATGAAATGTGCAATAGCCGAAATGCACACAAATAGACATATGGTTTTCACTCAGCAAATGTAAAATTGGTAGTGTTCAGGGCAGTAATTTTCTGCACAGCTTTCTGAGAGCTTCTTTGCATTGTTACTATTGGGAATGAAATTTTAAATGGGATATATTGTAGTTCTGAGAGGTGGGACAATCAACTGCTCCTTGGCCTTTCCAATTTTATTTTAGTTTTTGATACTATTTATTCCTAAAAGTCTCTTGGTTCTACACCCTTGTGCTGTTTGATGCTGTAGCCCCAGTTGTGAAGCCATCCATCCTGGCATACTCAGCAGTTGTGTGAAACACCCTCTCCTGACCTAGGAACCTGGAAACCGACAGCAAACTTGAATGAAATGAGAGATTGGACCAGAAAGACAAAGAATTATGTGAAGTATCACCCTGCTAGTTTGTTTACATGGGCTTTACCCAGGATATATACTAAAGAACAGAAGTGCTGATGACCTAGAACAAGATTATTGCAGCAGACTTTCTCTCAAATGTAATAAAAATGCAAAATTGAGTCACTGGCCTACAATTCTTGATCAACTGTATTATTATGCAGGCTGGAGGGGTCAAGGATGAAGGAAAATTTTCTGAGTAAATGCTGAATGTGAATGAAAAAATAGAGGCCTCCCTTAGCACCAGGAGGTAATGGCTTATCTTCTGAAGAGTAAGAAATCAGATGCTGGGCTGAAAGAATTGATACAGGACTGCCCTAGAGGACCCCTTTGTAAGCATTATATGAAGAATTTGGAGTATGGTGTCCTCCCTGGGTTCCAGTGGCACCTCACATCTCAAGCTGCTCTTGAATTTTGCCAGGCATGCCCTCTCTTGGTGCCCTGCATTGCTACTGTCCCCCTTCTGTACCCAAAGCTGTGTCAACTTTATGGCTCATGCTGGGCTTCAGTGGGTGTGCAGCCTGTGCAGTCATGATGATTTGGATACTGTGCAGCTGTGAAACAGCTGTGTCCTCATGACTGGCTTGTCCATAGTGTCCTGGAGAAACCTGCATGTTTCCTGGGCTTTTTATATCCTAACCTTGCAGGTACACCTGCTTGTGCTTCCAGTGCCTGGGAAGAGAACTGTGCACTCTGCAGTACCTTCTGGAGTAGCATTCATACCTCTCATAAACTGGCATGTGAAGAGATGATTTTAAGGGTATTCACATTATATTTGAAACATTTTTAAGTGCTCTTCGTGAAGACTAGACCAGAGAATTATAGGCTTTGTAGAGATAGAAGTTGAATTAACTTGTGCTTTGCTGGCTAAGCTGCATTAATGTTTTCATTACTTGGCCTAAAATGCAGTAGGGCAAAAGCTGTAGGGAGAGGCCCTGTCCCCCAGATATGCTGAATTTAATAAAATATAGGATTTCTCCTTCTAAACTTTCATTATCCAAGAACCTCTATGACCATATCAAATGATGCTGTTTAGATTGTTGCAATCAACTAATTTGATTTCCATATTACTTCTGGATGACTGTTACTGAAAATATTTTTTTATAAGATGCCTTGCCCCAACATGAAATCAGATCCTCACACTCCGCCTCCTACGTATATTTTACTGGGTTGTGTGGGCTGTGCTACTGAGCCTGAGAGCAGAGAGGAATATTAGCCTCCTGTGCTGTCATTGTGGTCAAGACTAATCAAATGCTAGTAGTGAGAGTAGGCTTGCTTTACTGCTGAAGGGCAGGACAGTATTATATATTTTGTTCAGAGGGGATCAGCATAGTTACTGAGTAGAAGAGTTGCCCACCATACAGATCCATGCTCACTCTCGCAGTGCCCTTTGTTCGCGCTTGCTGTGTGCCCAGAACCTTTTCCCTGGAAACACTGTTCCCTTTAGGTGTTGCCAGCTGAGCTGGGACAACAAGGTGGAGACTGGAAGGACAAAGACTGGTATCCAAAAAGCCCTTGCAGTGAACGTGGTTGGTATTGCAGCTCTGCAGGCCGGTGGCTGTCACCTGTTGCTGCGGGTTCAAGGCTGGAGGAATTGCAGTATGAGCTGGACATGAAGGCAAGGAGGCAGCTTGTATTATGGTGGTTGTGATACAGATACTGTCTAATGCAAAGCTGCCTGCTGTGAGGTTCCAGTCTTTCTCCTATGTTTTTCCCATGCCTAGAACTTCCACTAATTTAAAGCTGAACTTCTAATGAGAAGCAAAAAAACCTGTTCCTTAATCAGAGTGATTTGCTTTCATGGAATACTTCATTCAACTTAGTGCAAATTCTGAAAGCCATGTTATATTTGAAAATGATGTCAGCTGTTCTTGACATTGAACCAGACAGAAGAGTGCTGACAATCCCCATGAAGTCTGGCTTCAGTGGAGTGTAATTTGGAACCATAATATACTGAGCTGAAAGAAGCAATAAAATAGCTCTCCACGTTGTTCCTTTTGCATTACAGTTCTGGAGTGGCAAGTGGATTTCCCATTGTTTCCTTCGTACCTTTCCCTTCTCAATAGGCAATATATAGAATATGGAACTCTTAAAAGTCACTTCTAGTGTTATTGGAAAAACTGATATGTTGGAGTGGAGATAATAGCCTCTTGTTCTTCTGTAGAACAGTCACATGGGCACAAGTTCTTTTTTTTTCTTTCTTTGAAGTTGTTTTGCAGAGTTACACAGAGGTGCAGAGATTTTCCTAGGCTGGGATTTTTCTCAAGTCAATGTCAGAACTCACTTTCATAATCACAAAGATTGCGGTCTCTGACAACAAGATAAACAGAACTGAGGTGAGGTATATCTTGTTCACCACGCTGAACAGCTCTTACAATTTTTTTCCATGATCAACTAGCTCATTGGCATGGCAATTAATAAAGGTGTAAATGAGAATGTCAGAAAGTCTGTGGTCACTGCCCTGTAAACTTCACTGGCACCTCTAGTGAGTGTTCTCTAAGGGTAAGGAAGAGGCAGAGGCTGGATATGGAAGAGGGAATTACAGTGCTGGTGTATGGCTGGGTTAACTGTGGCTTCTGTGCTTTGTACCTCTGAAGGCTCCTGACAGTGAAGGGAGTGTGTCATTCGGTTGTTGTCCAGTTTCTCCTTTTTTTAATAATACTGTATCTCTGATCACAACTTCACAGACGTTGGCAGCTTAAAGTCTAGGAGAACTTCTTTTCCCTGATGAGAAATTACAAACCACACCTGCTTATATGTTCTCAGTTACATGATGGTTTTTGTTTTAACCAATTCTTTTCTGACTTGAGAAGAAAAGGGATATGTTCTTCATGAAAAGAGATGTATTCTATGTGGAAACCATGTACAAAGTTTTCAGATTATTTAAAAGCTTTCAAGACAGATCTGAATTATCTTGATTTATATATTTGGTCTTCAGCCTGAATACTTACAAAATGTAAAGTGAAATGAAATTAAGATGTCTGGTTTATTATGTTGTCTACTCATAAAATACATCTAACTATTTACAAGGGAAAATTTTCTTGGGGAAAAAGATTCAAATTAAGTACTGCCTTACTGTCTCTGTTGCTACTTTTCTGTTGTCTTAAATTTTTTTTTGTTTTTTTTTCCCCTTCTAACAGTGCCTAGGATGTGTATTTGAGCTAACCATTAATGTGTCCTTTTTCGTGTCTGTAGTACTTCTACCTGTATGCTAATGTATGTAGATGAACAGGTCAGGACTTGACCTATATAATACAAGTGCCTTAATTTACTCCTATGTATGTTCCAGGGTGTGGATATTTAAATAAAAAGGGAAAAGAAAAGATAAGCTGGTGCCTGGTACAGTAATTCTTGCTGGAGATTGATACCTGTGATAGGAGGGCAGTTACCAAAATTGCCACCATGTGCTGCCTGTTTTTCCCGGCACATCTGCAACATGGCAGAGGCCAAGCGCCTGCTTGGGCAGAGTCTTTCTGCAGTCCTCCATTCCATCTTGATGGCAGGATGCACGTGTTGGGCTTGTCCTGGCAGCAGGGGGCACCTTGCAGTGCTTCCCGATGGTCTTGGGAAGAGGCAGCCCCTGGAAAGCGTAGAAGCCTCCCTGCTGTGCCCCAAGTTCAGGCTTCCTGCAGGAGCCCATAGGACATGGCCTTGCCTGCCTCTGCCCTGGATTAGGGCATGGCTTGCCTTTGGGTTGGATCATAGGATCTACCTGGCCATCCCTCCTGAATCCTTTGGTGTGTCTCACCTCTGGTTCTGTGATGGGCACTTGGCAGGAGAACCACAGGTGACTTAGTTGGCTGCTGTGCTGGGAGCTCAGCCGTGCCGAGCACTCGCAGGTCATAGCTGGGATTTTGCATCTTAAATGGAGAGAAATAGCAATTCCTTTACATTAAACAGTATGAGAATACACAGAAGAACATTTCCAGGAAAGCATGCATGCATGAGATGGGAGAAAGAAGTTGATCTGGTTTCTGATTTGCGCCCTTAGCTGTGGATCTGCAACATTCCTCAACAGCTGAGAAATGTTATGTGGATGTCTGCAGGTAATCTTGAGTCATCTTGGAGACAGAAGACTGAATCCTCCTCTCTATCCCTTGGTATTCTTTCTGTAACATGATGGTGTCCACATGTGTTCACACACAAATAATACTCTTTGTTTAAAAGTCCCAAATGTTTCTGTAGGGACCTGATCTAATCTTCGAGATGAGCTTTCCCTTTCTGCAGCTGGTTTGGCCTGAATCTGGGGAAACAGTTGCAGTACATGGTTTGCATCCAAAGGAGAAGCGTTGCTCCTCCGAGGACTGCTAGCTATGGTAGGAACGTAGTCCTTAGTGGGAGGGCTGGGCTCACACTCCTGCCCTGCCCTGTGCTTTGAGAGGTTGTCCATGAATTCTGAACTGTGGCATTGCTCCCCTACATCTTCTGAAGAGTGCTGAACAGACTGGTGACAAGGCAGCATGAGGTGGCACCCAGTGAAAGGTATTCCCAGGCCACTCTCCCACGTTCTCTCCTAAAATATCTGAAACGCTCTTACTTTTATCTTCCTGTCCATCCTCTGAGTTGGATTGTCTGGAAATAGTTACTTTCTTGTAGAAGTTCTTGCTGGTGGTATAAGATAGCTTGGAAGCATCTATGAAAAAACAGTTATATGGGGAAGAGGTTATTTTGAGATTTTTGTCTTAACTGGAAAAGTACCAAAAGCTGGGAAGTGCAAAATACATGTGTTTTTTTTTCCCCCTGAAATTTCACACCACTTTTCAAAATAAATTCTTCTGCCTTTATGTGGGTGAGTCCTTGCTCAAAAGTAGTGATTCCCAAATGTTCATATTTGAGCCAAGAATAAAATCTTTTTATGCAATCTCTTCAGAGCCTGCCTTTGAGAAAGAAAGAAAGAATTTAGTCTTTTAGAGACTTTATTTTCTTTATAGAGCATAATGAGTTTGCTTTTCAAAGGAAAAACCGAGAATTGCAGTGAAGGGGGTCTGTTGTATCTTGGCTTGATTTTATGCAGGATAAAGCTGTTTAGTATTTAATACAGTAAATTGTTTAAAAGGATAAGTTATATAATTACCATGAATTTTTAAATAACGATTAGTATTAGTACTTGATTGTCAGTCAAGGCTGTGGCTTTCTAAGTAGGAAAATGGTTGCAGATGTAGTCAGAGCTTTTTAAGATTTTTTTTCCCCCCTTTTTTTTGTTTATCCTTATTTGCATATCTTAATTATGTAAACATCTTCAGTTTGGAAGCTGAAATGCTATTTTACTTCTCCAAGTATCTTTTAGTATCAGCTCAGTGAGTTGCAGTTTTTAGGAGCTTGTTAGCTTGCCTGTGACAGTTTCTTCATAGTTAGATATAGCAGCTGATGTCTGACTGCTTTAAAATAATAATGAATGCCATAAAATTCTTTGTTTACTTAGTGATGTGATCCTGTAGCTTGATTGCAAATGAACAAGCATCCATATGGTGTATGGGAATAAGTAAGTTGTCCTTTGCTCTGTGATACGTGTTGCTGGACTGCAGCTGACTCTTCAGGCTATGGAAGACCCTAGTGGAAGAATATGAGGTGATATGAAACCACTTCTGATGGCAATCAGCTTGTTATATATGCTTGAGGGGAAGGGCCAGAAAGTAGCCTGCAAGCATTTCCACTTCACGGAGTTGAATTGTGGTTTTATTGTTGTTAGTATTTGGCTACTAATGGAGTTGAACCCAGTTTATGGGTATAGTTCACCAAATTTAATTCCACTCCAAGAGAAACAGCACCAATATAAGTAAAATGTCTCTTGCGCCTTTAATATTTAAACTTTTGTAACAAAATGGCTTAGGACTGAAAGGAGTAGCTTTGGTCTCAGATTGGTCTCTGTGGCTCTCTTTTTATTGCACTCTATGCTAAACTTATAATCACAGGATTTAGAAACCCCTCTCCATGCACTTTTTATTGGTGACCCAATCTTTCCATGATACAAAATGGGTCTGTGGACTTGAGAATGGTTGTTTAGCTCCCAGGTGCACCTGAAGAGCTCCCAGCTGGAGACAGAACGAATTCCTGAGGTCCCACGCCCAGCCGGAAGTTTCCTGCTGCAGCACCTAATGTTGTAGTACAAAAGTATCAGAAAAGGTGGTGTGAGGCAAAAGGAGATGATATTTAAAGATGAGCCTTGTTCTTTTACTAGTCATTTTGCAGCACCAGATAAATGATAATATTATTTGTCAGGGGAATTCCATTGTGTTTGAAGGATTCTTCCTCCGCTCCTTGGAGGAAGGTGAAGACCTTTACCAAGTCGGTAGATTTCATCAGTTAATCCAGGAATTTACATAAAGGTAATGCAAAGTTCACAGAGTAGTGGTGGGATATGACTATCAACTTGAACTGTTTAATATGTTCACAGAAAGAGGATTTTTGTTTTGGTTTTTTTTTTGTCTTTTCTTGAGCTTTTTCCTAACTGTCAAGTCAATCTCCAGGAACGATGGGTTGTGGATGTGTCTCATCCAGGTATCATTCTGGCAAAATCACTGACAAGCTGATGTGCATGGTTATTGTTTGTTTTTTGGAGAAGGCAGATACTCCTAAGACAAAGAGAAACTTTTCTCAGACAAAGCTTGTTGTCCTTGTAAGTACTTTTAAATCCTGCCTGCGTATTGCAGGTGCATGCCCAGACTACATGCTGCCTGGTGACTGCTACTTCTGTGAACAGAAGGATTAGAATAAAGTTTCAGCCTTAATCCTGGGTTTCCTGTGCTGATTCACTTTACGGTCTTATTCCTGTTTAGTTTCCTCTCTGTTAAAAAGCATGTTTTTATTTATACTTGCTCTCTCACAAAAAAAGAAAAAAAGGCAGTCATGGTGGTATTTTGGTTTTTATTGTTGATGAACTATGTAAAGATTTATGCTTTTTTTATTCCCCCCAGACTCTTTACAAGGTAGTAATTAGCCATGTGCTATGCAAATTCATGCAGAAAAATGACTTGGTTATGTGTTAATTAAAACTAAATGACAGCAATTTTAGGTTATTTGAAAGTACTTAAATTATTTTGGATTTGAAGTCTTATGTTTTTTCAGTGCATGCTTTAGTCCCCTCTTTGTCACTTTCAGACTCTGTAGTAAACATGTATGGTTTCTTGTGTACAGAATTTTATGCTATAATTTAAAAAAAACCAGGTTTTTGTGTTCTTCAGGGCTTGAATTTACCTGCAGAATTTTGTGAAATGTGAAAAATAGTTGTTCACTTTTTTAGTGGTCTTGCTTTTTGTACTTTTATGATCTCTGCAGTCTTAAATGTGGTGTGCAAAAATTGAACTGCATCTAAAATTTATTATTGGCCAGAACAAGCTCTTGCAACTAAATTTGTTCAGCAATATGTTTAATTGACAAGAAATTGGTAAAAGACTATTTTCTCTTTATGCAGTTTCTTTTGTTTATCCGTAGAGTTTTGTACTCAGGGAGCTATTTAAATCATCTGTCATCATTAGTTAAATCAATAGCAAGCATACAAACTGGTTTAAGCAACAGGAAAATTAGTTTCTTGGTGTTCTAACATATTTAAAATAAATATTTTTGAGTTGTGTAGTAATGATACAGGATGTGGTTTTGATTAAAGAAAACATACTAGAAGCATATATTTGTGGTGGGTGTTTTTTGGGTTTTTTTCAGGTTTTCATGTCTTAATTTCAATTTCTTTACCAGTCTATTGAAAAACTGGGCTTGGTGCCCTGGTGAGTCCTCTGAGGGTTGTGTGAAAATCTAAAGTCAAAACTTCAGGGGTTCCAAAACCACTAAGTCAATAAGATGTTTGACAGGGAGTTGGAGTTAATTTATATTTGGGTGCTACAAAAGTGTAAATCTGTGGTTAAGATGTGCAGGTAAATGTATGGAGGTAGATGAAGTTACAGGGCCACTGGGAAAGATTTCAGATGTTGACAATTTCACTGATGTGTTTCTGTGAAATGATTGCCAGGGTTCCCTCATTCTCACCACTCAAAAGGGTGCTTAAGTGGAAATTAAGCCTGTTGGGAGGAAGTGCTGATTAGCTCTTGTGTCCCATAGGATGGAGTCATTGAGCTTGCCCCCCTGCATGGGGACGGAAGGGAGGAAAGGGAATTCTTCCCTCTCTGATCCATATATTTGTAATCTCCTGCTGTTGTTATTCAGAGGTCAAAAAATATATTGGATTCTGCTTCAGAAAGAAGATTGAATATATGTTATTGTAGGAGTGTTTTAGGTAGTTTAGGAAAGAAAGCAGCTGTTGTATAAAAATGTCTATGTAAGTGTAGAGTCTTCCTTTGGGAAAAATAAATTAGTTTTCTATATAATTAAGTGCTGTTGGTTTGGGTTTTTTTCAATTCTTTATAGAAGCTCAGCAGTGAGCCTTGAGCACAGAATAAATTCTTTATCCTGTGTGATTTGTGTGCATTTGTCTTTTAAATCTGTTTAACAAAGTAGTGCAACAAATTTGGGATTAGCAACATGCTAGTTAGCTTTGCTGGAGGAAGCTGGGACAGAAAAATGGGGAAAATCATGTTTTTTGCATTACGTATGATGAGCTGACACAAAGATTAGCTGTATTGTGCATTTCTTTTCAAATGGTCCCTGACCTCATGGGTGCAAGGAAGTTGAGACTCAGCTGTAGCAGGATAAATTTGGCAAAGAAAATAAGCACGGGTTTTGTGCTGATTTGTATATTGGCAGAAAGATATTCTCAGCTCGTAGACTTTCCTTTTACCTCTCACAAATTTAAAAATAAGGTTGATTTAGTGCCAAATGTCTTTTTTACACATGCCCTTGTATTTTGGTGCTCTTTATTGTTTGTAGTGCCTTTATTTTTTCTCTGGGTCTGCTCTGACACATATGATGCGGAGGGCTGTTAATGCAAGTAAATCAGGTACTGCTCACAAAAGTTTCTGATACGTTATGAAATACACATTTTACATTTCAATTACATGGAATCTGGACTATAAAATCCTATTAATCTAGGCTTATTTGGTTAGGCTATGATAAATCCACTCCTAAAAATACTTGAGCTTTTTTCTATTATTATTATTTTCATTTGAGATCAAATCTCTTTGAACTATGTAGACATGCACCTGTGCTCATTTTAATCCCTGTGTAGTTTTCATCAATTATCACAGCAGGCAAGAAGAAAATCAAATTGTAAAATGCTTTTGAAAAGTACATACATGCAACTTGGGGTTCAGGTTTCTGTTTTAATCAAACATCATCTGTATTCATGTTCTTAGACAAAGCTGGCTAAGGGAGGAGCACAAAAGCCTTTTTTTGTTTTCTTTGTGAAATATCTGTTTTGAAGTGCTCTGCTGTATGATGAGTGTAATATGGTTGTGTTTGTAGAGGAAGGCTGTGTTGTGTGTATATGTTTTTTTTTTTTTTTAATCTGGAGAAAATCTAGGTCAAGAGATTTCATTCTTATTAATAACTTAAAGCTTTATTCCACAAAAATTATCCTCCCTGGCTAGAAAGCTTTTTCACTGGGGAAGCACTGCTGCTCTCAAACATGGATGGGAGCATTTTCCTTTCCATCAGGCTGTTAAGATGTTCACCTTAGAATCATAGAGTCATTTAGGTTTGAAAAGACCTCCAAGGCCATTGAGTCCAACCATTAACCTAACACTGCCAACCAAGTCCACCGCTGAACCATGTCCCTGAGCACTACATCTACACAGAGGTATGGTGACTCCATCACTTCCTTGGGCAGCCTGTTCCAATGCTTGACGGCTCTTTTGGTGAAGAAATTTTTTCTAATGTCCAATCTAAACCTTCCTTCACACAGCTTGAGGCCATTTCCTCTTGTCCTGTTGCTTGTTACTCAGTAGAAGAGACTGACCCCCACTTGGCTACAACCTCTTCTCAGGGAGTTGTAGAAAGCAGTAAGGTACCCCCTGAGCATCCTTTTCTCCAGACTAAACAACCCCAGCTCCCTCAGCAGCTCCTCATAAGACTTGTGCTCCAGACCCTTCACTAGCTTTGTTGCCCTCCTCTGGATGTGCTCCAGCACCCCAGTGTCTTTCTTTCCCTGTGTATTTTTGAACACCATCATAAAACTTTACCGGAGCGTGTTCTGTGTTTGTTTCTCAGTGTGGAGCCAAGCTTGGGACTGGGGACTCTTGGCATTTCCCCTCGCCTGCTGTCCATCCCCATGCCATGGTCCCAGCCTCCTGATCCATGTGTGACCACATTCTACCCAAAAGAGGTCTTGTGGTATTGATATAACAAAATTTGATCACAGGACTGAATTTTTTGTTTTCCTGAAAACATGCATCCCTGTCAGCAAAATAAACAAATAAATATGGAATCTTGCCAGTTCTTGTTGTAGTTCATTGGGAGATGCTAAAATATGAAATCTCTCACTTGGCCTTGTCTAGTTTCCCTGTTCCTCTTCCTCAGCAGCTACTGCCCTGTGTGTTTAGCTACACAGCACCAGTGACTTGGCCTGGTATTATATATCTGAACTAGAAGCACTAGGAAGAGTGCTGTTAAATATGTAAACTGGAAGAATAGAGAAATTCTTGGCTCTTGCAGTTACAGTAATCTACTGTATCAGAGGTTTAAACAAACTTGGTGAAAATAGTTGTATGAAGCCTTTAATTTTATCTTAATCTTTCGTGTCACCCTAGACCTGAAAGCAAAGGTAGTTAAATTAGGATAATTCATCATGGAATAACTTACGCAGGGGGATGTAATGAATTTTCCATCAATTTGCAAGTTATTTAAATCAAGATAAGAGTCTTATAAACATATGTTTGTAAGCTATGGACAAAAAAATAGGTTAATTTAGATGCCCTCTGTGTTGGTATTTTGAAGCTGTTTCTGGTGTAGTTCCTTCAAATGTTAGGGTGTAGAACTTTAGTCTCTATTTTGATGTCTGGCACTGTATAAAAGAGTGCAAACTTGAAGGAGAAAAGGTTATTTTTAGTTTAAATGTTTGTGTTCAAGACTCCTGTATTGACTTTCCTTTTCTCCTGCTCCTGCCTAAGAGCTTGTGGATGTAGGAGCATTTGGAAAGCCTGTTAATGTGCTGCTACAGGACCAGCAAAACTGGCTTTGTGCACCAAAAGTCAAGAAATATATTTACTGCTTTCAGGGGAAGTGTTCCAATATGTGGAGTTGCAGGTCCTAACTTCCGAAAGGGAGATGTGCAGAAGCCTTAGACACTGTAATAAGCCCATGTGATTAATATAATTGCATCTTCTTTGTGAATAACTTCTGTGGATGTGAAGCAGACTTCGAAGCAAGTCAGTTGACACCCACACAGAACCAAATTATAACATCCTGATTAAATTGCTGTGCAGTGTAAATGCTAAAGTATTGTCAATACAAAGAAAGTTTGTTCCCAACAACTCTTCAAGTATTGAAATTCACTTGAAATTTGCTGGATTAAATAGTTAGCTTGCATTGTTACGTTATTTGCATGTACAATGAGCAAAGATTATCAAGATCTTTAAAAACATAAAACACATGAGAGAATAATGTCAAATGTATTTTAAGAATACCTGTCAAATTCTGTTCACATCCCACATATTTTAACTTTTTTAGTTAGTGATCAAATGGTGGCTTTTGGTCACTGCTACTTTTTCTTGGAAGTATAGTAAAATAATTCTTCTCTGGTTTGTGTCGAGCAGATTGAAACATATTCTGCCTGAATTGCATCATATGAAACACTTTCTCATCAGGGTCTGAGAAAGTATGCTTCTGAAAATTTATCCCTTTTTTGTCATAGAGCAATAGTAGATGTCACATCTCTGGAAGCATTCAAGGTCATTCTGAGCAATCTGATCTAGTTGAAAATGTCCTTGCTCAGTGCAGAGGGGTTGAACTAGATGGCCTTTGAAAGTCCTTCCAGTGCAAACTCTTCTATGATTCTGTGATAATAACTGGGCATTTAAAATGCGTTGTTTCCACACTGTGCAAATGTAGGAGTAGAAATTGTAGTACTGCAATAAAAATTAAGATAGATACCTTTTTAGATATTGGACTTATGTTTAAAGTTTGTTCATTTTGTCTATAGTGCTTTTGATACTTAATTTTGTATGTTGCACAAGCATCTCCTTAGATGCCTCATATTGACCTTCAGAATGTTCAAAATCAATGTTTGGGGTTTAGTACTTGTTTGGGTGCCTGTCTTTGTAAATAACTTGCACAGAATTTTCTGCAGGAGCATAATGTGGTTAACTTTTACAAGGAAAAATGACATATCAAGATTTTTTTAGCCTGGTGGAATCATCAAAATGCGCATCTTTAGGGATATGTGAGTGCCTCCAGTGAAAAATGCCTGTTTCAATGTAGAAAAATGTTGCTTGTGTTTTTTTGGAGATTTTTTTGTAACCCAAATGACCAGCATAATTTTGTTAGCTGTGGGTTCTTTTGAAATTCCAAAGGTTAGCCAGTGTAAGTGTTAGAGGTCCATCTCATTATTTAAAAAGAATTGCTCAGTAGTTTCAGAATGGGTGATGGGATAGGACAGTCTCTCAGTTGCCCTTTGGCTTAAGGATACAAGAGAGTCCTTGCTTATGGACTGATGGCATGTGAGTGACTACCTGCAAGCTCCTATGCATCTTTCCTTTTATGACTGGTGCTTTGAAGTAGCTTTCTACTTTGAGAATTCTGTTTCCATTTTGTAAAGTTTTTTTAAAAGTACTCTCTGCTCTTTCCTTCTTCCCTGGACTCAGTGCTGTTAAATGAGGATAAAAGTTGTCAAAGGGAGACTGTCTGTGTGGCTGTCTGTGGCTTTTTGTGCTGTGTCTGGTGACGTGATGTGACCGCCTGGTATTTTTATTTATAAAGTATAAGAAAAGTGTCAAAGTTCTATGTTATGCTATGCTGAGTTATGTTTTATGTCAGAACAGTATGAGATTGTAAAACTCTTTTACTCCTGTTTTGACATTTCACAGTGAAGTGGCCCAAATCAAGGTCAAACCCATGGAGGTACTCTGCAACTGTTGCTGCTTTCATGCCTTTCCATAGTGACCTGATACCGATGCCTTAGGTTTTAACTTTTATATTTTTCGAATCCTGTACTGCCTAGTGTGTAACTCTGGAGTTTCGTGTGGCCTGTTAGCTGCTGTTCTCTCATGCTGGTTAGGTATAACAAACCTCTCTAGGTTTGCACTTCAAGGACACCTTGATTGTCCCAGGCCCCAATATGTGTAAACTAAAGCCTTGAGAGGAGGAGCAAAACTTGGGATAATTACATCATTAACTAAAATTATAATTGGAAAATTAACCCTGATATGCAAATGGACCAAACTTATAAAAGTGTGGAGAACCCGTGACCCAGGATCCATCTTTGGTGGAGCCCCTTGTAGGCTTTACACTCCCAAGGTGTACCTTTGAAGGCCCTTCAAATAAATACTTACTTTTATTCTCTTATTCTTGTCTAGCCTCTGTTTTCAGGTAGCCACTTCAAGGCATCAGTTCAAAGTTGATAAATGTTTCTAAAAGAAGCAGTAAGTGGCCGAGTCCTCAGAAAGGAAGTGTAAAGCCTTCTGATTCAAACTGTTGATTTATGCTACTCTTAGCAGTAGTGGTTGGTTTGGCTGCTTGCCCCTTGCTTGTTTGCCAGCTTCCTGCTACTTGGAAATGAACAGGGTCCTGGATTCGCTTTCTCTGGGATATGGAAGTGCTGTACCATTGCACTGAAATTCTGCTAAGTAATAATTTACATTAACTATAAACAATTTCTTTATAACTAGATTTAAACAAAGAAAAGTGATCAATTGTGGCATCTTATGTATTTTTTACTTCTGTACAGAATTGCCTCAAATGGCCTGTCTCTAAGCTGGAGCTGCATCGGTAACTACATTGCTCTTTGCTTCTCTGTTTCTCAAAATTGTGCTGTGTGGCACAAAAATGTTATTATTAAATGCCTCTGATGAAGGTGGGCTTTTGCAGAGCTGGGATGTTACTCTTAATTCCTGCTTTCATGACCATCTGCTAAGTTGTCCTAAGCATTGAGCCCATGGTCTGGAGATGGGCTCCACTTCTTGTGGTGCAGGGAGGAAGGCTTTTGGTAAGACATCCTTTTTCCATGGTGTGCTGCGTGTGATGCAAGGACTCTTTCCACAGCCTCATTAAAGTTAAATCATCGATATCTTATACCCAGCGCTCTCTTTGCCTGCAAGTGTGATACCGTTTTACTGTTCCTATCAATGATGATAGTGTCATTTTGGAAAAGATCACAAAGGGGAGCAATAAACTCCTTGTATTTTGCTGTAGTCCAGTATTAGGTACATTTAAAAAACAACAGTAATGGTTTAACGTAGTTCCTTGGAAAAGATTTTAGTATGTGTTCTCTGAAGTGTCTTGACTTGAGCCTTCCTGACTCCCCAGCTTGGTCAGTAGTGTGAGTCCTGGGGTACTCCCCGGTTGTATACTGTCCAAGGGAGCTCCCCTGCTTTAAACCCTGGATGTGAGAGCCAGGTCCCCAACCTTGGCTGAGGACAGGGGTTAGGTCTGACTGCTAGAGCAGGCAGCACATCTGTGATGGGCTGACATCTGTATGCCCTTGTACTTGCCTTTTTTCCAGTGTTGATATGTTTTCATAAATATTTCTGTGCTCACTGTCTTGTCCTTTGGAAAGTAAGTTTTAGAAATAATCTCTGATTTATATCCTCTTTGTATATTTGACCCTGTGGCCTGACCCCAAGTCAAAGCTTTGTATATCTTCTTATTCCCAGCAAAGTGGACTGTAGGGTTTTGTTTTGAAGTCCAGCTGTAGATTTAGTATTTCCTATCATGGGTAATGTGTCTGTTTCATGTCTCTTATTACTAACATTTCATTTGTTGACTGATTTAAAGTCAAAACTGAGGTCACCTGTTTGTATCTTTTCCTCCTCCAGCTGTAAAACATCCAAAGAGAAACAATTACAGTTGAATAATCAGGAACCAAGTTATTTTTTCCTGGTTATACTGAGTTGTGAAGAGAGAAGTGACAGTCTGGGTATGAAGTAGGGTAAGCAACTGGCTGTCCTCAAGTAGAGATAGAATAGGGAATAAAGTGAATTCTTGCTACCTTGGGGTTTTAATAACTTGCTGATGAAAAGTCTTTACTTGGAAACTTGAATGTAGAAATGTGAGCTGGAGAGTCTTTCAGGCCAGAGGAGAATTTGTCTTTACAGGCTGTAATGTCCATCTGTGTTTCAGTCATGTTCAATGACTATTTACCTCAGCTGATCCTTCCTGCTAGTTGTCTCTTCTTATGAAGTGCCTAACTAGGTTTTTTGTTTCTTTGGGGTTGGTTTTTTTTTTTTTTTGGTGGGATTTTTTTTTGGGGGGGGGGGGGGGGTGGGGGGTGTTGTGCTTGTTCTAGTTCTCAAGCTGATATTACAAATTCAGTTCTTGTTGTGTTGGCCAGTGAGCAAACGAAGGTGACCTAAAACTCCTCCTAAATATGTGCATTGTTTGGTGTTCTGTAACCATTTTGCACTTTCTTACTTCCTGATTTCCTGTAGATCTGAAGAAAGTGTCGTACTGCCTCTAGTCATTCAGGTACTTTGGAGAAGCACCCTGGCATCATTCCCTGGCAAAATTGCTTGGGCAGGTTTTGCTTCAGTATCTAACTGTGAGCTGAACACCTGAGAGCTACCTTGATCTGATTGTTTAATGGAATTGGGTGTCACTTTTACTGCTTTGAATGTTGGTTGTTGTCCCTTGGTCACACCCAAGGGAGAGGTAACACATCTCATGTGGGGGCTCACTACCAGGAGGGTTAGGACTCTCATGTCTCTTCCACAGCTTATCTTATACAGATCTGCCAAGATGATGGAAAGATTAGAAGCTACAGCAAATTTGTTTTATAATTTGTGTAAAAATCCTACTTCTCCTACTGTGGCTCGGTTTGCAACAAAAACAATCATGAGTCCAAATCTGAAGTCATTAAGGAACGTTTGTGTAACTTCGATGATACAAAGATGTTTGAAAGTGTCTGTGTATTCCAGAGTATCATTCTTAAAATGATAATGTTGTCACTATTAAAAGCCAGAGGGAGGTGTCACCCTTGTTAGATCTAAAGTCTGTCTCATGCATAGTTTTGCTTATATTTCTGTTCTTTTCTTATGCTTAGTAGAGTTCTAATTCTGCCCATTGAGTACTGCTGATTTTTGGAAAATTTGTTGTGAGAATGCAGGCAGGCATTCATACATGTTTCCTCTTTGAGCTGCAAATAATTAATTGCTCTCATGTATATTTGCATCAATGTCTTGTCTTCAGATTTTTCCCAAATAGCAGGCAAAGATGGTGACAGCATATGGTTGCTTCTAATGTTTGTTCTAAAGTCAAACCAATTACTTAGCTTGCATCTTATGAACAACGAAGTGGTTATGCTTTCATGGGGACTACGAAAAATTAATAAAGCTAAATGACAGATTCAAAAGGAGGACAGTTCAGAATTTGGTTTGCTTCTGGGGTTATACTCAGGCTGTCATTCAAAAACCATTATATTTGGGAAATAAATCTGAGACAGCGTACACCGACATCTTCCCTGGATCATAAATAAGGTCTCAGAGAGAACACTCTTTTTTAAAATTTAAAAATTAACTACTTTAATGATGTCCTTTTTAGGAGCTTAATTGGCTTTTTTTTTAACTGATAGAGACCTCACCAAAAACTTACAAAAGGTCTCTTATTTTGTCTTTATTTCAACTTCTGTTCCCCTATTTTATGGTTCTCTGTAACGTTTGCAGTAATAAGGCACTGTGGCATTTTCCTATTCCCTTTCACAGGGAAAACTTAAGAAACCTGACTGGTTTGAGTAAATTTCCTAGTCTTATTTACTTAAAATTAATCATGGTACCAGGCCTCTTCTTAAGCCTATCTTCTGGTGTCACTTCGTGCTGGTTTTGGCTGGGATAGAGTAAATTTTTTTCATAGTAGCTGGTCTGGAGACACATTTTAGATTTGTGCTGAAATCAGTGTTGATAACACAGAGATGTTTTTCTTATTCCTGAGCAGAGCTTGCACATTGTCAAGGCCTTTTCTGCTTCTCACACTACCCCACTCTTGAATCATTATACTTGCTTTTCATCATGTGCCTCGTTTTCCTTTCTCATTTTTCATCATGTGCCTCGTTTTCCTCGTTTTGCAGCCTTTCTTTGAACTCTTAGTTGGCTGTTGTCACCAAACCCAGGAACGTTCACAAGTTTAAAGGCTTTCTTCTTTCAAGTCCCTTAGCAAGTTGTGTATATTCACAGAGACTGAAGAGGTTAGGAGGTGGCACATTAGCATATAAACTCAGTTCATAAATTCCCAGTTGCAGTTTTTAGTTGGTATCCCTTGAATTGTGTTTGTGCTTTCACCTAGGGAGTACTTTCCATCATCTGTCGCTTTTCTGCGGAGTTTCTTGAAGGAATAGTTTTCTGTAAGAATTGTGTTTATCCTCTTTGATAGCCACCTGTCTTAGCAGACCTAATTCTGATTGCTTTTTTGTTGTCAGTAATTTGTTTGGCATCTGACTGTTGTTCCTCAGGTGCACAAAGAGAGTGACAGCATGGAAACCCATCAGGTCTATCCATGTTGCTGCTTTGTTCAAGTACTGTAATTTCCCTGCCCTTCGTTCCCCTCTATGGCAATTCCTTCCTCAAAAACCACGCCATCTCTTCTTGCTCATCTTTGGAGTCCTGTTTTACCAGGCTGCCCACTGATGCTTAAGCACTCTAATTACTCTGTCACGATGTCTATACATACTTTAATTTATTTTTTAACTTTAAAAAAACAAATCCCAGCCTGCAGAACCAGGTAATGTGCCGGCCAGAAAACCTGTTTTTCTGTGTTGCTTTTTTTTGTTCCTGTTATATTTTAATAACTGATACACACTGTAAATTAAACCCTTGATGTTGGAGACTAGAAAAGAGAGTAGCTGAGAATGTGGGCAGAAAACTAATGAAGGTAAAATGAAGATCAGCTTTTTGTCTCTTGTAGATCTGTTTCTCAGAAATGCATGCGTACACACCAGCAAACAAAAGTATTAGTGTGTTGGACTTGGTGATCTGCTTCTAACTGAAGCTTTGTTTCAGTATAATTAACGTTTAGGAGATTAGTGCACTTGATGCTTCCATAAATGTACTGTAACTTTCCCTGACAGTATATAGTGGCTAGATAGCTGTGCTGATCCAGAGTCTCCTAGTGAGATACTCAGAGCTGCAAGAATAGTGATAGTGAAACCTTGAAACTTTTAAAGATGTTGCTACCTTCCAGTTGTCCAGTTGGTGTAACTCTTGCTTGGGTAAATTAGCAGTATTTTCATCAAACTTTGTGGGGAGTAAGGCTCCTCTCAGTATCGTATAGGTGTCTTTTGTTGCAATGAAATTTATTAGTCTTGATCTGAATTGGGATGAATACTTTTAACAACCGGCTATCAAATCAGAAAACGTGAATGTTATTCCATCTCAGAAGTAAAATCTTCAGTACTGAAGATACTTTTTACTAGCCAGCAAAAGTAATATAGAATAATAATTAAAGGAACAGTGTGTGAAGTATGAACATATTAATATTAATTGTGGGAAGTGGCTGATTTGAGATTTTTCTGTATATCTTAATTTTGATTCCTCCATCTTTTCAGGGGCTTAATGCTGAATATAGGAACAGATTATATCTTAGTTTTATTGTTGATGTTCATGAAAATAAGTCTGCAGGAGTAGAAACTGCCAGAGTTAGTGGATATGGATCCTTTCTAAAAAAACTCCACTAATGTTTCTGAAAATTGTGTTTTCTAAATTGACTGTATCTTTTAATTTATGCCTGATGCGAGATTTTTACCTGAAAATTAGAGATGTGAGAGTAGTGAGTCTGTACGTGCTGCCTATGAAAATGCAGGGTCTGCATTAAGAAGGTTGAATAGTTTTTCACAATATACATTGGTAGATATTCCCTTGTTTCTAGTTACGTGTATAGCTGAGATCTTCTCTACCTCTTCTGCTTTGTAAAATAACTTTATTCTTTCATTGAGGTTTGGCTGCAGAGAGCATTCATACCTTTTTTTGACACAGAAAGTACATCTTACTTATTTGAGTAGCTAGATTCTTCCAGCTGCCTAGTTCCAGTTTCCTGACTTATGTTTCTCCTCAGTGAGAGATTAAGGTAATGCCTTATCAAAGCATCAAGTTATCAAATGCTTAATCATATGCTGCTGAGCTTCCATATCAGCTTATTTCTTTGTAAAGAAATCCTACATTTTTAAAGACTTTAGTTTGGATTTTGGAAACCTCAGGGTAGACTTGAGTGAGGTTTGAAGGTTTAGATTGATGCCTTTGGGATTATTAGACTAAGAAGGCCATTCATTCATTCATGAATCCTTCTACATTACATTTGGCTTCTCTTCCATGAGATGTGTGTTTTTGTAAGTATTAAAACTTTGATTTTATACTTAGCAAGAGAATGAAAGAGACGAAGAACATAGCAACTGAGGATGAAAAGTCCTTTCAGAAAAAAAATAGCCCAAAGACTTGTTGATACTGGACAGTGAAGCAGGAAACTACATGTGTCATAAAAGGCTCCAGCTTGTTGGATAAAGGCTGAAACTCAGGATGTAGTCTATAAAATACAAAACAGGTTCATAAAAATATTTTTGAAGTGCAGTTCTGAGCACTTTAGAGAAGCTGACTGAAAACTGCAGCTATTTTATATATATATATATATATATATATATGTTTGTGCAGATGCATACACACATACACTCAATACCATACTTTCATCTTTAAACATGAAAATATTCAACTCAGTGTTATTTATTTCCCATATGAGACTGGTAACATTACTAACACCAGATATAAATTTGGGACTATATTTTTTGCAGATTCTAAACCAGCAATTTAGTGCAGAAGCAAAAAGAAAGGGACTCTAATTTCAACAGGCAGAAGGGAAGGAATTTTTGAAGCTGAATATTTAACTGCAAAAAAAGTCACAGGCTTTTGTCCCTACAGTATTTTGTCACAAGTTTTTGTTTTTGAGCAGTACATCTAGCAGTCTTGTGGGGATTTTGGGGATGTCTTCTATCCTGACCAGTTCATAGCTGTTAACATTGTCACTCAACTTGGAAATCAAAGTTTTTGTACTTGAACTTGTTCAGGCTGTTAGCCAAGGAACATGGCTGGAACAGATTTACTAGCTTTTTTCCCTTTGACTCGTCAAATATGAACTTACAGGGATGCTTTTGCTTGCAAAGTTGCTTTAGTTTTTAGACTGAAATGAGCATCATTCAGAATTGCTGCTTAAAATACAGTAATTTGGATATCAGATTAATTTGTAATAATACAAGAGTGTTTCTGGCTGGTAATCTTTTGTTGTGCATTGTACTAAACAAGGCAAGGTTGAAAAATGTCTCTTTTTTTTTTTTCTTACCATGTTTTAATTTTTTTTTTTCTTTTACCAAATACCAGAATAACAATACTGCTGCAGGCTCATAGTAGCTGAGTAGCTGTAATGCTATGTCACTCTGAATATGCTTATGCCCATCGTTCTCTTGTTATTTTTTCCTGATTTATAAGCATTTACGTGCAGATACCAATCTGTCTGAAATCCCTCCGTTGTTGCTTGTTTCTGTTGTACCAGTGTTTCAAAGGCAATCAGTCTCCCAAGGTGAGACTTCATCCACCCACCCAACACAAACAAACTCTTATCTTCTGTGTGCTAATGTCAAGACCCAAACTCAGTCAGGCTCCCCAAAGACTGGGAGTGAGGAAGCCCAAAGTAATTGGTATCTGACGAATATTGCTGCCTGTTTGGTTTGTTAACAGTATGAGACCAAAAATGGTTTTCTTGAATTTGTGCTTCTGCACATATTTTTGAGATTTTTGTTAAAGGAACCCTGCGTTTCATCACATGGTCTGTAACCCTGTTTCTAGAGTGAATAACTGATTACAAAATTAAAGTAATTTGAAACCATTCAGAATTGTTTGCTTAAAAGAAACTGCTGTGCCATCTGCTTGTGCCAGTAAGGGTGCTTGGCCACATACTGTCAAATAAAACCAAACCACAGAAATCTCATGCACCCAAGTACTTTTCTGTATGGTTAGAGCTGGTCTTACCTCAGGTGGCATTTTGAGAAAAAGAACATAAACAGGGATTTAGGTCACAGCCTGTAAACTACTAAATTCTGTCTGGTTGTTTTGCATGTAAAAAGCAGTGGTGAAACACATTCATTTCAGGAAGGCAATCTCCTTATCCTTCCCTTCTGATGATGGAATTTAAGCATTTTTATTTTTAATTTTTCTGAGCATAAGATAGTATTCTGGAGTGGACATTTAACAAGGACTGCTTTGTCAGCTGGGTGGAGGTCGTGCAGGGAGGCTGGGTGGTTTGCAGGCTGTGTTTTTTGCCTGCAGGGGCACGGCACTGTTACTCTCCTGAGAAGATGATGTGTCACACTTGTGCTCTTTGCCCTGAAGCATTTCCAATGCATGTCTCTGAGCAATTTCTGTGTGGGGAATATAATGACATGAGAGAAATTCAGGATTGATACCTGTAGGTCACCTGTTAAATTTCAGAGCTTGGAGATTATGCTGTTGGGACTGGCAGTATAAAGGTTAGAGACCATCTACAGCTGACTGAATGCTTGTGCAGTATTGCTAAGCACTTCTTTGCCGCCTTTCAGTCTCCAAAAGAAGATGCAGAGTTCTAATTTTGGAAATTTACATTGTTTAAACCAAGATTCAGCCTTTAAGGACACTTGTTATCCATTCTAAAACTGTGGCTTTGATGACGAAGCTAAATTCCTTCCCTGTTGCTGTGTCTCCAGGCTTTACTGCAGGGAGCCTCTGGGAGTTCCAGGGTGAAGAAATCTGCCTTCATCTGGAGACCTCTGCTGAAGGTGAAGACCTCCTAACAGGCCAGACAGCCTTGGCAGGAGTTCAGAAGTCTTACACCAAGGTAAAGTGGTTCATTTTTCAAACAAATTGAATTTTCTGATACAATTTTCAAAAGAAGGATTTTTCTTCTTGCAAAATAAACACTCAAGTGCATCTCTGAGCTTTCTCCTTCTTTTGTGTGCTACCTGATACAAGTGTTGTAATAGCAAATGCTGGGGAGGGGAGAGGAAAACAACATAATATGCATTGTAGGTTAGAGCCAGAAGTAATTCCTTATATTATTAGTAGAAAGCTATATCTGCAGTTCTTTTTGACTAGGGAACAGGCTGTTTCTGAGCTCTATGGCATGCTCTGTTTTTAGAAACATATCCCGCTTCAAGTGCCACATTCAGAGCTCACTTTGAGTGGCCACAAAAATATGGAAACTCTCTCTGATATCTTCAGCAATGGGAGAAGAATGAGGTTTATATATGATGATTTTCTATTTATCAGCACTGTAGTAGTTTCTTAGCTTCCAGAACCCATTCTTGCTTTTACAGGATAAATGCTGATGGAAGAAAAAGACATGTGACCCCAAGAACTTTGTTGAACTTACCATTGTTACAGTCCCACACACTGAGGGAGATTTGACTATGCTATGGTTTTGTTTGTTTGCCAGGATTTTGAATGTAGGGATGATATATGCAGTATCTTTCCTTCATACCGACAAGATTAATTGAACTTAGTGTAGAGAGTTGGCTGAAAAAAGTGAGTAGTAGTGGAAATGTTTCCTACAGATTTATTTAGGATTGAGCATAGGTGCTTCTAAAGGTCTGCCATATTCTCCATTTCTAAGAAATACCTGTTGCAAGGTATTAACTTCATTGTTGGAAAGCTCCTTAAATTAATATTTCTTGATTCGTCTGAGACGAATTGCAGATTCGTCTAGTTAATCCTTTATTAATCTTAATAATTTAAGCTGAAATTAGAGCTCTGAACTAGACCTAAATTCATTGTCCTACTATGTGTGGAGTAAAATCAAAACTGGTGTAAAATTTTCCCATTAGCAAGGTCAGTGCTTCAACTCATAACCTCCCCTCATGATCTGCTGTACATGTCTGGGAGTGAGTGCACCAAGCACAGTGAGGCCCCCTCATCCCTTTGCTGCACCATGCTGTTCCTCTTTGCTTTGCACTTCGATTTCAGCTGCACCTGTGTTTCTCCAGTCCACTAGCAAGGTCATCTTGAACAGATGAGGACACTGTAGTCAAACCTTGACAGAGCAGAAAAAATGATGATGATTATAAAGTGATTTCAAACTGAAGGCAAAAACCCCATCCAGAAATACTTATCTCCATAATGTTTCCCTTTGTTACATTTGCCTTAGGAGTACACAAAACAATACAAGTTGAGATAACAATACGCTACAAAGACACAGCATTTCTTCTGAAAGTTACTTAAACTTTTATTTATTTTAGAAGTGCAGGTTTAGCATCGAGAGAATAAAGACTTCACAGAAGGTATCCTCGTAATCCCATGGGGTGCATTGATGTATCTAGGTGGGATGCTAGGGTGGTCAGATTTCAAACACAGCAGTGTTAAGTGTACTGTTGGGTTTTGGTGATGCACAGCGTCCACGAGTGAAATGCAGCCTTGAACACACTCACTGCTTCCAGCAAGGCAGTTTGTTCTGTGCCTCTCTGTCTCTTGTTTCCCTTTGTTGGAGGGGTTTGTTGCTAACTAGAAACACATGATAGAAGACAGCCAAATGTTCTGGTGAAAATCAAGGACACTTCATAGCTGTGAAGGTTTTATATGTGCCCTAGATTCTTTTTTTTCTTTTTTCATTGATGCAGCTGTAACTGTTGTTGTAAATTATATGAATAATTGATCAAGGGGTTCTTGTTACCTCAAATCATGTTATGCCTATTGCTTCTCAGAACTGTGCTGCTCTTTGTGGTACTACAGCATTGCTCCTATGCTGTTCTGTGTGTGTGGTTTTTATGCCCTTAAAGTTTTCTTTTCC
>NW_008236767.1:6417273-6430511 GCF_000691975.1 Corvus brachyrhynchos
TTCCCTTTCCCTGCAAGAACATGTTGTTTCTGCTTCAGTATATTCCATGATTTAACTGAAAAGCAGAGTCTTTTTTAATCAACAGCAACACATTTTAAAAAAGCCTTCCCAGCCCTGGGAACTGTGCAGTGCACACATCTGGTTTCACATAAGCATGAATTGCTGGCTTCACAAACACAGAGCATGTAGTCCTTGCCACAGAGTTAGCTAAAGTGTTCTGTAACTTGAGACTCTATTTGAAATAAAACCAAAATTGTATAGCTTCTTTACCATGCTAATGGAAAACATTTAATTTACTTTTTTCAAGCCAACCAAAAGTATGACGCAATGCTGTTCAGGCAGATTTACAGTGCCTTTTCTTCCCTAGAAATCAATACAGCTTGGAGGGGCTGCTGTGGGAGCTGGCTAGCTGACTGCCATCCAGCTGCATTCAAATGTAAACTTCTGTACCACAAACCAAAACCGGTGATTTTGATTTATTCAGGCATCTGTGTATCTCTGAGATATTGTGGTGTTGGATTTTATTCTTTGCTTTATTGCCATTAATACTAGATTGGATTTCCAAATAGCAAGTTCAGTGGGCTTATGATTTTTTTTTTTCATGAAATCATTCAGTGATTTTCTACATTTCTTCAATTCAAGTACTTAGGTGTGTGGTAGTGGTATCAGCAAAAGCAGATCTGTGTACATGACCATGTGTACCTTTGAGTGGAGTTTTTTTTTCCCCCCTTAAAAACAAACAAAAGAAAGGGCAACTCCAAAAAGCAGGCCCTCCTTCAGTATGAGCATTAAGGGCTAGCATAATCATTTTCCACTTTATACAGAATAAGCTCTGAATATTAAATGTTCTTTGATTTCTCTCCTGCTAGAAGAGGTAAAATGCAAGTGTTCTTTGTGTGAGTCCAAAAAAAGTTTTTAGAATAGAACCATGGGGTTTTTTTCGTAAGTGAAGCCAACAGAGCAGATTTTCATAGTACACCAATTTTTTGCCTTTTGCTTCCTTTACTATTCCTCACTGCCTCCACTAATAGCTTTGACTTTATTTAAAATCTCCACTATAAGAGGCTGTTGGTGTTTCTCTCCTCATTTTTTTCCTTAACAAGATTTCACTCTTGCTGAAGAGCTTTAGTTTTGGCAGAGGGTCTTTTCTAGAATGGTCCTTAGAATGAGATCCCCGATGCTGCTTTTCTCCCTAAGTGCTGTGTTTCTTTGGGAAGTCTGTCGCTGGTGGTCTGTGTCCTGGTCATACTGAGTTCTACCAGAAGGAAAATCACAACTTGACTGTTAGCTTGCCAGAAGGACATTTCATCTTCTTTTGAAGAAGAAAAGTTCTGCTTCCATTTCTCATGCAACTGTGATCCAGGCTTTTTATCCTCCAGCCATTTTTCTCTCATATACTTAACAATCTCATGGTGAATAAACAGCTTGAGAAGACAATGTAGAGGAATTGAGGTCCTTTTTGCAGGGATAGCTCGGGATGTCATAGGTTAGCAAAGAAGAGCTGACACATTTTGGAAACACGTTTGGCGCATAGGTTTTCTGTTTGACTGTTCCAAAGTTCATGTTAGCATGAAAGGTCTGTCATTTTAGTTTTCCTTTTGCAATTTTCCCTGTGCTAGCGCTGGCAGTCCAGGCTAGAGTATGCCATAAGGACTTCTAAAGGTACACTTTGAATAAAGCTTACATTTACTACAGAATATTTGCATGGTTACAGTACTAGCACTGTATTCCTGTGTAAACACTGTAATGAAGTTGTTAAGAAGAAAAGAAACGCTTACAGCATTTGCACTAAAGTTCATGGAGCATGAGATAGCTGTGCTGAGGATGCTGGTACTTTGAAGGGATTAAAAAAAAGCTTCTCAGAGGCAAACACAAATAACATTCTCAGACTAGCAAAACAGTATGCAAGTGATGAGAAGAAAGGCACTAATTATTATGCAGAGAATAATCTGATTTGAAATGCCACAGTGGAATCCACTTTGTGATCTGACCTTCCTACAAACAGATTGAAAAGCAGGAAAAAGTACAGGGCATGACCTAAAAATGGTAGTCTGGAAGCTTCCTTAGGTGTGTTGGGTCTTATTTTTGTCTAGCTTGAAATGTAGTTTTTCCTTTTGAGTCAAACCTGAATAAACTGGTTTGGGTGTTCGTGTTGTCCTCATGGTTCTGGCTCTGCCAGACATAGCTATTACTATTTTATTTTAAGAATTGCTCTTGCTTGGAATTTGAGTCCTGCTGGAAACAGTATGCTGTCAGGAGGATGCAGTCTTGCTGTTAAGAAACTTAAATAAGATAAGGCTAATCCTATTGTATGGTTCTACTTTCAGAGGTAGTGTAGAAACTTGCCTTTCCTAGTTAGGGCACCACACCATTCCACTACCTGCTTTATGGGATTTAGTTAGGTTTCTTTAATGCAGGATGTTTAAATTATTTTCTTTTATTTATATATCAGTAGAGATGGAGTAAGGATTAGGATACTGACTACCTGTGAGCTTTTGCTCAGATGATTTATAAATTTCAAAACCAGAAACTCTTTGCACATTGTAAGAATTTTTGAATCATCATTTTGGGTTGGTGCTTCATTTCCCTGCTTCAGGAAGAGCTAATATTGGCTATTAAAAAACCCCCAGCCACCACCAACCAAATTTAAAAATTCTCCTATGGGTGTAGGAGGATAATCTCCTTCCAGTATTTGTTTTTACCTTGATATTTTGTGTTTAGAGATTAAACTGCAAACTGACTTTAGAATGAGGTTGTCTTTTGAGTTGTCTAAATCAGCCTTAGGTTTCTTGAAACTTGCAGCATAATAGAAGATGTGTAGAGAATTAGGCTATTGGAGTATATGTTCTTAAAGTAAGTTGCTTTAGAAAGGGCACACTTTTCAGACTCTCCTAAAAATTAGTAACTCTGTAAACCGTTTAATCCTAGGCAGTGATTACATATCTGTAAGTGAGTAATTAGCAGTTGTCTTTTTTCCTTTCTTCTAAAGGACCTGAAACTTTTATAAGACCAGATAGTTATCAGTAGGTTTTGACTCACTGGGAAGACCTAGATTAAGACCAGAAACTTTTTGTTGTTAAAACAGCAGCTGACTTGCTGTGTGCCCTTGGGCATGTCCTCTTGACTTCCTTACACCAGTTTACCATTGTATCCACTGCTGTTGCCACCACCATAAAGTTCTTTGTAAGCCTGTAATCAAAATGCAGTTGAAGTTGTTTATTATTCTGAGTGTACTCAACTTCATTTGCTATGCAGTTCTGCATATGGCAGTGTAAAGTGCAGTGGAATTATGCAGTTTAGTCTATAAAGAACGTACGCAAAATAAAACCACCTTGTGCAACATGTATTATAGTAAAGTAGATTTGGAAAAAAAAAAAACAACACAGTTTTATTTTGGATTTATCAGAGTATACAAAGACTGCTAGTGGGGGATAAAGCTGTTTGGTTAGAAATGGGAATGCTATGACTATAAAAGTTAGGAGGGGAAAAAAAATTTGTCCTAGAAGGACTACGTGGCAGTCTTAATTTGCTGGAATCTTTAGCAGAGGTTTTCCACTTCTGTTTCTGCCAAGTAAATTAAATTTGTGAAGAGAAGCTAAACTCCAACGTTTGGACTGTTAGTATCTTTTGACAAGGTTAACGTGGTGAAGCAGAATATTGATAATGATGAGCTGCTATTTAACAGTGGACCAGCTGAGAGATCCTTGTGTTCCTACGTAATGTGAAGTTTGAGTGTCCCGTAAGCTTATTGTTTTATGTTTTGTACTTGCTTTTGCATGCATGCCAGGACATGCTCTGGGAAGAGGCATAAACTTTTTTCCTTTTTTCTTTCACAAATATATTTCTTTCCTGTCTAGAGCTGGAAAAGAGGAGCACAAGAGGGGTTTTGTTAAATACAGCAAAATCTAATTACAGCTTGATTTAAAGCCACATTTACACAATGGCTGAGGGGTGAGTTCACTTCCACAAAAACAAACTTGTTGGCTTCCTACTGTGCATCGGGGAACGTGAAGATGCATGTCCTGGAGAGCAACTGCCTCCCTCTGCTGGCACCAGCTTTTCTTACACTGTGCTACAGCTCTGCTACACGATACAAAAATGCAACTGTGCTGCTATGCAAGAGAATAGTGATGCATGAATTCACTGGTGTGTCTTCATCTTACTGATTATGCCGCAGGTAATACGTGCTACATCGTGTGTTCCATGTGATAGGCCTGATGTCTGTTTTCTACGAGCTGCAGAAACCTTGCTCCTCTAAATGAACGGTTGTTTCCTCCAGTCTGTATCTTGAACAGCTTTGTCCCTGGTAATTCAAAGATAAATGTGGGTGAGCAAACTGCATTTTCTTGCCATTGTGGTTTTCGCTCAGTGCACACCTCTGGAAAGCGCAAGATCTCATTTTTTTGCCTGCTGAAGTAGCTGAAAATGTGGTTTTCTTTCTTCCAACTGGTTCAACTGTTCTGCTGTTCTTTTAACTTGGTTTCTCAGATGAAAAGGTTGCACATCTCCAGCTTACTGAAAGTTCATAATCTGTAGTATGTTTTTCACTTCCAGGGATACCTTTTGCTCAAGAAGCCCATCACAGGTGGTTTCCTAACAGCAGCTCATAGTTGAGATTGTAGTCTTTATTCTTTCCTTGTTTCCAGCTGAAGATTGCATTTTTAGCAGTTTTTTATTATTGAACTTGCACTTTATGCTGCTACTACTCCTTTCATTTCTGCTACTCTAGTTCATAAGAATTAGAATAGCAGAGTTTAGAGATTAAGTATATGCACTGCCACTCTCTAGAAAAATCAGTCTGTGTGGAGGTAGAAGGTGGCTGGTGGTGAGCCTGAAGTTGCTGTGCTGCTCAGCAGCACTGCTGAGCCATGTTTGGAAGCTGCTTAGTGAAGAGACTTGTGTTAGTGAGAGGCTGGGGCAAGTGGGTTGGTGTACATGGGAAGTCTTGGGGAAGGAGTAACAGGCATAGGGTAGGAGAGGAGGGAAGGGGTCACTGACGTTCACAGAAACAAAGGAGGGATGACAGAGCATGCCCAGAAGAAAGCATTGCAGACACAGTGGTGGAGAGGCAAAAGTAGAGATGGAGGGCCTAGCATGGGCAGCATGTGGATGGAAAGCAGTGGAGGGAGATAGGGCCCTCTGAGCTGTGTCTTTCAAGTATGGTTAGTGTTGCAAAGTCCAGAAAAGAAGAGGGGTACAGGTCTGCAGAGTGCTTGTGAGAGAAGCAGTGAGATAAGAGAGTCTGGCAGGGTATTTCTGACGGTTAAAGAATGACCCAAAATCGGCGGTCGCCCTGAGAGTGGGTGGGCCAACATGTGAAGAAATGTAAAGTTGCAAGAGGCAGAGAGGAGAAGGGAAAAGATCTTGTAAGATGAATCATTCTTTCACCACTAGAGTGATCTTGTTCGGTTTTTTGTTTGATGTCAGCTCATTTCACACTTCTCAGAGAATTTCAGACCCAGCCATATTATTGTGATACTGGTGAACCATATCTGAAGTTGATGATGGGGGAAAAAGAGGACCACAAAACTTGCTGTGATACTCAGTGAGGTCAGTGAATGACAATCACATCTCTATGTATGGCTGTATACAATGCACTCCAAAGACAGGAAAGTCTCTTTACCATGAAGTCACACCAGGGAATTCTGTCCTTCTTAAGTCTTAGACTTTTATTCAGTTTACACAAACTTCTGTAAAGAGCAAATCGTCATTTCTTGTTGCTTCTTGAGATATTTCTTGAGGGCCTTATTAGGTCCTTGCTGGAGTTCCATTATTCAGCACTTTGCATCTTCTCAGAGAATTAGTCATATGAAGGTCATCAGCTGCAGAAAGAGAAATAAGTTGTCTTTCTCAGCACTGTTTTGTCTGCATTATATGTGGCCTTCAAACCTTAAGGTGTCCCAAACTGCAAGGAGGATCCCCTTGTGGACTTAGCCTTTCCCATCATGTAATGTTGAAGTTCTGACCTAGTAGAAGGAAGATGAGCATTCATCAAGATAAAAAAGCAGTCAGGTCTCACCTTACAGTAGTCTTCTCCAAGCCAATATGGTGAAGAAAGTGCTGATGAGAAGGAAAATCTTTGAGCACATTTATGAATGTCCAGGGATCAATGTTTTGTTTGGCTGCCCACAGCAGCATTCACATGGGAGTAGAGTGTCCAGTGAAGTACTCATTGTCACAACCTATGTGGTCACTGTTTTTTGTCTCCCAGGTGGCTCTGGGCATTCACTGCTGGAAACCACACAGATACCTAAAGGAGTTTTGTGGATTTTGCATTGTCTCATGTCAACCAGAAATTCTGCAGTTGGTTTCTCAAGAGGAGTTGACTTGAAAGGCAGAAGTGTATGGATTGCCTCTACCTTTTCTTCTGTTCGTTTTTTATTGTTAAAAAAGCAAAACAAACAATCAACAGTTTGATAAGATCCCAGCTGCTAGTCAGTGGTGATATGCAGAAGTTGATATGAGTTGCAAGCTTTGTTCTTTTGGAAGCTTTTCTTTCAGCTGTGACAATTGTAAAGTTTATTCTCCTAGGAGATGCTCAGATCTTCCACCCCCACCCCTAACAACTAAACAGACTAGGTCTTCCTGCTGTTTCTTTGGTGGATACATGTTCAGAGACGATGACGTTTTCAGCTACGTTAATTACCAGAGGTACACTGTTAAAATAACAGGTATGTGATCTTATTACTTCTCTGAAAGAGCCATAAAACCTAACAATAACTAAATTCTGGACCTTGTAAAATTTTTACAAGGAAGATTAAAATTAAATTTATGAAGGAGGAAATTTCAAAAACATGTAGTATGTGAGAAAGGTTGTTTTCTATGTTCTTATTACATTGGGTCTTTTCTCTATTTTAAAGAAATTTAACTCGTGGTGATACTAATTTTTATTTAACAAAAAGGTTTTTGGGGCCCAGTCTGAATGAGAAAGTTTCCAGAATTGAGGCAATGAGTGGGATACTCTCCTGTTGCATCCTAGATATGGTTGCATATCCTAGGTATGGTTGCATGAGGGACTTGGTGTACCAAATGGGACCTGTAGGTCACATTAGTCAATTGACTGCTGATCTTGAGCATTGAATGCCCACTGTGGATTTTTCACTGTACCTGGTTAGCGCTGACCAGTAGTGCTATGGGGCATTGAGCTGTTCAGAAGGCAGTGGCTACGTGTTTTCTGCAGCAAGAACTGCTGCACCTCTCCTTCGTGGAGGAAGCAGCTCTCTTTATCTGCAAGGTGGTGGGCCGTAAGTGAGAACCTTGGTCCTGGAATTTTACCACTGTCATTGCCAGTGGAGAACCTTGGTCCTGGAATTTTACCACTGTCATTGCCAGTTCTGGGGTTGTCTCCCAGCTTACCAAAAGCTGCATCATGCACCAAGTGTAGCTTTTCAAGATAGTCCTTATCCTTCCGTAACAGCAGCTAATTTCATGGTGGTTATAGTGGGTGATCCAGAATTACCTGCTCTGCCATGAAATTAAATGTTTCCACCTAGTCCTGTTTCTTCGAAGGTGTGTTGAATGAAAAGAATCCTTATTTAATTTTTTCCAGAGGAACTGGTACTAAGCTCTGTGATCTGTTGAAGTCCAAAGAGTACAAAGAATAGAAAATCAATTCTCTGTGTACTGTTTTGCGGCTGGTTCTATTTTTCCACCATTGTCCCTGAGTCCTCCTATAATTGCATGAAGGAATGAGAAGAGCTTGTTACTCCCAACAATTAGCAAGTTTCTTATTAACAGAGTTCTTAATAGACTTAAGTATAAATACTTGTGCTAGATAAATGCACAATCTGGAAACTAAGTCAGCCTTCCCTGCTTTGTGTGTGTCAACATCTTCAAGATAGTTTTCTGATCTGTAAAGTATTTTTCAGAAAGAAACCTGTTTTTACATAGATCTATTTAATACTGTTTAACAAAAGAGAAGCTAAAAAATAACATCACTGCATCTCTTATATTGCTGCTGCCTGTTGCAGCCACAGTTTATAATTTATACTGGGTTAGGGGCTCTAAGCTTTCGAAGGAGTGAAGTATTTTCTTCTGTGTCATATAAACAATATTTGATCAGAAGCACTCTAGAGTGAAGTGCTCAAGTAAAGAAAGACTAAGATACATGACCTCAGACAAAAATCAGTAATTTCAGTGCGATTTAAGTTGTCTTTATCTGGAACTATTTGGCATTAAAATGTGATCAGTCTGATTTTCAAGCTTGCTGTATTCGCATCAGTTCTAAATGAAGTTTTCTGTTGCCTGTGGATTGTTCCTGTAGTGTTTTGCCTTCTAAGAGCTTTCTGTTTGTCATCTCTCCTCTCTTTTCTGTGTTCTACTAACAAGTATGGGTTCAAAGAAATGAATAAATCTATATAAACAATGCTTACTTTGTGACTTTTTCAAGTTGCATCTTAATAACTCATTTCTACAGGAACATCTTTCGCAATGCTCATTCACATTTTTCACTGCAATAGGCAGCCTGTAATGAAAATGTTGACTCACCTGAATGATGTCTCTGTTTTCTCTATTCTCTAGATCAAATTGCAAGATAATTTTAAATTACAAGTATTAGATCACATTTCCTTGGACAATTGCTTTTGATTATACTAAGTTGCTGCACTCACCTACTTAAGTCACAGTCAACATTTTAAATATCAGTGTTAAGGGAAGCAGGAGAAGGTGTCCTAGATAATGTTTACTTCCTATCTTGTTAGCTTAATATTTTGAGTCTCTTCAAATTAATGGTACCACTTGTATTAAAGAACTTTGTATAAAGAAGAAAATTGTTTTATCTTGTAACAAAAAGTACAGGTAATCTTGGGAAGGGGGGGTGGGGCAGAAGGGATCTGTGACATGCAGCCTGGATATGCACATAGTGTAGTCTTTCATTCTTTTATAGATTGCACGACAGCAGCCTTTAATTTTTGAATGCTTTAATTCTAGTGCAAGTACTCAAATGACTCACCAGTTATCTAAAGCATCAGGTAACTATACCTATCTTTAGCTTTGTTCTATCGTCTTATCCTTGTTTCTATCTTCATTTTCTCAGTTGTAGGCTACAGTGAGTTTAATTAACGTTTAGGAAAACAAAAACCCAAAACAATGCAGGAAGTGTTCCCAAGTGTTCTCACGAGTACAGCCTCTGCAGGCTCGCACTCGGGATGGTCAAGGCATATGGAGGGTAAGTTCTTGGTCTCCTTTCACAGTACCTTCAAACACAACGTAACTTGACCCCACCTGCCAAGAGGCTGCACTTTTCATTTGGAGGTGATACTATTTTTAAGAAGAGATGTCTTCTCTCTGTTACATGTAGCAGTGCCCTCATTTTGGTGGTTGGTCTTTGCCAAGGCCTTAGCTGCATTCCTCCTCCACTGAGGATTGCTCTGTGCTGCAGAGTATGGTATTTAACCGTGGTGGGGGGTCAGCCCTTTGGCTAATTCTATCAAAGTGCTGAATTGCAGGGGTTCAGACAAGAAATCAATATTCTTTTTCCATCTGACTGCCTTGAAGATGATGTAAATTAAATCTGTCTATCTGTAAAAAAAGTTATGTCTACACCACAAGAAATACAGTTGGCAAGTATGAGCTGCTGCCTGTGTTGCTGCTGGGAAGGATCTTGCCTGGATAGTTTTGTTTTCAAAGTAGTTATTGGTAAGTTCCCCTGAGATTTGTAGTAGTGAGATGCAAATAATCTATACAGCTGTGACAATTCTATTGTTTTCCTCACAAGTTCTGTAGATCTGCCTGCAGCAGGCTTTGAAAGCTGGTGAGGTGAGTGAAGATGTAATGCCACTTGGGAGGCATCCTTTGTTTTCTGGAGTTCTCTGCCTATTAGTACCTTTTATGTGTATGTTTTGTTGCCTTTTTCTTTTTTGACGCATGCTTTTTTAATTTCCTTTTGGTTTTGTTGTGTTTAGGCTTTTTCTGACATAGTGTACTTCTCAAGTGCAGACATGCATCATCTCCTTCACCACCAGCAGCTTCTACAGATTTTAGACTTAATTTTTTTTAATATCCAGGCCATCTCACTCACCCAGTTACTTTGGTTTGATATTTTTTTCCTCTTGTATTTTTATTTACTTGAGGAAGTTGCCTGTAAGTTCTGCCAAACATTAACTCAGACTCAGCTGCAGTAAGGCTGGAGTGGTGCCATGTGTTGGGAGACATGAGATGTTCTAATATATGATATAATTGGGAAGACTTTAAGGAGTCTCTGGTTTTACTCCAAATTTCTTCTTTTGCTAGTTTTGGGAATTGAAATAATAAGTATACAGAAACCCAAAAAATTGATGTGAATACTGCAAAACATGACAAATAATTTTCAGACTTTTCCTTTATGCACTCTTAGGTCTGTGAAAGTCAATTTAAATACCAAGTTCTGAATGAATACAGACTTCTGAAATAGTTCTTTGCTCTAACATAGAGAGTAGAATTTTAAAAAAGAAATCATACATCTAATTTGGTTGGTTTTTGGTCTCATTTTATTGATGTGCTGCAAAATAATAGTAGAAGCTATTTACCTGATGTACTTTTACCTGATGTAGTGTACTAGTTTACCACAAGAGTTTATTATATTCCAGGTACCCAAGGAGAAGACAAGCCTTCTAAATTCTTCCGAGCATCAATATTTCAAAGCTGTTTCAGTTTGTTTTAGATGAAACAGATATGGAATTATATAAATGGGGAAGTGGTATGTACTCAGAACAGCTTGAATACTGTAAGTGAGATTAGATTTTTGCAAGTTAGCCATGCACATGCTGCAGCCTGTGTGCTGAAATGATCAGCATGAAAACTCAGTGCTATGTGCAGGGTTGTTCACATTGCTTCCCCTCAGTCCTTCCAAAAAAGAATATTTGTGTTAGTGAGGGGGATATGGTGGAAATGCTGGCAGCAGTCCAACTGAGTATAGAAATTAAGACATTTTTCAAGTTATACCACTTTTCATAGTTACGCAGTTTCTGTTGTAGAATACAAATAATGTGTACAGTGAAGTCAGTGTTAAACAGGCAGCTCTGAAACTTGCTAATGTATGGTTTTTGTAGCAGCCCTTTTACTGTGGTTGTGCTGCTTATGTTTTGACTACAGACTCCTGGAATTTGCTTTGAAAATATCAGTGTCTGTTTTATTTGAGGATTAGTTTTGGAGTAGCTCCTTTAAATCCTGATTAAGGCAGAAGAGACTTTCTTGGTTCATGTCAGTAAAGATTGCATTGTTGTAGAACATGCAGGAGATAAATGTTTGAGACTGACTGAAAGGTCCAATTCTGACTTAGCTTCGTTTTGAGTGCTCACCTTTTAACCTTATTTACCCCTGTTTGTGCCTACTTTCTGTAGGGACAAAAAGGGTTACTGTTACGCTATTAAGGTTATGTTGTATGGGATTACTGATTTCCCTTCCTACCTCCAATATGCTTAGGACTTTAGGACTCACTGCTGGGATGTCACCCACTTGATGGAGTGGGAAACCAATGATCTCAAAAATGTACTGAGCTTCACTGGCTATGTTATTAGGAAAGCTGAGTTACACTTGCTGTATGTTGGTGCTCACAAACTGTATATGAGTTTACAATAAAGACTAGGTTCAGGCCTGTAACCATTGCTCTGATTTTTCCTAATCTTATGTTGATATAAATTCTTGACAAAATAATAAATGCCCACTAACATGATGTGCGTGTCAGCAGTGTTAAATTACAGTGCCTGTGAGATGAAGGTTGTTATGTATTTGCAATTTGCTTAATTTAAAACAGAAAATTCTAATGCTTGTGCTTTTAGAAACTTGTTCTGGAAGTGCTGTGGAGTTGCATCTGGGACAAAGGTCTGAAAGGTTCCATCCAGTTTGGGCACATAGTAAGAGTGGCCACCTGAAGAAATTCTGGTTATTGGCACCAGTAGTGTTACAAGTGGTGACTTATGTGGGGCTACTGTGCCATGCAGACATGTGCTGCTGGGAAGTTGGGCAACTTTTTTTTTCTCCCAGGACTAGGAAAGGAAGATGAAGAAAATGCCTGCTGCTTTGCCCAAGGAAGGTTTGAGAAGGCAGAACAGTAAGTAATTTGTCTCCAGAATGTCGCGGAGTTCCCCTGGTGCATGTTTCCTGTCTTCAGAGCACTTCTCAGCTTTCATCACTCTTGCCCTCACCTTAGTTGGAGCACTATGCATGGAGGGGAGTGTCTGCTCAAATGTTCAGAAAAGGATGGAAAGCAAACAGTGGGAGCCTGTCAGCTTGAGGAGTGGCCACTCATTTGTCTCCATTTATGCTAAGTTTTTATAGCTCTTCTTATATGACTTGTGTGGTCATTTTGCATCAGAGGATTGGGCAAAAGCATCAAGCAGTTCTTGGAAGAAGGGTATGGGGATCTTATCAGCTCAGCAAAATTTAACTTGCTAGATGTACAAGCTGCCCAAGATGAAAGTATGCTCTTCTTCAGGAAAGTTATACAGAGTAAGAGCCCTGATGACTTTTTCATAAAAGAGCTTTTGGCTTGCTCTATTAAATAATTAAATGTCTCTTCCTGGAGAGGCTTTTCATCTGTGCCAGCAAAATACTTCTGGCTTCTTGTAAGAACACCGTGAGACTGGGTTCCAGTATGGCGAGTCACAGTTTCTGGTTTTATATGGGCACAGTTTCTAGAAATTTAATTACAATCTTTCTAAGATTAAAATCTAAATTTATTTTACTTTTGGCTAAAAGGGCTTGACATTTAATAGGCTTCCTTCAAAGTTGTTAGCCTTGATTTCTGTGGTAACCAAAGCCATTGCATTCATCTGGGATTCATTGTGCTAAATATCTTCAGTTCTGGTGTAAAGTAATAAGATCTTAGAGTTGCTCTGAAACCCTGAATTATGGGTGTGGACTGGAGACTTGAAGTCTCAAAGGTTTGCAATCTCTGAGCTCCCGGAGAGCTGCCTGGCAGCAAGGAGGAGTTTGTGCAAGTGCCTGTATGCATCAGTGTCTGCAAAGAACCACTTCATGTTCCAACAGTCGCACCTTGACTTGCTTTCTAGTTGCATCTTGCAGCTCAACATAAACACCTTCTCGAATAGAGAGACGTAAGAGAGTGAATGTCTCGGTTTTGAAAGACAGGTGTCTGCTAAGGAAGGCAGAGGCCCCCCTTGAAGTGGCAGATATAACCCCTTTTCCCTCCAAGTTATTATATTTTGAAATCAAGAGCCTTTAGGCGAAGATGTGGGAAATAGGAATAACAGTTCTTTACTATATATATATATATATGTATATAACCAGTCAAACAAAAA
>NW_008236767.1:6437475-6460650 GCF_000691975.1 Corvus brachyrhynchos
GCAGGGCAGGGCAGCCATAGCCCAGTCTCCAGCAGGGCAGGGAAAGCGGCTTTTGGGGTCCCGGCGTTGTTTCCAGCAGGAAGAAAGAACGGCCAAAAAGAAAGAAAGCAGCAGCTCCTTTCTCTGCAGCTTCTCTCTCCGGACGCTCCGAGCGAACTGACCCCACACCCAGGTGTAGACAAAAGAGTAGCCAGGCCCGCCCCACTCCCCTTTTTGTCTTTCTTAAGTACAGCTATTTGTCCCCTAGCAACATGCATATGGGAGAAAATTCCTTTAACAGGAAAAAAAACTAAGACTAAACTAAAACCCCAACAGTGAAAAACAGTCTTTGAAGAATAAGAAAACAATGGGGTTTAGAGAACCTGATGGGTCTTCATTGTCATCACAGAAGATCAAAGAAAACCTTGGAGCTGCTCTTTTTACTCAGAATTGGAAAAAACATTCTCAATTACAGAAGTGAGCAAGTCTGACAGAGTTTTTTCTTCAAAGGGAGGAATGCTATACTTCATCTTTCAGCCTTTGCACTCTTTGCAGCATAGCATTTTTGAAAAATTGCACCTGTCCTCCAAATGGAAGATTTGTATTTAAAGTTTTCCCAAGCCAGTCTTATCTCAGTTGGACATACTCGGCATCAGGTTGTGCCACCCATTTCAGCAAGGTGGTCATAGTGAAGATGCTACTAAATAGAAAAGAAGAAAATGCCAGCAGGGGTGATGGAGATTAATAATGTGGAGTTGCTGGAAGTTTACTTACTATATTGCAAGCTCTTTCTGCTTTTTCACTAGGGAAATCAGTATTTGTCATCAGCTTTCTGGCTTAAATGATTCTCTTAGGGTCCCCATGTTCCACCAGCAACTACAAAGAATGTATCTCCACTTTTGAAGCCCTTTTGTGGCTTGTTCCAGTGTAGTTTTAACCTCCCATGTCCTTGTGAGCAGTTAACTTTTGCTACCATTATATCTTATGCTAGGACTTCAACATCTTACCTCAGCCATGTTTAGTTTTTTGGGTTTTTTTATTGCACTCTTTTTTCAAATCTGTTTGTTCTGGTCTGAAAATGTGTCTCTCTCACTTAACCGTTTGGAAGCAGAGGCTGTTTTTTCTATAATATATTTTGCAATTTTTGTGTCACTAGGGTCATGATTTTTGATTTTATGTGAGTCAGTCATACATGTCCATGTTCTGGATGCACTGTTTAAAGCTATTTCTGTGCTTATTGTAAACAGTGTGGTCCCTTTCTCTGGTTCACCAACTTTGTGGCCATCTAGCTGGTCAGCCAGGGGCTGTGAAATGGTGGCTAAGAGGCACACGTGTTTTGGTCTTGAGAAGGCCTTGGTTGTGCTGAAAGGTGTTACGCCTTTTGAAATGGACAGTTCATACTGCATCTCTGCTGGTAGCTGTGAGGAAGGGAAGTTGGGGAAAAAATAAGGTGGAAATACAAGAGGGCACAAAGCATATTTGTGTAGTTTGAGGTGATTGCTGAAATACGGTGGAAGAAAACCTTGCACTGAAGGAAAAATGGATGGAACTTGAGGAGGAATGGAAAGTCGACGTTGGTATGGAGATGTGTTGGAGTGGTATGTGAAGGGAAGCATACTTTAGGGCAATGAGAAATCTTTTAAATGACCTTTTGTTTGGGATTTGTGTGTTCTTAAAAACAGAACAATGCTGCATTATTCCACATTTGGTTTTGTGTCCGAAGTGCAAGTGCTCAGCATAGTAAACCTCTTGCAGGCTTCACTTCAGATCCTTCTTTGCCACATCCATCAGCAGTAGGATGAAACCCACCTCACTGACAGCTGAACTACTCCTTCCCTGGCTCTCCAGGGTGGCAGTGATGGACTGGTGTCATCCTTTTAGTCAGTTAGGTCTGCAGTGAACATACTGCCAGTGTGTAGGTCTGTGGAGGTAGTGTACTTTGGAATGTGGGTGATTTTTTCTGTTTGCTTTTTTTATGATTCTGAGATAAAAGTGAATAAGAATGCTATAAAAAATAGTCTGTAGGAATCAATCTTAGTGCCATCCTGCAACGAGTCTCTGGCATTAATATAGAGACTTCTCTGCCTGTTATTAAGCTTACAGAGGCATTCTGTCTGGGGCATTTATGAATATAATGAGCATATTTGAAAAGAAAAACAGCTCGAAGTTCCAGGTTAGCTGTCCAACTTCAATGATTGAGAGCATTGACATATGCACACATGTGGACAGGTAACTGCTTGCTTACCAATCAGAATTGGAGCAATCCAAGAAATGTCTCTGTGCTACACAAAATGAAAATAAGTTTGTTGATGCTGAGTGCCAACCTCAAGATATTTGTGACTTCCAGAGAAAAGTTTATACAGCAAACGCTAGGCCCATGTTTTGTTTTCCTCCATAAATGATGATGGGCCTAGTGAAGAGTTTGCCGCCAACTGGCAGACTTCCCAAATACTTGCTAGGAAAGGAAAGAACTCAGCAAATAACAATTGTGAAATCAAAGGTAGTTTTCAAAAGAAAAAGAAAATAATGCTAGATAAATTTATTTGGGAAAGAAAACTGAAATGTAGAAAAATTTGTGGAAAACTGTCCCCTTATCTTTCAAATTGTGTAAATGTCAGAAGTACCATCCAAAAAATCTTAAGACAAATCTTAAGATTTTGTTGTTACATAAATGTAACCATGGGATGGTTTAGCTTACTTCTAAAAGTCTAATGAATGCATCAAGCCAAGTAAAATATTTATTAGAGTAATTGGTTCAGTTCAACCTCTCAAGGCTACAGCTTGGAAATATCCACACTATTGCCTTTAGAAATGCAGCATGTTCACCAACCACTTTGCTCAACTCATTTTCATGCCATATGCTTGCTATACTTTGCAAAATCTAATTAAGTAACTGAGGTAGCAGTTTACAAGCAATATTTGATACATTTTTAAGCCAAAGGTTAAGTGGTATCCAGAGTGAAACCTGTTCAGTTGCAAGACACATCAGAATTATTTAAGATATTCTTGTATTGAAATAATTGGATATGGAAGTACTTATACAAGTGATAATAACCTAGTAGAAAGTTATTTGTTCCCAAAATATTAATATGTTCGTTAATTCACTTAGATATGCCTAAATGAAGTGTAAAATTCATTAATGTGCTAGCTAGACAGTTTTCACTTTAGGAAGCTGGGTTTAGTGTCATATGATGAATTCATCATACCCTCATAGCTTTTCCTCTCTCCTCCCCTCTGTGATGGGCATCTGCTTTGAACCATATGGTTTCAGAGAATTTTAATTGAAATTCTTCTGTCAAGGAACTGAGCTGGAGAAAGCCTAACTTGCTTATAATTGCTAAAAATTTTGTAGAGACCTTCTGTTTCCATGCGGAGGAGCAGGAACTTGAAGCTTAGCACATGCAGGTAACTTGTGCCAGGGACAGGCTTTTGCTTTCGATGAAAGTCTTCCAAATATTGGTCAACTTGTGTACCTTTCACAATTTGTTCATTTCCAACAGAGACTTGCTGGAGTCTCTTGTGACTGTGTCCTTATGAAACCTCTCTTGGCTTCTCTTGCTGGCACATCTATAGATGGCTGTATCCTGTCATGGGTCCAGTGCATGGTCCAGGTGCTCATGTGCCATCACCACGGGTGGCAGGGCAGGCTGGTGGAGCTCTGCATTGTCCTCAGTTGGAGTTTCAGCCATATGCCATTGCCAAATGGGGGTTCTTGTGAATGACCACTGGCTCTAAACATTTGCCCTGCTGTGCAGTTCCCCATACCTTCCTGACCCAGCATATTGTGATGATGGTTAAAAGCTAGTGTAAAAATTGAGATAGACATTGGCACTCTGCCGGCTGATCTGCTAAGCTAAGCACAGAGGTTTAGTGAGTATTGATTATGTTGCAGAGACAAATAGGTGTTTCTTGAAATTCACCTTTGCAGCTGTTTATGGGTCCTTCAACTACAGCTGCTGCCATGAGGTTTTAAAAAAGAAAGCAACTCCTGGAATAAACACCCTGCTGCAATGGTATGTTGAGAGTGTGCTGCCAGGGCAGCCCTTGCTGGGGATGTGGGTTGAACGTGCCCTTGGAGCCAGCAGCTCTGTGGGAGGAGGCAGGAGGCTGGCTGCTGGGGGGCCGTGCTGGAACTGAGCAGGGTGAAGCAGCGAGGGCTTGGAGCACTGCTGGGCAGAGGGGGGACACACACGTAGGCTTAGCAGCTTGCATGGGAGGGAGCCGAAACTGAGAGTCGCGTAGCAGCTGAGGTCTGGTTGATTCCTGTTTCAGTTTTCTTGGTCATTTTTTCACATGTCATCCATGCCTTGGTGGTTTGTGAATGTGGATTAGATTAGAAGAATGATTTAAGTTCCTTGATTTTATTTTTTGTGTTCATGCATCTTTTCTTTTGCTTAGCAAATGCGAGCATTCCCAATAGCTGGATCAGAGGACTAAGGTTAAGACTTTTATTGGTCTTATTCCCCTGTTGCTACCTTTGGCAAAATGTTAGAAAAACAACATTGTAGATCTGATCATCAAATCATTGTGCATCTTTTTCACATGCCTCTTGAACTATTCAAATTAATTTTTTAACCACTGTATAACTGCCTCTCCTGCCTTTCTTCATTAAATATATAGTTTCCTGGTTTCAAGCAGTATGGCTGAGAAACTTGGAATATTCCACAGTATTTTGTAGAAGAATTTATAAAAATTGATGAGCTTCTTAGATGATGTAATCTAAAAAAAAGACTAAATAAAACAGCCTCCTTCCTTTATTGCAACACAAAACTTAATGTTGACCAAACGTTGAATCAAGGAGCAAAATGTCACTCTTTCTGTATTTCTTTTTTATTTCTAGCCATATGTAGCTTTGAGAATATTAGTCTTACAGAGATGAAGTCTACTTCTAGCACAGAGCAACTCTTTATGAGCAATTTCCGCTGGCAGATTAAGAAAGCTGTGACATAGCTATTTACATATTTCCAGTAAATATGGTCTTGCACTGTTACCACATTGAGGTCTTGTTCCATGAGTAAAATTTTATAAAGTAGCAAATACAATTTTTGTACTGAAGTAAGTACAATATGCTAAAAATGTTTATAGACAGCCTTTAATATAATGCTCTTGGACTGTGCCTGATACTGTATGGTGCTGGTGATAAGAGTAGAGAATTAGGAAAAATGCCAGCGTGGGCACAGTAGAACTCATTATTGCAGTGGGGTTCAGGATCTTGTTAGTGTAACGTTTATGGATATGGTTTATGTGCAACTTAGTGAAACATCTTAAAAATGCATTGTAGTTTGTCTGTGCATAATGCTGTAGCACAAGAGACGGTTGTGTACTTCCATCTTGTCACTGATGTTTGAAAACCTTTTGATCAATGTAGAGCTTAGGTGATTATATGAACCATGCGGGAACAGAAAACATCTGAAGAGTGTTTTTCTGTTTGTGCTAAGCAGAGTGAGGATTAATTGAAATGTACTACCAAGGAAGACTAAACAACAAGTGTCTGTATCTTTTTTCACTGTTATTTACCTGATGTAGAAGCTCCCAGCATCTTTCAAACACACAATGTTCTCTTGGGTCGTAACATTCCTTTGTTTAGTGGACTTACTTACAAAATAAGCGTAAGTAAGCATGTAGGACTTAGTTGTGTTAGTTCCCCATACATCTAAGTAGTCTTTGCTCATGGTATTTTCCAAATGACTTAATTTGTTTTGCACAATGGCAAAAATTTCCTTGGCATTTGCACCCTAGCCTCGTGAAAGCTTAGTTAGGACTTTATGTGCTAATGCACACAGAAGCCTTCTGACCATCTGGGTGTCTGCCCACGGGTAAACGTAAAGGACGGACAGAGGGGGTCCTGTTGACTTGTGTAGGGCTACTGTGCACTGAAGGCACGTGTGTGGTTGCAGTAGTGTGCAAAACCTGATCTGAGGTCTGCTGTGTGTGATGCTGGCGATGCTTGGATTCAAAACAAGAATTCCTACTGGCAGAATAAACCTCTGCATTTTGTTGTCTCCTTGAAATAGACCTAGCAAACTACAAGGGGTCAGCTTCTCAAAGGGCACACCTAAATATATCCTTGTTTTCAGAGACGGAGACAAACCCCTCATAGGTGAATCACTCAGAAAAACAACAACAACAACAACAGTAACGTGAAAACCCAAACAGGAATTTTATCCTGACGCACCCAGACAAATAGCAGTCCCAAATGTTGATGCTGTGGGCTGAAAGGTGTGATGTGCCGGGCTCCGTTTCCGCGCACGGTGCCTCAGCAGCCCTGTGCTCGGCGGAGGGCTATAATTAGATTAGCAGCCTGCTCAGCAGCGCTGCCAGCCTGCGAGCCTCAGCGAGCATGTGCTGGATTCTGCATGTGCCTCCCGCTTATTGGCGGCCGGGGTTGCTGCCTGCCGGTTTGATAGGTTTCCCCAGTAATCTTTATGCTGCATTACAGACATAGATACAGAGGTACTGCGTGCAGGCAGTGGGAGAGGTGCTCAGCTTGTAGCGTAAAAGAAAGCCCACAGATGAAAGGCACTGGTCTTTGTTGCAAGGCATCATTACTTAAGGACTGCTAGCTGGGAACGGAGAGGTCAGTGAAGGAGTTTTACTTGGTGGTAATTACTTTCAGGTCTTTATCTCTCCGGTAAAACAGTCATGCATGAAATTAATACTGTTAATCATGTCATCTGTTTAATTTGATCTTGCTTTCATTAATATCATGTATACTCCAGTGGGAGAGCCATCAGATTACAAAACATATCATTAGAGTGGGTTCAGTTCAAAAATAAAGTGTATTTATATGAGAATATTGCTTTCATTTGAGATTTTGAGCCTGTGCATGGGAGTGATTTTACTGGTTGCCTTTTGTTATGCTAATGGCAATATTTCTTTTATTGGAATGTTTTCTGCCGAGCAATTGAATTAAAGCATTTAAACTATTAGCATATGAAGATAAATCTGCAAATAGTGATTAATTTAAAGAATAATTTTGTGAAGTATTCTTTAATATGATTATAGCAATAACTATCTTGGTGGTTCTCTTGCAACAAGGTAGAGGGATGACGAGTAATATGCTATTGTTCTTTCAACAAAGATGCTGGAGCCTTCATGTTTGGGTGGATTCTTTGTTTCATCTACTGGGTTTTATTTTAAGTGGCTTTCAAAATGAAACTAAAGCTATTCAGCCTAGTAGATTTCAATATATCCTTTGCCTGCACATACATGTATTTTATATGTATTTATTGTTCTCAAAGGCTGAATTTTGGCCCAAAGCCTTGTTTATTGTGAGAACTGCCTCCAGCAGTAGAAACAAGATATATATATATATATATATATGCCAGTCTTTTAATCGGCGGTTCTGAGGCTATTATGGTATTTATCATAGCATCATACTCATTTAAGTTCTTTTCATACTTGACCTACGCATCAATTGATCACAACTTTTCCCATAAAAAGCATGCATATTTAATGAGAACGTTCTACAGTGAAAGCTGTTCAGAACAAAAGGAAGCAAGCATAAAGTATTAAAGAAAAGTCTCATAATGTAGTCATGACTCATTTGATGAGTTTTGAATATTAAGGCTGACTGGTGAGGCTTCAGAGTTAATGCCCTTGTCTGTGTCAGACTCCAGAGCCCACATGAACTTGTATATTAAGTCACCAGTCATCTGGCTGGCTGGCTGCCACCATGCGTCCGAGGTACGAGTAGATTGTCTCAGCCAGGATCAGAAAGGTGTTAGGAACAGGAGCTATTTTGGTATTAGTCTCCATTCTTCCCTCTGCACTTATCCTTGAAGAGGTTTTTTCTGTTGTATAAACCAAAGCAAAATTTAGGTTGTTCCCTTTTAAAGTATGTGGTGTGAAACTGTGTTACCTTCTGAGTAGATGCCCTTAAATGTGAGCATTTATTCAGTTATCAACTTTACGTGGCAGTGGGTACAACAAAGACACATGCTTTATTATTTGTGATTGTATATTCAAACATGAGTATTTGGGAGGTTTAATCACATCTGGAACATGACTGTTTGAAGTTTTGCTGGTGACTGAAACAGTTAACTTGGTATATATTTTAGTCAAGAGCAAGTTTTTTTCCATATTCCAGGAGTTGTTTTCGAAGTTGTTTTCTTTTAGGTAGACATGGAAAATGCATTTTTGCATTGTGACAGTTAAGCCTGGACAGGGAGGACTCAGGATGTGAAGACATGTTGTTCCTGAGCTGTTTCATATTCCCTCATTGCCTCAAGTTACCAACCAAAAGTGTTTTAAAGATGCTCTGATTTATGCCTTCTGCCTTTTTTAACAGAGGCTCACCTTAAGTAATTTATCTATGTTTTTATAACCTTTTCAACTGCATCCCATGAAGGAGTAACTGAAATCAATGTTAGTAACAATGAAATGTAAATGGTAATATCCTCAGCTGAATCATGTTTACCATATCCAGACAATGGGTTTTCAAGAGAAGAGAGGCTGATATTTTCTACTCCATGTATTAGGCTATTACTATTTGTAAGCAACATAAAGTATGTTGGAAAAATGCTGTAAAAGTTACCATATTTTTGGTGGTGGGTATAGGTAATACCACTGCCCACTGAAACTGAAATGCTGCACCAGCAGCTAGTCAGGCGTGGATGTCTCTGCCTCCAGAAAGAGCTGTGATGATCTTTGCAAGCATCACAAGAAAACGTGACAGTAGTGAAATTAGAACTGGTGACATTGTAATTTAACTTTGCAATATCTTAACAGCAAGGAATATGCTACTTTGTTATTGCTTCATTTTGTTACAACCTTATTTTTCTTCTTGGTCAGCTAAGAAAAAAAATTGAAGCAACAGTTTGTTGCTCCCTAAAAGGTTGACATTCTTTTTTGCTATAAGCATATTTTAACTGTAACCAGTGTATTGCTCCAAGAAATTTAGCACACTTCAGATTATTATCAATGAGATTTTGTATTCAAGCTTTGTCAGTGAGTTTCTTCATGTAGAAATTTTTAATTATTCTTTTGTTAGGAGATGTATGCATAGCATATTTGTTATGTGCCTCTGTGAACTGTTCTCATTTCTGATGTGTTGCCCTGTAGTTAAATCTCCAAGTCCTTTGCTATGTGAAAAGGAACACTTAATGTTTCTTTCCCAACAGCAATAGAGTATGTATGTGTATATACATATGTATGGTAAAGGCACAAAAGTATGTCGTGAAAATAAAGATCTCAAGTGTTTAATTTATATATGCATGTAAATATATATAAACACATATATATTTTCTACCACGTAACTCTAACATATGTTTGTGTAGAAAACGCTTCCAATGTCATACCAGTATTCTCATTGTAATCCAATAGAAATACTCCTGGAAGAGTAATGTTAGAAACACCAGATTTGGCTGCTGGCTGGAGATGGGATATATGCAGTAAACTGAGTGGCTGTAATAAACAGTGCTGCACTAGCTCTTCTCTATTAAGATATTATGTCTTTTTACTGCTATGCATATAAGTGAATTTTGCATTGCTTAAACCCTTACCAAGTCTGAAGGGGAAAGATGATACTTAAGGTTAACGCGTTTTTTTTGTAGCCTGTTAGCAATGAAAGAGATACTCCAGGAAAAGTCGTAGGGGTTTAAAGTATTACCATGGTGTTTATTTTGCAGGATTTGTACTTACATGCCTTACAGTTTTTAAGTCGAGTAGCAGCAAGTGATATATGCATAAAGGTATTAGAAGGAGAAGAGTGACATTGTGCCCTAAAGCTCCTTTTTGTTTTTCCTCTGTTTTTGGAACCAACTCCAGTTATTACTTTGCTGATGAAATGACTGTCTGCTTATAAGGTTGAGACATTCAGTAGCCCATCTATAAATGCTTATTATAACACTTTGAGAGTTCACAGGAAATCAGTAGCCTGTTTTCTATATTTTTTTGAGTGAAGGTCATTTTAGTCTTCAAATCTGAAGACTTCTGGGCTGGGTGGTGTGAAGGTGCAGGATGAGCCCTCTCGGTGGAGATTCCCTCTGTGGGCTCAGCACAGTGTGCATCAGCTTGGGAAGGCCTTGTTGTGACACTCTTCCCACACTGATGCAGCAGCACTGTTTAACGGGGTCCAAAATGTGACCATGTTCTCATATGCAGACAACTCTTGATCCAGTTCAGAGACCCATGCCCTGGGACTGGGCACAGGAGAGCCAATGGCAGGGAATATCTGCCCTGCCCTGCCTTCCCCTTCTGCAGGGCTCTGCTTGCCTGGCATGAGTTATCCTGGGGACTAACCATGTGGATTTAGAAACTCCATGGATGAAATATGTCTAGCTTTGGGCAGCGGAGTGTCAGACATTTGCAATGTTAAGAGTAGGGTTGTGTTTTATAGAGCACAGAGTGAAAGTGGCTCTTTCTTGCAGTTCTCACAGTGGTATGGTGAATTAAAAGCAAAAATGATATTCATATTTTTTACATTTAATCTCCTGTTATGATTAATTTTAATTATTCTTAAATGTATTACCTTCAGTATTAAGTGTGACTTGATAAATTAAATGTAGAACACAGCCAGCAAATAGTAATCCTGGATGCTATTGTCTGCATAATCCTGGTAATGAGATTCCTGTCTTAATTTCATATTGTCTTTCATGGATGTGCTTCAGCCACCTGCAGACACAAATGTTTGCTTCATCTTTCCATGAAGCACCTGGAGTTTCCAGCCCAGATCCTCACTTTGTGTATATGTCATTTTTAAACATTAATTGTCTGTTCCATAACAGATGTTATTTGGGTTTGTGCCCTGTCGTGTAGCTGTTGCATACTTCTGTAGTATATTGGTTTGTTAATTGAAACAATATTTATACATTGATGATGATCCCATGGCCATCTACTTACTTGGCTGCTTATCTGTTGGGTATTGTAGAACATTGTAGAATTTTACTGTGTCATCCATACCTTTCTGAATAAAAACCCCAATTAATGGCAAAGAAGGATATTAAATTCTTGCATTTCTTTTGAGAGAGCTTAGAATTGTGAAAGTTGGTAGACTAAGCCAGAGGTTGTTCTACTTCCTGATTAGGAAGTCTGTAGAAACAATTATGTAGCAAAGTAAAGTGATGTGTCAGAGGACTTGTATGGGTTATTAGTGCTGTTTAGCTGGAGAGAAATGTGAATAACTAGATTTGCAGTGGTATGCACATTTTCACAAGTTTGTGAATATTTGACTCATCTATTTAGGGTCCTTTTAGCCCATGGTTATAAGTGAGTTTTTTTTAAGGTCTGGGTACTGGTTTTGTATATAGTATTACTGAAGGAGAGATGTTAATACAATGTGGTGTGTTGGCCTATAATACAAAAGCATAATATGATACAGTGCCTGTGCCAGAATGTTTCCTGCCTGTATAATCTAGGTAGAAAAAGGCTAGAGTGGAAGGGAGAAACAGAGACAATAAAGATGAATTATCTTTTATGTGACCACAAACTGTGGAGTTGCAAGGTAGACTGAACAGTCTGTGCTTTAGGATTATAAACCATCACTGCAAATGTCTTTACAAAGAGTAAAAAATATAAGATCAGTGTAACTATTCCTGTCTATATAAGCACTTACAGTACAAACTTCCCAGGGTAAGGATGATTTCCTTCTGTCTCAATGTCATAATTGTCATTGGGTATTTTGGGCATTGCAGTCATCTGGAAATGAGTGTGCAGCTTTGTATTTCTACCATGATATTACAACAGCAGTCTAGTCAGAAGATGTATGAGGGATGTGATAAGTTATATTCCTTCCTCTTCCATTACTGTTACATCAGCCCTACTGTTCTGTGCCATGTGGTATGCCCTATTTTCCTTTACCATATTGTGGAGTGCAGAGGTTGCTATTTTGGCCCCTAGCTCTCCAGGGACTGGGTAAAGCCTGGCAGGGACTCTGCAATTGCTGTAAATTTTCTGTTAAAGACAGGTACCATAGAGGGTGCAGCAGAACAGGACCTCAGAATATGATGATGTCATTATCCTCCAGTGTTTTGGTGCTTCTTGTTTCTGTTCACCACAGTTTTCCTTTCCTTGCTGCCACCACCTTTCTAAATTTGTCTGCTCCATTTTCCCATTTAAATCTACTCTTCTTTTATTCCCACTTTCTCCAATCCCTCTCTCTGCCCTTCAGTTTCTACCTGTCATGCTACCTTGGGCTCTTTGAACTCTTTGCAGCCACCTCCCCCTTTTTGGGAGGTGGATATCTGCGCTGGTTTCAGCTGGGGTAGTTGAATTTTCTTCACAGTGTCTGGTATGGGGCTGTGTTTTGAGTTTGTGCTGAACACAGTGATGATAATACAGAGATGTTTTTGTTGTTGCTCAGCTGGGCTCACACACAGCCAAGGCCGCCTCTGCTTTTCGTGCTGCCACGCTGGTGAGGAGGCTGGGGGTGCATGGGAGGGTGGGAGGAGACAGAGCCAGGACAGGTGACCCCAACTGACCAAAGGGATATTCCAGACCATATGGCATCATGTTCAGTATGTAAAGTGGGGGGAAGGAGGAGGAAGGGTGGATGTTTGGAGTGATGATGTTTGTCTTCGCAAGCCACTGTTACATGTGATGGGGCCCTGCTCTCTGGGAGTTGGCTGAACACCTGCCTGCCCATGGGAAGCAGAAAATTCCTTGTTTTGTTTTCCCTAGTTAACTGTCTTTATCTCAACCCATGAGTTTTCTAGCTTTTACCCTTCCCATTCTCTCCCTGATCCTGCTCATTGGGGAAGTGAGCAAGTGGCTGTGTGGGGCTTGGCTGCTGACTGGAGTTAAACCACAACAATATCCAAAAATACAATTTATGCAGAGGTGCCCAAGGACAGCATATAGGTGAAGAATGTAAATTCTCTTACCAAAGATGCTTGATTTTTCAAAGTTATTACCTGTTTATTTGTTGGAGCAAGATGTCCTTGACTCCTGCCTGGAAAGCTCATTCTGACAAATACAAATTGTACCCCTGACCTTTTCAAGTCTGACATATCTGCGTTTTTCCTCTCAGCCAGTTACCTCTTTACTGAAAGCAAGCATCTCCGTTCATCTCCCTGTCATCTCTAGATCAGGCCTTTCTTGAGTGATTTGTGAGCTTTGCTGACCACTTTCTGCAAACAGGGCTCCTTTCCATCATGCCTTTATACAGGTACCTCACATCAGCCGTGTTTCTGTGAGAGCTTGACCCACGGAGCTGCTTCCGTTCCTCCTGCTCTTCAAAGATGTCTCAGACAGTTGTGGCACATTACTGACCTGAACCTTGACAGCTTCACTGGTGCCTGCAGGGCTCCAAGATGTGTGGGTACTTATCTGCCTTAAAGTCACATTTATTTTGCTCTTCTTCTTTTGCTGGCACTTGGCACATTTGCCACACTGGGTGCCTAAAGGATCCTGCCACAGGCTGTCCACTGGGAGGAGGTTTTTCAGGCTGCCCTCACTAACTCCTTACAGAAAAACAGCCAAGCACATTATGCTCCTATCCTCTGCTAAAGTGTACAGGATTTGGGTTCTTCATCTATAGTGTGACTTGATGACGACTATGGTATGTGTAGAAAAACTGGGATGCTTCTTTACTGTTAACTCTGATTTTGAGCTCTCTTTAGAGACAGAGTTTTTGCAAGTATTTTCTCTTTCCTTATGCTACAAAACAACTTATACTTTCATATTTTATTTCAGCATGAAGTACTGGAGCCTAAATTTGCAACTCTGAAGCCTAAATTTGCAACAAAAGCATGTCTGTAATTAACTCTTAAAACGTGCATCCATTCTTAGAAGACATTACAGATACTAAATCCATCTGGTGTTGAATTACCATTGATTCTTTATATCTACTCCTACTTCTGGCTTTGTGGAACATAGTCCTGGAAGCATTAGCATCCTTAGGATACCACACAGAGCTTTTTTTTTTCCCCCCCCCTGCTTTTCACTAAAATTAATTATGGAATTTTCAGGGTATATAAATACCTGATTGTGGGGAGTAAAGAACATGGAGCCAGGCTCTTCTCCGTGCTTTCCCATGATAGCACAGGAGGCAATGGGCACAAACTGAAATACAGGCAATTCCATTTAAAGGTAAGCAAATGCTTTTCATCTGAGGATGGTCAGACACTGGCACAGGTTGCCCCGAGAAGTTGTGAAGTCTTTGTCTTTGGAGATTTTCAGAACCTAACTGAGATGAGGTCCTGGGCAACCTGCTCTAGGTGGCCCTGCTGTCAGCAAGGGGTTGGACTAGACTGGCTCTAGAAGTGCTTTCCAGCCTCATCTGTTCTGTGATTCTGTTACTAGAAGTCTCCAAATAGCAGACCAAGCAGGCCTTGCAACTCTAGGCATGTTGTTTTCTTAAATACGAATTCTGCTATCCAAACAGTTAACATTTTATTCCTGGGTATACCCTAGGTATGAAAGTATGCATGTATAGGTATGTATGCACCCACCTATTTCTGTCTCCACTGTAAACATACTTGAAAACTAGGACAAGCTGGAGAATATCAGAGATGGAAAAGGGAGGAGTAGAATGTTTTCATATATATATTTTAAATATCCTAATGCCATTTCATACAGGCCACACATGCTTTATGCAGCCATCGAGGGGTTTTTTTTCCTTTCCCATAAATATGCTACATCTGTATAGTAAAACAAATGCTGGAAAAAATTGCTTTAAAGAAAGCTTTATCCTTATTAGATGATTTCTCTTGGGCACTACTTATACATAATTGCATCTTTGTTCCGGTGCACATTGTGTGTAAGTGGGCACAAATTGTCCAGGAGGAGATCTGGAGGAGAGAAAAGAGAGAGCAAAAGGCTCTGGGTCAGAAGAGGGAGGTTCACCCTCAGCTAGACTCCACTTTTTCAAAAAGGTAGCTCTAAATTAAGCAGTAAACACGTAAAAACTGGCTGGAGTTCATGTATCTATATAAAGTACTCAATAGTTTGGATTTTTTCAAATACTTTTTGGAGTCCTACATGGGCATAATTACGGCTTTGCTGGTACTCAGCCCTATTTCTGCAGCCCACAGCTGTCTGTCTGTCTTACGGTGTTCTCAAAAACTAGAAAGCTGGACAAGGCTGACTGCTAAAATTACATGTAGCCTCTTGGTGTATAGGTGATCCTGGGGGGTAGTATTGGAGGAAGCTGTGAGCATCCTTTGTAGCATGAACTGGATACTTTGTGGGGAAAAGGGGGGACACGTGCACAGTTCATGTCCCATCAGAGCCATGAATCTTGCCTTATAGCGTTAACACATTTTCTTTCTCCTTTTCAACCCACATTAAAGTCAATTTCCCCTTCTTTAAATGATGACCATGATTAGTATTATGTTGTTTGGGGTTGAAGAGATTTTCGTTTATATCTTGGGCAAGATAAGTGACAGAGCATTCAGACTTGGGGTTTTATATATAAAGTTGAGAAAACCATTCTCTTTGTTCCTATAATCATTTGGATTTTTATTTGTTTAAGTAAATGACAATGCCGTGTTCTCTCTTCTGAAGCTTCATGGTCAAATATGGTGTGGGGTTTAGTTTTTCCTGCTTGTTCACAGGTTTTGAAATAACTTCTTAAAAATGCCCTTGCAAAAATAACAACAATAATAATTAAATCTGTTTTGAAGATCAAAGAAACCAATATCTGGTTCTGAGAGCTTGCTTAGTTCCATGCTTAACACACCAGCTTCAATCACAGCCACTAGGAAGTTCGGAACTTTTTTTTTGCTGTTGAATTTTCCAGAATTAATCTGATAAACCCTTTAATCCTTATGAACTGTACCATTCATTTTAGTTTAGCAGTTATGCCTTTTACTCTTGAATAGATTACTTTCTTGGGTCAATGCAGTTGTCTTTTGAAAATCATTTAGAGGTATCCACTGGCAGTGAAGTTGTCTTGTCAGGTATCACAAACATACAGAATGAATGGGTTTGCACTGACAGCTTCAGTCTCCCTTCCTTGCTTTTCTATACCTCCTTGCCTCTGTGTTTTTAATCATCCCTTCCTTTCTCTGTCCTCCATCCCCTTTTCTTCCTAAATCTATAAAATTTGCTGTGATTTCCAAATTCAAGGACTGTTAGGCCATCTGAAGCAAGAAGAAAAAGTCTTGTTCATATTTTAAAGTGTGAAACTTGCTTTTCTTTTCCCTGTCATGATATATCTGGAAATGGTCAAATGTTTGATGTGACATTGTTCACTAAAAGTGAGACCTGCCTGTAACTGAAGCTGCCCTGCAAGCCAGAGGTCGGTGCAGAGTTGCCAGCAGTGAGTGAGCACAGGCTGTCAGCATTGTCACTGTCGCTTACTTGCATGGTTCTACCCTTCCAAACTTCACAGGGAAGAGACAATGGAATTGTCAGAAGAAGTTCCTGTTCAGCTACTTGGACTATTGACATGGTGTTCCTCAAGGCAGAGTTTACTCTGAATTTACTGAGGTTTTTTTAGGAACTTGATGTCAGATCTTCAAAGTGGGGTTAGCAATAGTGCCTTCAACATGTACCAGGGTGTTAGTTTAATGCTTTTCCTCACAGCTGGAAAGGAGTTTTCATTAAGTGTGAAGATGCTGGATGAGCTCCTTTTTTAGGATGTTTCTTCCTGAAGCCTGCCAGTTGGAGGATCCTGTCACACCAGGCCCAGTGGTGATGAAGCAGCTGCAAGTTCCACAAAGATAGACTTGCAACCGGGGCTTTTGTGCAGAGCACTGTGACAGAGGTGTGACTTTTTGAGATTGTTGCAATAGCCTGAGATCATTGCAATGTTCGGTTTCTTTCAGCCAGAGGTACCAATCAAAACGTGACCCTGTACCTTGCACTACTGCATCAGTGCTCTTGCTCTGCTACGGAAAAATTTGAAAGCTCTGAGTGTTTTTGTAAAGAGGGGAGAAACCAAGCTATGGTGATGCCTTTGGGGACTCCATTTGAGTTTTGTGTTCAAAATGAAATTGTTTATTGCATTTAGAAAATAAATTGCTAAGACTAAGAAACAGGTGGATGAGGTTAATTTTTACTACTGGTTTATTTCAATTTTTTACACTTGTGGGAGAAGTCAGGTGGCCCAGTTACGAATGCAAAACTGATGCAGCCTCAAAAAAAGTAATTGCATTTTTCCTTCTCAAAGAGAAAACCATAGTAAATGTAATTCTGTTTCAGTCCCCATTGTATCTAGTATGATTTTAGCACAGTTTTGGAACCCCGAGGGATTTCCTTATTTCACATGAGCTGTCACCTGAGGTGAATTGTACTCCTTTAAATGTACTCTCCCTTGAAACTAAGTCCTTAAATAGTCTGCATAAGTTTTGAATGCTTGTTCTGCCTTTGATATAGTTAGATTAAAACTTTTATTTCTGTATAGATGTGGGGTTTGTCTGTATAATTTTTAAGTACATGAAAGTAGGGTTAGCATTAATCTCTCTTGTAAGTTGTCCTCTGCTCAGCTGGAATCTTTAATTTGCTTTCAGAGGCTTTTAAAGGCTTTTCAGAGCCTTTCAGTGTCCCAGTATTTCTTAGTGATAAAGGTCACTTAACTTGTGTAGGAAGTGCAATTTCTGTCAAGTTAATCTACTGAGAGCCTTGTGCCTTTAGGAGCCTTTATGATGATCTTTCCAGACAAAGTAGCACTTACACCACTTTCATAATTTCTCCGTAAGGTAAAAATTCTGCAATCCACTTTAATTAGAAAATATCTTTTTTCATCCTGTCTTAAACATGTTATTCTTTAATAATAATGAAAAATGGAGATGTAAACAAAAGCAGTCATCACCACATACCATAGCAGTGGAATAAAAACTGACTAGTCCTATTTAATTTCTTCCAAGGTCCTCACAAACAGGGAAAGCCCATATCTTGAAGATTTTCCCAGTGTAGCCTGAGATGCAGGCTTCTCTATCTGCCCATGCTCTGAAATCTGCCATCCGTGTGTCTCATCCTGCTACTGAAGTACTGTGTTGTCACTTTTCAAGCCTGGATGAAAGCAGCCTTGTCCCACTTACATCAGTTCTGAATATTGCTTGAAAGAGCATTTCCCAAAGCCTGTGGCTTTGGTTGTATCACCTGTCTTTACATCTTTTGTTGGTTCTTTCTTCTCTGTTGTACCCAATATTGAAACTCTTGGTAAGATATCCTAACATTATATGTCATCTTCCATTTATTACCAAATTTTTTTGTTTCTTGTCTTCATAATGCTATCCTAAGTCACCTTGTTGTTACACTTTCAAACACTAAGCTTTGTGCTTTGTTTTACATCCTTTCCAGCTGGGAAGAGCTAATACTGTTTAAATAAATTCAGTGTGCTCCACTGTGTTGTGGTCTTCTTTTAATTTACCCAGTATCACCAGGCAATCTTACAAAATGAGTATTAGTAACATTTCAATTAAGACCTAGAAAAAGATCTTTTCAGAAGGACCTGTGCATGTGCTTGTAACGGTGCATCTGCAGAATTATATCTGCTGGGAAGACTTTTCTGTGCAGATGATAGGCAAAGGCTTGTAATGCAACAGAAACTTTGTGGTGTCACTGATTACAGAGAACAAGTCTAGTCTAGTGGCATTTCTAGATGAATGGATTTGTCTGCAGTGAGAAATACCATCAGTTACAAAAGCAAATTGTCCTGGGAAAGAAGATAAAGTATAATGTTAATACAAGATAAAGGAAATCTTAAAGAATAATGAAATGAAATACAACTTGTTATGGAGCTATTTGGTATTGAAGGTACTAAACAAACTCAGTATGTGTTTTTTGGAGCTTCACGAAATGATTTGTGCAGATCTGGTGGCTGTGGGAGCAAAGGAAGACTTGAGGGTTGCATTGTGACTTGGCAGAGGGGATGCAACCTACCTTCAGGAGCCAGGAATTGCAGTAATTATTGCACTTTTCTTCCCCTGAGGGCTTTTCTTCATGTACAAAATGGGAGTGACATGGTCCAAACCATGTCATGGTTCCAAGCATTAAGTAACTCTGTTTAATACTGTTCTGGAAGACCAGAGGGGGTTTTGTTGTTGTACTTTCAGGTTTGGTGGTGGGGTTTTTTAACAGATGCCTGAAAGTCTTAAGGCCAGTTTTGTTTGCCAGATTATTCAAAACTGTGCTGCATGCACTGGGTCCCAGTGGAGGCAATTGGGAATACTACTGTGGGGTCACTCTTAACAAAAAGAGAGCAACAACCAAAGGAAAAAAAAAACAACCCACCCATCACCAAAGAACCCACAACCAAACCTTTTAATTGAGGCCTTTACCTCTATTTCCAGCGTTCACATAAAAACACTTGGGAGTGCAGAGCTATTAAAATCACTGGGGCACTGTTGAAAGAAATCAAAAACTTATGAACATTTACTGCTACTAGATATTTAGGAGAGATTTTCAAACAGTGCCTTTCTTAAGAATTGAGAAAGTATTATTTGTTTTTGTTATACTAATAATTACAAGCTTAAAGCATGTAACAGGTCCCTTGGAGGTACCAAGTGAGTTGTTTGTGAAATATGATCACAGAGGTCCACTTGGTACCACCACACTTTCATAAGTGAAAGTCACTGGTGATAACTTAGGGCAGATAAGTTTTGAAAAAGGGTACTAGTTTAAGGGAGGGAGGGAACAGACTAAAATTAGGAATTTCCTGTTTTAAGGATGGAAGTAAGTACAGGAAACGAGATGCACCTTGAAATTCAAATGGACTCTGGGCCTTTCTCTGTCTTAGAAATGTGGTGCTCTGTTTCTTCTGGGTTTACCACAGGGGCAACGTTTTGTTGAAGTTATTTTAGTGTAAAGGTAACACGTGAGAGAAGTTCACAGTTGCCATTAAGGATCACAGAAAATGCACAAAACCACTGGGGCCAGGCAATTCCCAGCTCTGGTCTGAACTGCAGTGAGGGAAGCTGGAACAAGCAGGGGTCCCTGAATTGCCCCTGCAGCCCCTCACCCTGGGACAGCTCACCTCAAGGGTGGAATCCCCTTGACTGGGCTAAGCCAAACCTGTTGCCACAGTGCCATTGCTGTCAGTGAAGAGAAACGGGCAGGTGTGTGGGTATGGCTTCTCCAGCCAGTTTGGGTGGTGTAGGTGGTCCTTCTCCTCTGCCAGCTGTGGAAAGGACAAGATACATGTCTTTTATGTGGCTGCAGTTTGTTGGCTGTGTTGCTGTACTTGGAAAGCTGTTTCTGAACCTAACTCCTATACTGGTTACAAATGGTTTAATTTCCAGCATAAATTTTTACTTTTAGTTAGCAGCATTTTCTATACTGATAACATCAAACTTGTTGCACTGCAGTGTGGTGTGTTTTTTTCCCCCTCCATATGTACTCTTCTATGGAGTGGAGCATCTGTGAAAAAGAAAATATTTTTTCCAGCATATCTCCCTTGTATCAGCCTTTCAGGTTTATGTAGATTTATGCATCTAGTGGCAGTTTACAGAAGAGTGGTGGAAGAGTCCTTGTTCCACATCAAAATCTGTATATACTCACATACACATATCTATATCTATCTATCTATAGATAAAGTTTTAAAATCTGAGAACATTTGCTGTGACAATGGGGTGTGATCACAAAGGCCAAAAGTTTTGTGAAATTTGGCCAGTGCTTCCCACCGAAACTGATTACAGGTGTGGGAATTGCCTGTAATGGACACTGCCTAAACATTGCATGGCTTGGGAAGAAACCTGGTCTCTACCACAGAAGGGCAAGTTCAGGGACAGCTTTTCAATCTCAACTGCTTTTCAAGGCAGTCGTGGTTTGTATGTGTGTGGCAACCGAGGAAAGGGTGTAGCTGGAATCTTGGCAATTAAAAGTAATCTTACCACCAGCACGTGGGTGCTTTGCTGTGCCTCTCTGTGGTTCTGGGGGGTTTGGAATGGGTAAGAAAGCAGCAGCTGGAAGCAGGTTTGAAAGATGAGGAGAGACATGCTGCTGTTGGGGCTGGGGCCATCCTGGGGCTGAGCTGGTGTATTCCCTATGAACCTGTCGGCATATTGAGAGGTGGGTGTGCCAGTCCATTGACTGAAATCTCTTCAGGTTTGGTAGTGGTTGCTAAGCAACTGCAAAACACTTCAGAACGGGATTTTTTTTCCTTACCCGTGGACTGTTTTTGCAGCAGGTAGAGGGGAGGGGGATGAGGAGCACTGGGGGGGGGGCTGCCCAGCAGCCCCTCTCCTTCCTTCCACATGTCACTGCCAAGGTGATGGAGAAGGGCCCAGGCTTGTACTGTGCTCCCCTTGCAAATTCACAGCTCTTTCACACTGTCATAGCAATTTAATTTATTTGCATGTACATAAATATTGCTCTCGACATTCCTCTGACAAGCAGCGAAATTTTCCAGTAAAACTTTGGTGTTTTAAGGAAGACAGTTGTACGGCAAAGGGGACATAACATGAGAGGTCTGCTGCTGATGATCCACAAGTGCTCTCCACCCTCAAAGGACAGGTACACTCTCAGTGTGGTCATCAACGAAAATAACTTGTATTTTTGTACTATCCCATCAGTTCACATATTGTAAAAACAACCAGGTGTGTGAATTGTTTTAGCAGTTGGCATCCCATCTATTAAGTTATAAGTTCTGCAGTTGGTATTTCAAATTATTTCCTATAAATGATATCTTACATGTAAGGATTATGTTCAAGTAATTGCAGCTTGAAATTGGCTGGTGTCTCATGCATTTTTATCACTAAAATACAATGTGCTTGTTGGCAATAGCTTAGTTTTGGTATTTGATTTGTTTTCAAGCACCTTACTTTTTACAAGTCATGTATTGTTTTTTGGCAGAAAGGCAGCTGCTTGGCATTCAGAGCCACTAGTTTGCAGTAACAGTTGTTGGTTCTGGTCCTTATTGGTTTTTCTTTCCAATTAAGATGCAGCTGTTATGACTTCTGGAGAGAGGGAGGATTATTTTATCCAGTGATGTAAACGGGAAAATCCTAAAGTAAGGATCTGTCCTTCAAAACAGCTGGGAAAAGAGTAGGCTATGAGACCTCAATGTTTAGTGAGAAGTACCCCGGGCTGTGATTTTTGTGACGAACTGCGTAAAAAGATCTGGTGTTTCTTTTCTCATGTAAATTGAAGGGAATTAATGATTCGGAGAAGATTATCCTAAAGGATTTTTCACACTGCATCTTTTACAACATAATAGGGGAATGTACAATTGCTAATGCCTTTGAACTTGGTTTTCTTGTGACATTTGGAGCACCTGCAGATACAGGGCTTTTGTACTTTTTAAGGAATAAAAAAAGACTGTAGTATTTTTAACTTTTTTGCTCAGGTATGTGTTCAGTGCTATATGTGGAAAACCCCTGAGCCACCTTTTGTTTTAGTTATAGCCTAAAAGCTGTAATCAGCAGAAGAGGAAGCCACACACACAAATCATTGCAGCGTATTGCAGACTGGACAGTTCTGTTAAACCAACCATTTAAAGTTAGGAAGTCAAGCAGGCTGAAGGTGGACAATGATTTGAGCTTTATGTGTAATTTCACTTTGGTGGCTCATTCATGCATATGTGTTTTTTGAAAAGATTGTGGTATCCTCTTTCCCCAAACTTCACCCATACAGCAGAATGAGTGCATCCACACTGGAAATCACACAAGTTAAACTGTTGCACTATATAGAAATACATAGAAAGATTGTGTATGTATGTACATGTATATATGCCACTACACACACACGCATATATATAGTATATTTTGACTGTTGTTCTCCTTTATATCTTCCAGGTGTGATTTTTTGGAAAGCTGGGGGTGGAGTGGGATGAGAATCCCAGGCTACTCTCTCCTTTACTGTTGTTTTGTGTGGCAGAGGAAGACAAGGAGCAATTCTGGGCTCAGATAAGTCTTTTTGGAAGGATTTGCATAGTGCCTTTGGACACTGTTTCTTCTTTTTCCTCCAGTTTTCTGAAAGGAATATAAGTTATAGCAAATCGTTTCAGTAGATTAATCAAATATGCTTAGGCATTACCTCTCAACTATAAATGGCAGTGTCATCTAGAAGAATAAAAACTAGTTAGCCAGACCAAAAGTAGAGAAGTTGGATATTTGACATATTCTCACTAATAAAGGGAGTAAACATTCTTATTAATTTTCATAACAAAAGTATTTCTGACTTTACAAATCATTGAACTGAGAGATCAACTTAGAATGTCAGTGCTATTGGCAAGTGATGTTGTAAACCAGTATGTCAAGCTCTTATTGACACAACCATAAACCAATGACTTTTATTTTCCTCTTTCAACACAGCAAGAGTCAGAAATAAATTTATATAATCTCAATATCTTTTTAATTTTTCTTTTTATAA
>NW_008236767.1:6461053-6470588 GCF_000691975.1 Corvus brachyrhynchos
AATGCCCCGAAGAGGTTGTTACAGTAGGCTTATGATACAAAAAATATACAATTAGATACTATCCTTGAACAGAAAAAAAACAAGTCTTCAAGATTTTAATTCAAATACTTGATGCTGTTTAAATAAAGACCATTGCATGAAATCCTGCTGGGTGGATGTGGCTCCTTGTCCACATGGGGTCCTGTAGCACCCCTTGTACAAAGGCTAGTGAGAGTTTGCTGTACTGAGAGTATTTATTCTCGGGGTGATGGTTTCTTTTGGAGATACAACGAAACTCATGTTTTTAACAGATTTGTGTGAATGTAGGACAGATACTCTGGTCTGTGTGGATGTGATGACCGTGAAGATGATGCTTTTTGAACACTGAACTTTTGTATGAGAACATTTTTAACTTGAGTTTTCTCAGTTTGAAGATTGTCTGATTGAGAATGGCAGGTTGACTTTTAGGGCATCCAGTGCCATTTAACATGCCCCAGGGTATCAGAGGCAGCAAGATCCTGGTGTGTAAGAAGCTCTGAGAGTGAGGTGTCTGTGTGTTTTAAATAGTGTTGTAACAAGTCAAGAATGTCTTCCATTTGTGAGCAGTCTGCAAAAGTAAAACTAGAGATGGGGTGTAAAACTTTGTATGTCTGGGAACTGAAACTACAGCTACCCTTAGCAAGTCCTGAGAACTGCTTTTTGCTGGTGGTGGTGATTCTATTTCTGTTTGTTTATTCCTGCATGATAAACAAAACAAATTCTTACTAATATTTTTAGAAAGGTGTAGGAATAGGAAAAATAAACATAAATAGTTTAAAGAACCAAATACAAACAAAGGAAAAAGCCCAGTAAACCCCCAGCCCCCCAAAACTGAAAAAAGCAAGAGTTTTTATAACTTGCTTGGTCACTAACTTGATTTTAGTGGCTGTATAAAAAGTGGTCCATTTTGGTAGTACATTATGTTACCATGGTAACATTGACATACTAATTTAGAAACCCTTCAGGCTAGCTTTGAGAGCATGAACACTGCACTAGTATACCAAAACATGAAAAGACTTACTGTGAAAGTAAGTGCTAAATGTTTAGGATGAGCCCTCTAGATACATGTGGACTTTTCCCCCCCCGCCAAAATTTCCATGAGGATCCACATTTGCTTATACTCTTAAAAACATCTGAACCAGATTTATCTTAATGGTTGCACAGCGTTTCTTATTATATCCTTTTGTTTTCTTCTTGGAATTGGACTTTGGGGTCCCATGTGAAGGCATGTTAGGTGCAGCTGCTTAGTCCCCCAGCTACAGGGGGCTGTTATTAGGGGTACATGCTTCCTTCTCCTGGTATGTGGGACTGTAAATGGCACTCTGAGTCCTGGATGTTAACAGGTCTTACTTGTTTATGGTCACAGATTTTTTCCAGTGGCATTGAATCATGTCAGCTGGACCAGTGAGTTTACTGCCATTTAATTTCTGCATATTTGAAAAAAAATAGTTCTGTTGAAGTGCTGTGTAACTAGTACTATGATACTCAACTTATAAACAGCCAAAAAAAGGTGCCAGCAGTAGGGAGCATGCCTGTTACGCTTCCTGTCATGCGTAACTTCCTACGTGGTAGAGGAATTCGTAGGCTCAATTCCTTGAACCTGTTCTCATAACACCCTCAAAGGCTGCCATGAGCCCTTGTTTCTGGCTGAGGTTGGCAAAAACTGGAGTTGTGTGGGATTAGCAAGGCCTGTATTAGTGTGGGATTAGCAATGCCTGGGGTGCTGCTAAATTATGGCCTTTTTCATTACAGGGGATTTTTGGCAGCAATTCTTCACTCACAGTAGAAAATACCATGTTTTTTCTGTTTCATATCAATATATACATGCACACAACTGAATTTGTCACTTCTTTACCTAACTCAGTTACGTTAAGCAAAACCAATCTTAGCATGGGAAATAAGCATTATTTATTAGATCTTGGTTGAACTGATTCTGCAGTCTAACTAAAGGAGACTTTTGCCTGAAAATAAGTGACAAAAAGTTTGGAATATCAAGAAACACAGTTAAAACAGCGTTGACTGAACAGTAACCTCCTTTACCAAGTCTGCTTTGTAGCAACTTGGTGTACTTCTTGTTTCATGATAATTTCTGAAATCCTTTTTTGGGAGTGGAAGTAGGTTTTAATCTTAATTTTCAAGTGGTACTAAATTGACAGATCTGGAAATCAACAGGTACAATTAGGTTGTAACACCAGCTTGGGCAAAATGAGGGTGTTCTACATTCTGAGCTTTCATTAAAATAAAAAAGAGAAAAAGTAAAGGGCATTTTGAGCCCTTCTGGTCACAAGGATTAAATCTTTGAGCAGAATGCAGCTGACAGATGCTCAGGTGTCTCTGTACTACAGAGATGGTTCATGTGCCATACCAGCCTCCAAGGTTGTTGACTCTGAAGCAGAACAACTTCAGCCTGTGTCTGAGGGCTGCTATATCTTCTCATCTGAACATGCAGTGAGTGTTCCCATGTGCAGGGCTCCTCTGCAGCTCAAGGGGTGAAACACCCCAAACCAAAACAAGGTGGTGTCATGTTCATGCCAGGATTTCAAGCTTTCCCATCATGATTAATGCTGTGCAGGTACGAATTTATAAGCAGTAACCAGTGCTGTGAACAGGGCATGTCACATGCATTAACTAAAGTAGTTAAAATTAAGATTTTTAAAGAAAAACTGAACAAAGATAAAGGAAATCATGCATGTTCCTCACAATTATAAATGCACTCGCAATTGAGCCAGGCTCTAAATCATGCTTTTCCTCCCTGTCTTCCCTACCTCTTTTTGAGGAGATGGCATTATTTTTATGCTGGATCAATTCTTTATCTTGATTTTTCTGCCTCTCTACAAGCAGTTGCACCAGTGTAACCCAAGGGTTTTTCAGAGGAGAGAGAAAGGTCTTGCTGCCACCCGAGATGCAGGCAAAGCCACATTCCCAGTGGAGTACAGATCCCAGCAGCCTTCATCAATTGCAGAGGCCTTATTCCATTGTTATCCATCCTCATCACCAAGCCTCTTCTCTTGGCAGTCTGACCCTGCCCAGACACAGAGTCTCTTCAGTGTCCTGGTGATGTGCTGCTGGGCCAAAATGGCCTCATTTTAGGTCAGAGAGGTAACGTACCAGTGCTGGAACGGTACCTACAGAAGCTGGTCTCAGACTGGAATGGGCTCCTGACCAGATCTTGGGGTGAGGTTGGAGCACACATCCATGGGACCCTTCCAGGGACACTGATGCTGGATGTAGCACGGAGAGGAGCACTGCTGGGGATGGGGTGGGTCGGAATCCAGCCTCGTCTCATCAGTATGGGCAAAGGTGGACCATGTCTTAAGGCTGAGTTTGTGCGCTGGGTGGAGAGTGGAAGCTGGAACTGCTGGGACCACAGCTGTGTGTTCCAGCCTGGCTCTGCTCCTCCTTCCCCTGCAGCCTCCCGGTCCAGCCAGAGGCCCTGGCGTGGGGAGCACGTGGCGGCTCGTGCTGCTGAGTTATCCCAGCTGTGCTCCAGCTGCTCCCTCTCCCCTGCAAGAGTAAATAAATATTTAGAGTTTGAATTACATTACCTAGCAAGAACAATTTCCTTTTTTCATGTGCTTTGCTCCTTATAGCTCAATAGCAGCAGCAATGACATTGGGGAATTATCTAGAGATAAAAAAAATTGTAGGTCTATCTGGATTTACCTACCAAAAATGTATTTTGACAGCAGTTAGTTTAAGAATTTGTGTCCTGCCTGAGCACCCTGTTTAGTTTGTCCGGTTCCATATCCCCTTGCTACTCAGTGTTTTTTCTGGATGTCTGAGAGGCTTTTCTCATTTCCAGTTGCTACAGAATCAGTATCCTATAGTTTTTCAAGCTTGAAATAGATTAGAGTGATTTTTTTATTACCGTAATCTAATTGATTTCAGAGTGCTGGGGGGGGAGATGGTGTTGGTGGTTTCCTTCTTTTTCCTTCTATTTCTGTGTTGAGTCGTTGGGTTTGGTTTGGGGTTTTTTGTTTGGGTTGTGTTTTTTGGTTTTGGAGGGTTTTGGTTTTTGGGGGGTTGGTTATTTTGTTTGTTTGCCTTGTTTTGTTTTCTCTAAGTGTACTATTTGCCTGCCTGCCAGATGAGGAGACTAACGCATGGAGGCAAAGCCGAGGTCTGCCTCCAACAGCTGCCATGCTCCGGTACAGAATGTGAAAGCAGAGGCTATTTTGCTTCTTTCCATGCTCCAAATCCAAATACCTGTTTCCAGCATCCTGATGCAGGCTGTTTGTGGGCCAGTTTGTGGACTGGCAGTACAGGACAGCCCTGTCCTCTCCTCATTCCTTTGCCTGGAAGGAAGGTGTGGGTGCATCACCACCCGGCTCTTGAGGCTGTCCCTTCCCACAAAGGTGGGGTGCTCTTACCCACAGTGCCTATGCCAGTGTCCTGTTTGACACTTAAGTTTTGTGCTAGTGCAGTACAGACTGGTTGGATTTATAGGAGAGTGTTCCAGGCTTGTTTTCCAAGCATGCTGTATGGATAATTTTTTGTTGTTCTTGTATGCTCTTTTTCAAAAGCTGCATGTTTCCTCCTTGCTCCAGGGTTATTTTGGTTTGGTTTATCCAAGCTGCCCTGAACACCTAAAAAGTTACCTCTTTGTGCACTCAGCAGTGCTCCCCATCAGGAAAGAGATGGCTTGCAAGGCTGGTCATTCAATTTTTGGTCCCAGTTCCAAGCTTTTATTTACCTATACATTAATATTTGCCATGCCTGATGAGACTGGGCTTTGCTCCTGGTGTCAGTGACACAAGTTGCACATTTTCTCACAGTCTAGCAAAGGGATAGACAGACAACAGAGCTGTTGTCACAACTGGAATTAACACACCATATGGTCCCTACATCACCTTTCTTTTCTATATTTGTCTACTGCAGAAAATTTATTGAAAACAGCTGTCCATTTCCAAACTCAAATCTTCAGTACAAACTGTTTCTTTTTTTTCCCCGAGTTCCTGCGTTTTGTTTGCAGAGGCACTGTTGTTAGACTAGCAAAATAAAAAAACTCCTCAGGTGCTAAAAATAACCTAGCTGTAACTATAAAGAATGATTTTCTGCAATTTCTTAATTTTTAAGCAGCAATTTTATTTAGTATTCCCAGTAGGTGGGCATCTCTGTCGTGTCTATTTTTCTCTAATACAGCAATATAATCTCTGATCCATGGGTCTGTTACTGATGTTTTCTCCTCAGTTTGCAGCTTCCCATTGCTTTATTAAAGAAGTCAGTCTAAGCTTATATAAGTTTAATTCTGGGTTGTTGGGGTTTTTTTCCTTCAAAAGAGGTTCTGTTTCATTTCTGCCAGTATTTTAGGACTTCCAGTCAAAATTGCTTCAGCAAAATAATCTGATGGGGAGTGTGTTAAAACAGGATTTATCTGTGCGTTTCCTCAAAAACTTTGTCCTGCTTCGCCTCTCCAAAAGGCTTCATTTTTGTCCTTTCTAAACTGAACTGATGATATGAAGGGGATTCAGCTGCTGTATGAATGACATTTGAATTATGAAGAGCTGAAAATACATGTCTGGACAAATATTCAAAGTTCAAAAGAACCTAAAGAGGTCAGAAACATAAAACAAAATGCAAAACTGCAATTAACTTTACAGAAGTTAATCCGAAATGAAACTATTGCATGTTGTGGAGAGACTTCAAAAAGGGTAATGCCATAAAATACTTGGGAATAATACCAGCAAGGGTCTGAAATACAATGGGAGGGAGCCTCACAACAGTTAGCCATATAAAGATGCCCAACTGCAGAGGGGAATAGTGGCTCTGAAGGTCTGATTCTGACCCCACTGAAGTTGGGTCCTTGTTTATGTTGGTTGGCATTGCAACAAACTCTGTGTCTCTCTTGTGTGGATACCTAATCTAGGCAGTCAGTCATAGATGCTTTATACCCTTTATATATACTTTTATAAACAGTATTTGAAGTATTCCAGGAAAGAAAAGCACAAATGTGAGAAATAAAACTGAAGTACAAAAGAAACTTTCAATATAGGGGTCATGTAACAAGAATCAGAAATTAACAGAGGAAAATGTAAAACTACTCATTTTGTAGATGCATAAATCCAGATAATGGTCTGCTACAGAAACTGGGAAAAGGCTTTGCCACCTGTGGTCTCTAGTTCTAGATCTTACAAGCCATTGTATAAGAGATGGTAGAGAATAATCTTCAGCTGGCAGGACTGGAGAAAGGATCAGCCCCTTTTCGTAACGTTTGTAATTCCTAATTGCTTATTAGTCTTTTATATATGTGCAAGTTATAAGAACACTGCCTGTTTCTGATTCTCCTGCAAATCTCCCACCAGTGAAAAAAATTGTACCCTATGAACGAACTTTGCTGTTTTTCTAAAAATCTATTAACTAAATTAGACAATATGAACTTACTATGACAGATCTGATTTCTGTTGTCATAATATAGAGATGATACTGACTTTTCTTCCCTTTATAATTTCATTCTCAGCTCTTTCATGTAACCTATCTCTGTCTCCATAAAGTGTGGTTTGTTTTTTTTTTCCCAAGCTGGATCTATTCTGCCACATCTTCTTATTCTATTCTTTAAAACTGAGAATCAAATAATTGTTTAGGTTGGAAAGGACATACAGTGTCACCAAGTTCAACCCTTAACCCAGCACTGCAAAGGCCACCATTAAATCATGTCCCTGAGCACCACATCTCCCTATGTTTTACATACCTACAGGAATGGTGACTCAACCCTTTCCCTGGGCAGCCTGTTCCAGGGCTTTTCATGAAATTTTTTTTCCTAGTACCCAATCTAGACCTTTTGTGGCACAACTTGAGGCCGTTTGCTCTTGTCCTGTAGCTTGTTTCCTGGGAGAAGAGACTGACCCCACCTCACTTACAAGATCCTTTCAGGCAGTTCGAGAGAGTGAGAAGGTGTACCCTGAGCCTCCTTTTCAGGAAGATGAACAACTCCAGCTCCCTCAGCTGCTCCTCATAGTACTTGTGCTCCAGACCCTTCACCTGGGCTCCTTTGCCCTTCTCTGGACACGCTCCAACACCTCAACTTCTTTCTTGTAGTGGAGGGCCCAGAACTGGACAGAAGATTCAAGATTCAGCCTCACTAGCGCCAAGTACAGGAGATCACTGCTCTAATCTTCCCAGCCACACTATTTCATCCTCTGGGTAAAACATCATTAACCCGTGCATTTATCCAAAACTCATTAAAACAAAGCTCCTCCTCCTACTAGAGCCTGTCCAGATAGGTTTTTCCCTTCGAGAATCTTATGCAATGCCCAGTGACAAGCTTGGCTGCTTTATTTGCCAGTGTGTATTCAGTAGGTGTCACTTCTCTGGTTGATCCCTCTGTTAATCTTTTGCTAAGCCTATAGCCTCTGTGCAAAATTCCTTCCAGGTTACCTTCCTTTGGACTGTCTATGCTGCTTGTGCTTGAGGATGTCCACAGGGGAGTGCTGGAGTTTTGAACTAGTAGGATAAGAGTTAGGAGCAAGCTAAAATACCTCGTATTGCTGTCCCTTAAGCTTTTCCCCTCTGGATTCACGTGTAGTTTAACACCACAGTTGTGCAGGAGCCATTCTTTTGTATAAACAGTTGTGTTGTGCAAAGCATATAATCCTTTTTTTCTTTTTTTTCTTTTTTTAAGGACTATAGGAAAAAAAACCACAAATGTTGAGTCCAACAACTAGAAAGCAGTTTGAGTAGGTGTTGTGCAAAGGAGCAGTTGGAGCTTGCCCTGCCTCCTGCTCCAACCCTCCCCAAGGGAGGAGAGTTGGGGCTTTCTCTCTTTCACCTTCCACTACCATTGGGACCTGGCTACATTTCCCACCTTCCTGCAGCAAGCAGCTACTTCCTCAAGGAGTTTTACTCTGTTGAACGTGGCGGGGTTGGCTCATTTGCAGCAAGGTGGGTACTCTGCTGCTTTGACAGCCTCAGCGCCCGAGGTGCCGTATTTATCTTCAGTGGGCTCCGGCCGCGGCACCGGCTTCCCCCCAGCATTTGTCAGCGCCGAGTCGAGGTGCTGGCGCAGCAGTGAGCAGCCTCCAGCAGAGATAATTCTTATCGTGTGTGCTGCTGGCTCAGCTCCGTTTTGCCTCACATGGTGACAATTTCTGCCTGCCATCTCTCCCCCCTTCGGGTCCCAGTCATGCAGGCAGCAAACACGGCCAAAGGATGAGTGTTTGTGCAGTTTTAGTGTTTGCACCTTCAGTGTCCATCAGCAAACTCTGGGAAAGTGAATTCTTCTTCCCAGTCACTTCGCCCCTTTCATAGCATATTTAGCATTCAGTATCTCCTGTGCTGACCTTGTTCTTTAAATTGCATTGGGACTTGTTGTTTTGTTCGAGACATGGGTCAGCAGCAAAACAGTTACGTGTGGAAAAACACGCCATTGCTGTTCACTGGGGTCAGAGAAGCACAAGTGACCTAAATTTGAAATGCTCCATACTCCGTGGCTGATCCAGCATCCTCAGGCTGCAGCCTGGCTGTCTGCTGCAGTTGCAGATCACAAAGTGATTTTGTTCAGGAGCAATATTTCTACCAATTTAATCTACTAAAATTTGGAGTTTGGAAATTTGGGCCAAAAAGGAAGGAAAAAGAGAAAGCAAGAGAAAGAAATGCAGAAAAAAGACAAGTTGTAATTGAGAAGTTTGAGTGAAGCACAAGATATTGCATTTTGGTTATACAGTGGGGTGTGTTTTGGCAGTTCAATTTGTTAATTTTCGAGAACAGGCATGAAATCGCTATATTTATGTATATAGGAATTAATAATAGCTTACAAAAGCAACACATTAGCTTTTTTTGGGTGGGAGGAGAAACCAAGAGCTGCCTGAAGGCAAAACATTTCTAATTCCTCTTTGTAATTTATTTTTGATTTAATTTTTTTAAGAGAGCTCCTTTTTCATTGTGTGTGTTGCCGTTGCCCACACTGGTGTTGGAGGAGAGCATCTGTGCAGTCTGCATAAATTGATTCGGAGGGTGGCCGACTGTGCTTGGTGCTTCCTTCAGGTCACAGCTGCCACAGTTTGCCACCGTCTTTTATGCGTGCATGAGCACAGGCACACACATCCAAGATGTGGGAGTGTTGAGTTTGAGGAGCACTTGGCATCAGCCCCCACACATGCCGGTTGTGATGCCTGCTCACAGAAAAACAGAACAGAAAAAGCCAGGGAGGTTTTCCTCGGTAAGGTGAAGCTTGTGGGAGCATGCCTTGCATCACTTTTGCTGTTAAAAGCAGATACATTTTTTTTGGTTTGCTTCTAGGCCACTGAATGCTCCTGACTTCATTCCTGACCCCCAGTGATGGTACCAGTACCACAGGAAGGGAATGCTGTCATTCCCTCTTGGACAAGGGACAAACCCTGGGTCAGTGGTGATGACCCAGGAGTACTTTCTACAACTAATGTGAAAAATTTGGGGGTTTTTGGTAGGGGTTTTGAACACAACAGGAGAGAGGGTTAGGGGTGGACCCCCTCCCATCCCTTTTTTTCCTTAATTATGAGGAGTTTGAGTGGTTGTGCTGGTTGAACAATCCAGAGGAAAACAGC
>NW_008236767.1:6470643-6494973 GCF_000691975.1 Corvus brachyrhynchos
GGGGCTTGCAAGAATTTATACTGGGTTTTTGCTGACACCTATTTTTATATCAGAGATGGCAAAAACATACTGACATATCTAGTCTATCTGCTTGTGAATATATTTCATTTCCATATGCATCCAGCCTTGCAGTGTGTTTGATAAGTTGGGTTACATGTTTTAGCTCATCTGTGCTTCTCCCTTCCCCTGGAGCTAATCCAGAAAATGTCTTGAAAGAGAAGGTTTTGTGCGGGGAGAAGGAGCTTTAATTTGCATCATGAGGAAAATAAGAAAAGTTTTTACAAGATGTGATGACTACATTTGATATCCTGTCGTTTTTGTTAGTCTAGAAGTGATTTTTTTTCCTCCTCTCTGAAATCTGAGTGATCTGGGGGGATGGTGATCATCATTTATTTTTCTACTTCGGTATTTTAGTCTAGGAACTAAATAACTTCTTTAATGAATAGGTTCACTCTGACAGTATTTCTGACATTTCCCACTTACTCTTATCTCCCCCATCCATGAGGTAGATTCTGTTTACTCTTTATAAAATATTTTGTATTATAAACAATGACATTTTGCTTAGGATCTTCATCTTTCTCTGCAGGAGATGGAGAAGTATGCTGGGCAGGAAAGCAGTGATTTTTCTGACATTCAGAATGAAATATATAAATAAATACTATAAACGCACACACACCCCCTTACATATATCTAAGTAATGTAAAAGAACTATGTATTCCCAATTAGTGTATCCAGAGAAGGGGAATGGAGCAGATGAAGGGTCTGGAGCCACAGTGGGATGAGGAGGAGCTGAGGGAGCTGGGGTTGTTTAGCCTGGAGAAAAGGAGGCTCATGGGAAGACCTCATTGCTCTCTGCAATTACCTGAAAGGAGCTTGTAATGAGCTGGGGGATCAGTCTCTTCTTCCAGGTACAAAGACAAGAAGAAACAGCGCCAAGTCGCCTCCCTGGGGTTTTAGATCGGATATTAGGAAAGTTTCTTCACTGGAAGGGTGGTCAAGCATTGGAACAGACTGCTCAGGGCAGTGGTGGAATCACCGTTCGTGGAAGTGTGGTGTGGGGATACAGCTTTAGTTATGAATGTGGTGGTGCTGGGTTAAATCATTTTAAGTGATCTAAGTGATCAGTGATCTTAGAGGCCTTTCCTAACCTTAATGATTCTATAATCCTAATTATCTCTTCAGGATTTAAGCTTTCTCCTGCAACACTGGTATTAACGGCGGCATTTGACATTTCAGTTACTTGCTTTCTACTGGTGATGAATGAAAGAATATAACTGAATTCAAGTGGGGAAGAAAAGCAGTTTTATAAGGATTAGTAAGGTAATGTAAAAAAAGATCACGATCTTGTATAGAAGTTTTCACTAGCAGCATGGTATGTGTTTATCTTTCCAGTGCATGCATGACATCACATGAAAAAGCTGTAACGTTGATAGAATGTGGTGCTTCACTGTGAAAATGTAGCACTTACAGATTTATTTAGCAATTCTGTGTGGTTTTTACTCCATGTTGTTGGGCTTCTATGTACTTCAAGAGAAATGCATGTATGCATGTAGGTCTTGCATATTTACTGACATAAATTTCTTCAGAATGAGCAGTATTTGTTCACTTTGTGAACTGTGGAAATTAGGTAAATGTTAATACGTGTTAAATTTTATTTTTAGCTACTGAGAAGAAAACAAAAGAGATTTACCCAAAGATTGTGCCCAAAAATCAGAATATTCTATGTTTGTGCTGAAGTCCTGGAGCAATTACAAGAAACTAGGAGAATCTAACAAGAAGAAATACGCAGTTCTTTATTTTGAATACTGCCCAAATTGGTGGTTTTGACAGATATTTCTTGTTGACTGTTGCCTCCCATGCATTTTACAATACAAAGCTTAAAAACCTGATTTTTGATCTACCTACTCATTCCTATTTTATCTTATCCCTTTGCTTTTATCCATGTATTTTAATCCAGAACTCATAATGAAATTCAAGCTTTCAAAAGAGTTCACAAAATCAGCAATTTAATGAGTGGTTTTTCACTTTTACTTTCATGACAGCTGTGAGATAAATAAAATAATACGATATTTACAGCACAAGGTCAGGCAGTTTTTGTGATAGCTTCTTTTCATATAACATTACAGCTAAAAAAGAGGGGAAGTGCTGAGTTACATAATTCACTAAAGTTTGACACTTAGAATTTGTGTTATAACAGCATTTCATAGGCTATAGATGGGGCTGTTTCAAGTTCGGTTGTAAATCTGACTTTACAAGGCTTTAATGTTCTGTAGACTAATAAAAATCACTCTAGGATTGAATGTGTGAAATAAAAAATTTGGTGTTTTTAATATATTTTAATTCTCAGGGTGTTTTGTCATCTTAGATGTTTTTTCAACAAGATTGCATTGCTCTTGGATTTTGAATAAATCTTAAGCTTACTTTCCTGTCTGAGGGAGGAGGGGGAAGAAAGAAAAGGAAAAAAATAAAAAGGCATCCCAAAAATAGAAGTCTTGCATTTGCACAGTAAAGTTTAAGGTATCAACATGAGCTTTTGGTACTGGAAAAAAGGGCATAAATATTGAGCATGAAATATAGTGTAATAATAAGTGATAACATTTTCACATGGTTGAAGCATAAGCCTTCCAGGAGCTGCAGAGGATGAGGTGTAAGCCCCAGAAAGGCAGCTTTTCTAGAAGACTACCCCTGTGCACTGCACATCTCTCCTTGTTTGAAATGTCTGGGGTGTTAAGCAGGAGAGCAAATTGTCTGACCTGAAATTTTGAGGGTTTATGTCATTTTTACACGGTATTGTTTGAAGGATTCACCTGCTTGGCAACTACTATGAAAATACCAACAGTTAGGAAGCGTGTTTAAAAACATCCATCTTGATTCCACATAAGCAGCAGTGGCTTACAGGAGGCGATAGCCCTCAGCTGAATGTGCTGCACTTTGCCATTTAGGCAATCTTGATGCAAGGCAGTGCAGGGCTGCCATAACAACCTGCCCCAGAAACCTTGCTCCCTTCCCTCCCTGGTAGTGATGTCGAACAGAGAAAACGTTAGCTCAGGAATACTGTGTTAACATTTCCCTCAATCCCGCTGCTACTTTGTCATTTACGCTAGTTGTGTTCAGTACTGGAGGAGCTGTTTCTGGCTCCCTTGTCTGGAAGGAGTGGACTGTCACATGCAAGGGTGACACCAGCCCCCCCATGACCTGCAAGGCTTTCAATGGCCTCATCTGGGGGAAGGAAATCCATGCAAGAGCAATAAACTTAAGGGCAGGAGGGACCTGGGTGCAAACATCTACAAATTTCTCTCGTCCCTACTCCTTGCCCTCTGTCCGTGGGCTTGAAGTCATTAGTTTTCGTGATGAGTATGATAAGCTTTCATGAGTGTTTGGTGACTGTAGTGTGCTACCCTTCTTCACCAGGTTGAGGTGTCCCAAGTATCTCTGGCATTGCTGTTCCAGCCACTTTCCATGCACAGGACATGTTGCATTTTGTTGCTGTTGGGTGAAGAAGAGAGAACTGGGGAAGCTGTTGACTCTGCCCGCCACATAAACTGTGCCATGGGGACCCAAGGGAGCCCCAGCAGTCACAAAACCTTCGGCACACAGTGTATGTTTTGGACAAGGGCACACTCGTTCTGGCTGTAATTCAGCCATGGGGAGGGACCCTGTGGGCTGGGCTCGGCTCTTTTGGGCTGGCAGAGATAACCAGGCTTGCATTGCACAGGTGCACAAGAGACCTGCCAGGGATAACAGAGGAAATTAGTGTAGGGTAAAAGCAGCTCCAAAAGATAGTGTGTCCTGTCGCCTTGGTCGCTGGTGAGGTGGCCAGCTGCCAGCTCCTCCCATCTAGCTCCAAAACGGGGCTTAAGTGAAGTTTAAGACTGCTGGCTGTTTGTCTAACGTTGTTCATTGCTCTGTACAGGCAATTGCAGAAATTAAGGATTCCAGTATGGGGGTAAAAAATCTGTTTCTTCAGATTTTTAAGTATTGTCTTCATTCTGGATATGTAAGAAGTTACAGTCCACAGCTTTCCTCACAGTTAGGCAAGAAAGTAGCTTTTCTTTGAGTTAGACACTGTTGCTTTGAGGTAGAGAGGGAGAAATCGAAAACATAGGGGAGTTGTGAAACTACGTCCCCCTCAGATTTACTCTATGGTAAAAAAACAAAGGCTTTTTATTAGTATTAGTTTTCCTATAGCTAGATCTTCACTTGAACGCTTTAGTATGCTGTATTGTTTACTCATGTTTTCTAACTTGAGCTTAAACCTGCCAAGCAATTGGGGACTTCCTTTCCCTAGCTCTTGTCCATGAGGAATTACTGGACAGGAAGACAGAGAAGTTCCTGCAAGAAGTAAGGCAAGGACAGGAGCTTCTGGTGAGCACATCAGAACTCCTCTTAGAGAAAGGGAATTAAGGTATCTTTGGTGTAATGAATGCTTTATTTGCCTCAATTTGCATCCCTTGAATTCATATCATACTGAAGTAATGCTCTATCAGGCAGGACAGTTGTTTAAGTGCCCAGTATTTTGAGTGCACACAACAGCAAAATCCTTTTAAAATGACGATATGTGGCTGGGGTATATCTGGTTGTGTGTTAGAGCTGTTAGATGTAGGAGGTTTTGTTTCAGGAAGTGTAAAATAATGTGCCTGCAGGCAGCTGTGCAGCTTTGGTGTGAGGAGGACTGTGCTGGATGGTTTCAGAGGTGTAAAACAATAAAAAAAAAGAAGTGTGCTCATTTTAACCCTCTGTGCCTTCTGTAGTTTCATTTCAAGGTACGGAATCTCTTACTTTATGCAGTTTTTATTCCTAGTGACGGTTTAGTTAAGGGGCAGAAGCACAGACAAGTTTGAACACAGATCAGTTGTTTGCTTTGGTTTTATGTGCATTGGTATCAGCAGTGCATGGTGGATTGGCAGCACAGTGAGCCCTATGATTAGAGCGAATGTCTGGGCAGTAGACTGTCCCTGTGCTCCACCTTGAGATCTTCTGAGTATCTCCTGCTCTGAATGGGGTTGAGCATAACATGAAGGGTATGTTATTACAGATATTGAGAAAGCATCTGAGCAATAATTCTTCTTGAGAGATGCTGTTCTGAATTGAAGGGAAAGGAGGGGAATGGAAGCTGCTCTGCGTTGGCATCGTGGTGCACGGTGGCTGCTTGTTGGTGCCACCTCTGCTTGTGTTGTGAAGGTCCTGGGATAGATAAAGCCAGGTTAAGGCACATGCGTTTTTTTTAATTACATAACCATTTGGGGGCAGCTTTGTGTACTCATTTACTACCAGATCAGAAAATAAGAGTAGTCTTACTAAGCCTTTCGCCACATGTTTGTTGAGGTTGTGGAAGCACACAGTGAGGGTTCTTTTGCATTGTGTAGAAGGTGAGTTCTTCCTTGGAGATCTGCTTATTTTTACTTTTGAGTGTGTGTAGATTTAACTGAAGAACATGTGTTCACACAGTTGTGCTATTTAAGTTAATGTAGGGTGACTCAGTGTGTATTCACTGCTGGGAGCCCACAGTGACTGCAAAAGAACATTTTATTGTCTGAAGACAATGCTAATAATGGTAGCATTAAAACAGTGTTGTAATTTCACAAGATAATATTCTGTTCCCAGAACTGCCAAGTGACAAAGAGATTTGCCATTGTCAGACAGGGGAACAGGAGCTGACCTGCAGTGTAAACAGTGCCCTCTGCTTCCGCTGGGCTGGGCTGGGCTGGCATTGCCTGCCTCTCTCCACTCCTGCTTCCTGGGACTTGCTCCAGAGTTTGTCACAGCAGTGAGCACTGCAGCAGTCAGCTATGCTGAGAGCTATTGTAACACAGCCCCTTCCCAGGGTGATCCTACTCTGAGCTGCTTTCATCCAACAGGTGAGCCATCCACCAGCATCTTGGCCAGCTGAAAGGGCTGAAAAGGGCAGGCACTGCTTTGGCTGCCTCTCACCTATTGCTGCTCTGGTGCTAGGTCCCACCAGGTATGCTGTTTTCTGAAGGAGAATTCAGGATAGGTGTAGTGCTTTGCAGTTAATACATTGTGGCTGCTATGGCATTCCCATAGCTCACAAAGCAGCGATTCAGAAGTGATGCGGTTTACATTGGTTGAGCTTTTCTTAACCGTGAGTTTTGGTGGAGGAATTGTAGGATTAAAGCAATGTGACTGTGGTGACTAGTGGAGGGCAGCTGTGCTTTGTAGCTGAGGTATAGGTTATAAGTGCAAATAAGTTGTTCATTATGAAATTAATAAACATTACATATACATATTATTAATCCTTAGCACCACCTCTTATTGTGTAAAAACACTAACAGTTTCCTTATCAAAAGAGTTGTTAATAATGCCTGGATCCTGAAAACAAAGATGCAGAGGTGGGAACTGTATGCATTTATTCTTTCATAGAAAATATTTAAAGTAAAACATTTCCACCCTCATAAGTACTCCTTTGGAGCGGGTTCCTGGTATGCTGGTGTAATAGTCAGATTGGATAGACAGTAAGATGAGAAAATGAACTGAAGAAGAGATTGTTGTCAGTGCAGAGACACTGGCTGGAAATCTCACCAACCTTAAACCACATTTGTATTACCATGGCTTACATCCAGTGTGGACAATATCTGCAGTGCAAAGCTATTTGGAAATTTACTGGTGTTGAGCACATTGATATTACCATTGCAAAGTTTGCTTCTATGCATTAGTGACTAGCAGATAAGATAGCTGTGAGTCTTGCACTGAACATCTTTAAGATGAGAGCCACTGAGTACTTGCTTCTTTAATGACTCCCAGAAGCATTTCCCAGGAGCCATGTGACAAAGTACCAGAGGATTGGGCTTTGATTTCAGTAGCTTCATTATGGAGTTGTGCTTATCTCTTAAAATGGATCCTTTCAAAATGTAGTTTGTGTTTGGTTGGGATAGTGAAGAAAAGAGCTGATTTAAGGAAAATTGAATGGGGGAAGAGAGTCACATGTTTTGCAGTGTTGAGATTCCAGGCATCCTTGCTGTGAAAAACAGGAGTTTAATTACCCAGGTTTTGTGTGGGTTTGCTGAGTTGCTTTAGTTTGTTTGTCCTCTGTCAGTCTCTAATAATGCTATTATTTACCTTCTCTAAAAAGAAAAAATTTATTCAATGATCTCTGTTGCTCAGTGTCTGCTGGGAATACTGGTACTGAGTTGTATCACTGCAAATACTGCTATGTTCTTGCATGTACTCCTGGCAGGAACACTGCGGAGAGTCAAACAGCCTAACCATTGCTTGCATATCTTCTATTTTCTTTTGACTAAATCATTGCACTAAATCATTGAGGTTCTGCCTCAACATGAGCTGCAAGGAGCAGATCACGTCATTATTATTGAACTGGCTAGTTCAGTCCATGTGATACATACCACAAAACTTTATGGAGTACCTTCGGAAATTTCCCTGCCTAATACATGTTTTGGGGCATCAGAGCATCTCCTTTGGTTCGACAGTTTCTAAATAGCAGTATTTGTTATACCTGTCGCTTGATGTTGTCCCACCATATCATGAGTGTCCCTGCATACCTGTATCACCAATACAGGGAATTTGGGGAACATATTCAGCATGACAGCACAGAATGCACAGAATGGCACAGCCCATCAGCCCTCTGTTTAGCCTCTACTGACAGTTAAACACTGGCATTAGCAGCTTTTTGTCCTTCTCACCCCCTTTCCTGAACTGATTCTTTAATGCTGTACACAAAGCAGTCCTGCACAGCACTGCCCGTTAAGTCGCTGCCTTGCTGAATAAGTTACAGGTGCCTGCTGCTAAAAAGGAAGAGATGATGCTTTTCTTTCTCTATATAGTTCTTGTTCTCCTCCTCATGTTTTCTTGATTTTCGCAAGTTATCCTGTTTTGTGTGCTGTTGGCAAGTAAATCACCAAGAGATGCAAAAAGCAGAAGAGCAGAGGAAATGCCCAGTGCATACTGAGAAGCAAATATTCCAGTCTTTCAAGCACGGAGAAAAGGAGAAATGGAAAGAAGTGGATATAGATGGTGATTAATTTAAACACTTATTTGTTACTCTGTCTTCCATGTCTGGATCATTTGATGCTGAGGAGAGGGTGAGACAAAGAAACACTGACATTTGGCACCACTGAAACAAGAGGTAGCAAGATGAGATCAGAGAATCGTATAGGTTGGAGGGGACTTGCAGAGGTCACCTAGTCCATCCTGCTGACCAGCCTGAGTCCCATCTGATCAGGTTGCTCAGGGCCATGCACAGAATAGCTTTGAGCATCTCCAAGGATGAAAGTCCAGCCAACCCTCTGGACTTCTGTTTCAGTGTTTCACCTCCCTGAAAATAAAAAGAGTTTTTTCCCATTAATATTGCCATGTAATATCTCATGTTGCAGCTCTGGTCGATGCTCCCCTCCCTCTCTGTGCACCTTTGAGGACAGTCTGTGTCCCCTCCCATCAAGCAGTAGCAGATAGTGGGTAGGTCTCCCTGTAACCCTCTCTTTTCAGGACTGAGCAAACACAGTCCCCTCACCCTCTCCTCCTATGCTCCAGCTCCACAACTGGCTCTGGTGGGTCAACATGGGTCTGGCACTGGTCAGCCCGTGCTGGTCCAGGCAGCATGTCTACAAGAAAAATTCTTCTCTCTGCTGCATCCCCTGTGTACCCTGAGGCTGGTTTCTCTTTTCATGTCAACTGACCTTAAGCGCTTTCTTTTTTCACCTTTTTGCACGACATCTCCAAAAGAGTAACATTTTCAAGTGCTTGCATGGAGTATGATGTCACATCAAAATCTATGTATGATAATAGAAAAGAAAAAAAGCAACTGTTAATTCTTAACTCAGTTGCTTTTATCTCTCATGATGTTCATTTTTACAGCTATCCCCATCCAGCAAGACTTGATCCTGACTTCTTTTCCTGAAGAACTTAAAACATGTTGTGCCGTGTAAAATTAAATATTCTGCAGTCAAATGCAAGCATCCAACCCAAAAAGGCGGATGCTACTCTAGGTCCAGTATCTATGTGTAAGTCATATTCTGTTAGGAAATGAAGTGGAAAAATGGCTCCTAAATAGTTTCTTCTGCTGCTTTTCTATTTTTTACATTAGGTTGCCCCTGGTATTTCAAGAGTTTCTGTGCAGATACTGTATACTCTCACAGCAAATCCAAACACAGTTTAGCAGGGCAAAGAACATTTGGAGACTGGCTCAGTGCCCAGAGCCTGCTTTTAACCTCTGCAAAGGCCCTTGTCTTTCTCAGCAGTGCTGAGTGTGTTGTAGATATCCAACATTTTCTAGCTAGGAGAGAAAATAGAAAATTTCAATATAGAATTTCTAAATCTTAGTGAATCAGATGTAACAAATACTGGCCTGAAAGAAGACATCAGACTGTAAAGATCCTAAGAAACTGGATCAGGCATACTTGGACAATCCAGGTTATTAATCCAGGTTATGAGCAGAGAGCTATGGCACTTGATGAATTCTCATGTAATTTTTTAAGATATCCACTATCTCCCAGCTGAAAACTCACACACAGTTATTCTGTATATATATTCTAAAAACATTGTGACCATTAGGTATTGTCTAATACATATGTAAGTTCTGTGTGGTTAATTTAGACTTTGGACAATGCATTTTCTTCTTACAAGTGTATTTGAGAATTCTTTTAGAGTAATCCACCAACTCATCAAGGAACTATTGAGTATAAGTTAAAGCAAATAGTATGTCAAGAGTGACAACTTGATTTTATGTTGTTATTTCTCACTGACTGAAGAAATTGGATCTGTCTCTCCATCCCTAAAATAAAGTAATCCCAACACAGTATTGCAGCACTTGTGAAGAGCTGTTGCTCATAGCATGGTGCTCCTCCTGGAACTTGAAATAATGTGCATCCTTTTATGAGGTGCATGAATAAAATATTAGAAAGGTAGGGTCTGTGACCTAGTTAGAAGTTATGTGCATGATCTCTTCTCCTTGGTTGAACTGAGGAAACAACTAGAGTGGGGGATATCTTTGCATACAACAAACCTTATCTTTGTTTTTGGTTTGGTTTCTTTTAGTGAAAGGGTCATTTATGAATGTGTGCTCTTTTGATTTGGGGCTGAGCATAAAATAGCTAGACATCTGAAAACTTAATATGCACAGTGAAATTAATTAGGTAGCTGCATAAAAATCAAAGGGATTCTTTTGTAGCCAGGAAGCAAGAATCTCCTTTTGGTACTTGAAGCACATATGCAGCTAAGTCCTGTTTTCATCTCCTCCTCTTCAGCAAGAGCTGTTGGTAAGAGATGTGTATGATCTGCTGCCAAGGGTGATGGTCTAGGGATATGAGGAGGAATGGACTATGTTCCTTTGTCTTGCACGGTGCCTTCTTTATGTAGTAAAAGTGCATGAAGTCTAATATTTCAAAGGGCAGTCTTCAACTTTGTACATTCCAGTTTGAATTGCTAAATTTGGTCTCCACAGGCACCAGGCACCTATTTCATGGTCACAGTTTGACTTCTGGATGCTAAGTACCTCTTGAAAGTATGCACAGAATCTCTGACTTTAGGCTTAATTAAGCATTTGCATGAAAAATACAGGCCTAACTTTTTCACTGAATTCATCTTTCTTTTTTTTGGTAAAAATTATGAAAAAGTATATCTGTTTATAAAAACATTTTTATATCTATAACATGGACTAACTGTTGGGAAAGATAATAAGCTTCAAATGTGCTCCAATTACACTGCTCCAACTTAAGTTGTTCAGTGTTAACTCTCAGAATGAGAGGTTACCTGCTATTTTTGTGAATCATAATTACGTGAGACTCTTTAAAAAAAATGCAACAAAACACAAAAAACCCCACAGCTATGCAAGTGAAAAAATAGAGGATTTCATAATGGGAAATACTAGGTACACTTTTTGAGCAAGATCACTGACACATCAAGTATGACTATTTCATATAAACCATCAAACTTTTTAAATCACCTTTTGCTGGCAGTACCAAAGCCAGCAAAATTTCCCAATGTTTCATTCAGGCAAAGGTCAGTGATGAATTGAATTTCACTCCCTTAAACATTTCCATTTCTCTTTTGTGGCTGTGTAACTGCCTTGATTGTTTGGCATTTGTTTCATTTTTCCCCTTTATTATGGTACTTTCTTCAAAAAAGCAGTGCAATTACTATTTTTGCAAAGAAAGATGTTTTAACATAATTGGTTTTTTTCAGTCATGGGAAACATGTTGTAAGTAAACTTCTCTGTCATGCAACTTGTGGTTCCCACCTCCTGCTGTATTCCATGCACTGTGTACTCCTCAGCAGAGCATGGGCAGCAGCTTCGAGCTCCCTCTCCACTGATTTACAGGCTGGCCAGCTTGGGCACAGGGTATTCCTCTCTGTGTGTCTGCAAATGTTGGTGTGTGGTCTCCTAATTAAAATTCGTTGTCATCCAGGTAGTTCAAATAAAATTTCATGTGTGGTTTTCTCTTTTCCTGTTGTGGTATTTCTATGATTTTAATGTTCAAGGATGAAATTTCTCTGAACCTGCATGAAGGCAAAAAGCAGAGCAGCTATAGAAAGTATATTTAGGTATAAATATTTTAGCTTTTCATAAGATGCATTTAGTTGGCATGATGTTGCCTACCTGAAAATTGTTTTATAATAATTTCATTCCATTTTTCTTTCATTTCAGTTTCCATTAGCAAAGCGAAACAGCCTTTGCTTTAATTATTCTTCATTAAGATTCATATCTCTGAGATTAAAGTGAGATAAGGTTTGGCAATTCTCAGGCTGTGGTTATCTGAAGAGGAGCCAGGCTGAGGAAGCAAACTCTCTGTTTTCCAGCAAGTAAAAATAGGAAAAATCAACTACACTCCCTGAATCCTTACCACAGTGCCTTCGTGCTTACCTCAGGCACGGGGCACACCATGCTTTTGAGTTAAGAGATGCTGAAGAAGATGTGTCCTTGACAGTGCCTTTGAGAATTTGTTATATGTCCCACTGCTGATAATATCCAGGGACAGATGTCTCTTCCATTCTTCAGATGTATCTCAAATAAGAAATCCAGATGTTAGGCTGGCCTCTTTCTCCATTTTAAAATCCTCACTGGGCCCTTGCTTACATGGCAAACACTTTGGTCAGTCCTTCCTTTGAGATTTTTAAACTTTTAATATGCAATACCAGTCACAGGACTCTGAGATTTGTTTTTCTCATATCATGGGTGCTTTTTATTGTAAGAATATTGAACTGGCAAGGGACCAGCTAAAGGGATCACTGGTGGAACCAAGTGGAGTTTTCTGTAATTTTGTATGTTACATTTGCATTTCAATGACTCTTAGTTCTAAAGGTCTCGACCTCATTATGAAGATATTGTTTAATGAGTCTACTAAATGTGTTGTGTTACTAGAATGGCCTGGCACCACAAATGGCAGAAGAGCTTCTGTCCTGCCATTACCCAGCCTGGGTGTGGCTGTCCCCAAGTCAGTCAGTCTTGAAAAGGAGCATCACTCCTTCCTGAACGATTTGCATATCCTTTTGCTTCCCAAATGGTCAAAAAAATACATACCTAAAAAATGGTAAAAATGTTTAGAATTTATCTAGTTACAAACATAAGTTTATGATCAACAGATCTCTTCATATTGGTTGTTAAAATTTTCCACTTGACCTTGATTTCACCAGCAGATAAGAGATTTCCTGTTGAAATTAGGATAGTGAGCCACTGCAGTATGCCAGTGCCCGGCCATTGTGGACTGTTTTTCTAGGTGTTCCAGATGGATTTTTTGGAGAGAAATTTGAATGAGTTTGGGATTTTATAGAGAAAAAAGCTACAGAGAAATGTCAGTTCAGAGGACAATGTGGTAGTTCACACCCATGTAATTGAAGTTAATATTTTTTTACAGTCTGAGGCTAGTCCAGAGTTTATCTTGGTTTGGGTGCTCCCTCTCTAGGCGTGAGGCATTTTCTGCCCATACAGAGGAGATTAAATCTTAGCTGAAGCTTAGAAGGGAAACCAGCTTTGTGTCTGTCACTCAGTGTCATGATTTTTTGTGATTTTGAGAAGTCTGATATCAGCTGTTGTTTTGGATCTCAGATGGTTTAGAGTATTTTTTTGATTTTTCTTTCTCTTACTCTTCTCTCTCTCTTTTTTTTTTTCCCCCAAAGAGAACTGAAAAGATAAGGACAGTTGCTTTAATTATTCATGTTGAGGCCATTTCCACCTGTCTAGTAGGAGCCAGTGACCAATCAGTTCTTTGCACGTATCTCAGCTACCATGTGTTTGGCACTATATCACCATATCCATCATTGACTTTTTAGAGAAGTACTGTGGGGACACTTAATATTCCTAAAAGAAAGTATTGTGGAGATCAGTCTTTCCTGTTGGAGTGAACCAGGCTGGATGGAGCTTTGAGCCAAGCTGGTCTAGTGGAAGGTATACCTGGCCATGGTCAGGGAGTTGGAACCAGATGATCTTTAAGGTCCCTTCAAACCCAAACCCTTCTATGATTCTGTGATACAAATCTGCTTGCACAGACCTTATTGAGTTACTTAAAGGGGAGAAAAAGATCTAAGAAAGAAAAAAAGTGTAAATGAGAAAGGAATGGAATGGTGACTGTGCACAGCTGTTAGTGCACACCATGGCAGCTGTGCCCCACTGCACCTGCCTGCAGGGAGCAGCTCTGTCCATCACCAGGAAGAAGCACTGAGCTCTCAATGGTAGCAAACATTTTCAAACTCTACTGTGCATCCAGTGTAAAACTGTACAGCAACATACTGTGCTGTATTTTCATCTGAACCATACAACTACAAGAGAAATGAAATCCTGGACCTCCAGATCCAGGAAGAAATCCAAGAAAGAATTAAAAAGCACCTAAGAATCAATTATAGTAGCTGTCAGACATATGTTCTGTTGCCTTCTTGGAGGCCAAACATTTGGTAGTGGTTTATCACAAGTAGGTTGGTTCTTCCAATGAAAGGCTGGTCATGTATTATACTGCAAATTCCACAGAAGGAGCGGGAGAAGCAGAGTCTGTTTATTTCTTGTCTATTTATCATCTTACTTTCATGTTTTCATGGAGAAAAACGAGTGCATGTAACTTGGTGGTGGCCTTTCTGGGTTCTGCGATGGAACTGGGCCACACAGGGAGGTAGCTGGAGGAACCAAAATTCTGTGAGAGGGGTCTGGCATGGTGCTTGCTAAACACATGAGAATTGCACTTGCGCACTGTCCCAGGCACCGGGCAATCTTCGGGCTGCTCCGAACGGGGGGCGACGGAGCCGATGGCGGTGCAGGAGGGCAGGCAAAGCTTTGGGTTGGCTTCGCCTTGCCCACCGGTGGCAAAGGTGCGAGAAGGAGGTAGGAAAAAGTGGAGGGACTTCTTCGTGGGGGAAGGGGTTTATTGAAGAAATGGGAAATCCACAGATAAAGCCGAAACCGCATGGCTTGCAGGGGGTCTTGTACCCCCTGCAATTTGGGTGTGGAAAACACACAGTAGCCAATGGAACACCAGCCAGGGGGTGTTACTGAGGCGGGCAGAAGGAATTACAGCAAATGGGAGAAGGGGTAGGCGGGGAGGAGTAACAAGGGCCAATTAGCTACTGAAGAATATAGAACTCTCTGGAAATATAACCAAATATGAGAAATAAGGGGAGGGGAGGGCTGCGCCAATGGTAAGGCACGGATTTATATTTTTTTCACAGCCTTATGAATGCTCAGGGCTTTTGGGCTGTGGCAGCATCAAACCAATGGACATTTGCGTCCACTTGATCTGGCCCTGGCTTTAGCCACACTGGCCCTGGCTTTAGCCATGGTTCACCGCAACAGCGCAAGTTACTAGAACTTGAAAAATATTCATGTGACACCTCTTATGCTAAACAGTATATTAAATTGGGAAAGAAGGATCTGGTGCTTTTAGCTATCCTGGTAAATCCTTGCTCATAAATTCTACTGAAATTTATGTATACTCTTCACTTTCTCTACTTTTGCCTCCAGTTCCATGTTAATGTTTAAAAATATTCACTGTGGTGTATGTGGCCCTTCTCAGCTGTGTTACGGGTGTTGTGTTGATTGAGAGGTTTGTCTGAAATGTGTTGCTGAGGGACATTATCTTGGACTGATAAAGTGCTACTGGACATTTATTACCAGAACAGTTCATCTGCTTAAACAGGGCAGTTTGTACATGGTTCTGCCTTGGGCTGTTCATCCTGCACCTACCAGTGCTGCCTGTCTGGGGATTTGCTGTCCTGCTGGCGGAGACATGAGTCCACACAGAGGGTTGTCCACACTGGTGCTTCATGATCCCATGCAGGAGACGTGTAGTCTTTAGAATATTGTGTGTTATGTTGAAAAACTTACACAGCGCCTGTAACTTAGGCAGTTCAGAACTTGGTCTGCCTCCACATCACTCTATAAGCTTTCTCCGTTGACAGTTTTGTCAGTGCACACTGCTGTTGCAGATGCTAAATAGTATGTTGGGGTTTTGTTCGTGACGTGAATGCACTAAAAGCTTCGCAGAATGTTTATCTGTTTGAGCTTTGTATGTGTATCTTCCTCAGTCATTTCTGTCCTGGGTCCAGAGCCAAACTCAGTGAAGCCCATGTGGTATGTCCTTTCCTGGTAGTTTCACAATTTAATGGATACCCCCTCAGGAAATCCTTGAGACCTGGAGAAGTATGTTTATTGTGGCCCCATAGGGTTATGGCAACTCACTGTTCAAGAACTACTCCAGTATTAATACTTCTATTGTTTTATTACTGTGACCTCTCTCTAACACTTAGAAGATAAAATAGGCTGTACATTCTTAACATAGTGTACACTGCTGTTCACTAAACAACATATTCCACTATATAGTTCACAGTGACTTTCATATCGTAAATGTGTCTGTTTGAATTGCTACTATTGGAGTAAACCACATGTATGTAAGTTATTATGCCTATATACTTGTATCATTTAGGAAGTAAAAGTGTATTCTTGTTGGTATGGGAAGAAGAAAACTTTTTGGTGTATGCCTTAAGTGGTGTCTGCGTTCTGGAGCTCTCTTAAAAGTCATTGTGATAGTGGGTCTTCCTCAGCTTGGCATTTCTGCCCTTCTGCTGGCTGTCACCAGCCCCAAAGCAGAGAGGAAAACTGCTTCTTCCCTTCCTCCATCACTGCTTTTTTGCACATGAAAAGATGTATAGAAAGCTGCATCCCACAGCAGAGCTGTTTTCCTCCCAAATGAGTACACTGACTTATTTTTCCCTTACCTATTGCATACACAAATGCTCAATTACAGGAATATTATCTCAAAATTTTAAATTACATGCTTTTCTGTCAGCCAATTTATTGTGAAGATATTTGCAATTATTTTTAGCAGGTTACACAAAATACAAAGGTTTGGATTTTTTTTTTCTGTGTGGACTTTAATAACTGGTTTAAATCTTGAAAAAGTAGCTAATAATTTCGGGGAGAAAAAGGAGAAGGTATTGCAATGAAATGAATGAAATGAAAGATGTGTTGATTGACTGGACAGGAGTAGTGTTTTGTAAATACAATACTGCTGTGGTTTAAAAAAGTATTGTCTAAAATGTTTTAGAAAAGGGAAATAGTCTAAGGGGAAAAAAAGCAAAACTTTTACATACAGACGTATAAAAATTAAAGAGTAGATATTTGATGCTTTTTGTTGTTAGTTTGGAACATATTCTGTCAGCCCTCCCAGCAGGGGAGGTATGGAGGATTTTTAAACACAAATACTTTGCTCATTGACCTTAGCTTTGAATATGGGAAAACAGATCATCACTGTAGATTCCATATTTTCATGTTAAAATCTACTAGCAGCTGCCCTGAAATAACACTAACATTTACATGTTGATATTTTCCCTCAGTTACAAGTAACTGATTCTATACTCTACTAGATTTGTATCATAGAAATAGTGGTGTTTTCTTCTTTGCAGTATTTTCTCTCTTCTTCATTTGGAAATAGACAAAAACACAACAAAAGGGATTGTTTATCTATAACAAGAAATTGAAAGGCACAATTTTGTGTTGTCCTTCATCAGTGAATTAAAAATTGCATTTTGACATTTGGCCTTGTTTGCATTTATTCATTGATCCCCAGCACAGATACATTTCATCTCGCGCCTCGGGTACTGCGTCATGTGCGAGCTTGTGTTCTGAGACTTCCCAAATGACGTTTTAATTAGTTGTTATTATTACACAGCTCACAGGCTTCAGCCACGCTGATGTCATCATTTATCTCACCTTTCATGTGAAATAGTCCTGATTGATGTTGTGGCTGCCTTGCACTTCCTCCCCTCTCTTCTCCTGGCATGGTCTAGCCTTGGTGTCCTTCACATGTCACTGTCATGACCTTCAACAGTGACATGTATGCACCTGCAGTGTTACTGCTACATTGTGTTTTGGTTTTTTTTAATGCCTTTTTCACATATTCTTTTCTTGTCTTTTTTTTCCGAGTCCTCTAGAGCATTACATTCCCCTGTTTGGAGTGTGGACAGGAGTTTGGCATTCTGCTTTTACAGGTACCTTTTTGAATTAAAAAGCACATTTTTTCCCAGGGGTTGATAAAAGGAGGACAATTCCAGAAAGACTTTACCATGTCCTCCTCTGCTGTCTGTGGAGGTGTGTTGTGATAATGAGTTTCTCCACCTTCACTAGTCGATTGGGTTGGTGGATTCGTTAGTTGCAAGTATACAGTTCCATACTTTTTCAGAAAGATTGAGGCTTTCTCTTCTTTTGCTGGCCTCAGTCATGCAGCAATGTATATTTCAATGTTGCAGAATCCTTTTTGGAAGTACTCCAGTAGTTCCAGGCTTTTCCTCACCTTTTATTCACAACCTGTACTTTGGTTGCAGTCACGCCATTCAGTAAATTTGTTCTAGCTTTTTACAATGGACACCTCCAGCGCAAGTGAACACTTCTTGCCTTAGTCCTCCAGAGCTTTCTATTTATTTCTGTTACTAATCTGACTCCTTTTTGGAAGTATTACAGTAGTTCCAGGCTTTTTACCATCCTTTATTCTCAACCTGTACTTTGGTTACTGTTTTTCCATTCAGTAGATTGTGTTAGCTTTTTGTGACAGAGACCTTTAGTGCAAACAAGCACTGGTAGCCTCAGTACTTCAGAGCTTTCTGTTACTTATTACTACTACTTTCGAAATACAGAGTCACACAAAATCAGAGAATGGGTTGGGTGGAAAGGGACCACAGTGGGTCATCTGGACCAACCTCCCTGCTTAAGCAGTGTCATCCTAAAGTACGTGGCACAGGATTTTGTCCAGACAGTTCTTGAATATCTCCAGTGAGGGAGACTCCACAACCTCTCTGGGCAATCTGTTCCAGTGCTTGGTAAAGAAGTTCTGCTGGTAAAGAAGTTCTTCCTCATATTCAGGTGGAACTTGCTGTGGATCAGATTCTGCCTGTTGCCTCTTTTTCTATTGCTTGGCACCTCTGAGAAGAGCCTGGATCCATCCTCTTGGCACCCTCCCTTTAGGTACTTACAGACATTGATGAGGTCCCCTCTCATTTGTCTCTTCTCAAGGCTGAGGAGGCCCCACTCCCTTAGCCTTTCCTTATAAGAGAGGTGCTCCAGTCCCTTAATCATCTTTATCGCCCTTTGCTGAACCTGCTCCCATGTCTCTCTTGTCCTGAGGAGCCCAGAACTGCACTCAGCACTCCAGACGTGGCCTCACCAGGGCTAAGTAGAGGGCCAGGATCACCTTCTTTGGCCTGCTGGCAATGCCCTTCCTAATGCAGCCCAGGACACCATTGGCCTTCTTGGCCATGAGGGCATGCTGCAGGCTCATGGACAGATGTTGTCCACCAGGACCCCAGGGCCTTCTCTGCAGAGCTGCTCTCCAGCAGGTCAGCCCCAGCCTGTGCTGGTGCATGCAGTTGTTCCTCCCTAGGTACAGGACCCTGCATTTGCTCTCGTTAAACTTCAGAAGATTCTTCTCTGCCCATCTCTCCAGCCTGTCGAGGTCCTTCTGAAGGGCCACACAGCCCTCTGTGGAATCAACCACTGCTCCCAGCTTTGTGTCCTCAGTGAACTTGCTGAAGAGGCATGTGCCCCTTCATCCAAATCACTGATGAACAAGTTAAACAATACTGGGCCCAGTGTAGAACTCTGAGTGACACCACTGGTGACAGGCCTCTGACTAGACCCTGTGCCACCAATCATGATCCTTGGGGTCTGCTGTTCAGCCTGTTCTCAATCTGCCTCACTGTCCAGGCATCCAGCCCATACTTCCTGGGTTTGCCTGTGAGGATGTTGTGAGAGACAGGGTCAAAAGCCTTGCTGAAGTCAAGGTAGACAATATCCACTGCTCTCGCCTCGTGCATCCAAGTTGTTGTTTCATCACAGAAGGCAATCAAGTTGGTCAAGCATGATTTACCTTTAGTGAGGTACTAAACTGATACTAGTGAGGTAATAAACTGGTACTCCTGATCACCTTCTTGTCATCCATGTGGATAGAGATGGCCTCCAGAATGAGCCACTCCGTCACCTTTCTGGGGATGAAGGTGAGGCTGGCTGGCTGGTAGTTCTCTGTATCCTCTTTCCTGCCCATTTTGAAACCTGGGGTGCTTTTTTGCAGTCCTCAGGCACAAGTCCATCCACAACACTCTGAGCTTGATCTCAAGGTCTGAGCAGAAGATGAGCATTAAAGCTTAAAATCTTTAATTCATCACTAAAACTCCTAAACAAAAGGGGGAAATCCAGTGTCAGGAATAATGGAAAGAGTAGCTTCATCCTTGGTGAGTATGGAAACCAGCTGAAACCCATGTGAGCAGGAGGGGACAGGAGCTGAATGTGTGGCACTTCGTAACAAGGGTTGTACAATTCTTGAAATACTAATAAGGCACTTCTGGTATTTCATTGTAGCAAAGAAAAAAATCAGTAATCAATGTCTGATGTGTCATGTGTCAAATTAGCAACACACTTCACTAATACTTAGTTTTAATTGTGCTCAGTAGAAGGCATTTCATGTTCATCTGTTTCCAATCACCATATTTGGCTCCAGAACATAAATTTGCGTTGTGTGGGGTCTTAAATTAACAATTATCGCTCCTGTTTTATTTCAAGACAAAATGTTAAGTCTGAGAGTACACATGGCTAATTTAAGGGTAAAAATCTGTTCCCAGAATGTGGAAATCTTCTCAGAAGCCATTTCTGTCAGCTGAGGAATTGGGAATTTGAAATTCCAGATACATTTCATACACAGAATGAAATTAAGGCAGCAAAACCATTTTAGCTGTGCCAAGGACTGACACCAGGAACATTTAAAGATCTGTGTTAATTTTTGTGATCACAAGTTAACCTACGCTAATTTTACAGTCACATTTCATATTTTTACCTTCCTCGTGTCATGCTGCATGGGATTTATTTCTGCCGTCTTAGAAATGGGATTCAATGTTTTGTGTTCATACAGAAGCTCCAGTAGGTCTGTAGTTTTGTTGGAAATATACTGCTCATTTTGTCAACAGAAAAGATTGGATTTGTGATTTATGAGGAAAGCAGCATTCAGTCCTGGATGGGGTGACACAGCCAGCCTTCCCTTTTCATTAGCTTTTAAAGAATATCTTGAAACCAGTCCAGATCAGTGATGAGCTGAAACTGGGAGTGAGGGACATCTTCAGTGGAGGGACTCAGTTCCCCAGTGGTGGTGGGGATGGTGTGCTGGCAGGGTAGCTGGGCAGGAGAGGTTACCTTTATGAAGCAGGCATGAACAGATGAGAAAACAGACACCATGTGTCCTCATTTGAGGTTTGGCACCTTGGTTTCCGTGTCCCATTATTTGTCTGGCTTAGGCAGCTTAACCCTGCAATGCTCCATTTCAGCTAACTACTTAAAAAGTTTGCTGATACTGATCTCTTAATGAAGATAAAGCAGTAGATACAAGATTGGCATACCTCTATCTGATTTCTGGGTTTGGAATAAATTTATTTTGTTACTTGGGGCATCCAATATCAATCCTGTATTTAACTTCCCCCTTGGAGATTTACTTTTGTTTACAGAAGAGGGGAGACCTATTAATGTGGCTGTGTATCACATATCTTAGGGGAGAATGGCTATGTAGCTATCTTGGGGTAGTTTGATACTCTAAGGGGGGGGCAGGAATGGAGTAATTTAAGCAGTCTTTCTAAGCAATAGTCTATGGCACCTGTGAGGACAGGGTGGAGAGCTTCCCTAGTTCACCACTGCCCAGGGACAAGCTGGTTGTGTATCTCATCATGCCGTCAGCACATGAAAGGGGTCTGAAGTGTTGCCAAAGGGAAGAACTGGATTTACTGAGGGGTCTGCAGCAAACCTCAGCACTCATTCAATTGACTGGTCAGTATTTCTGGCTGCTGGATTTACTCCACTATTCATTTTTCTCCTGAAAGGGTGCAGGGCTCTGAGCCTGCTTATCCCTCTGTGATATCCTCCTGCCAGCCACCCAGTGCTGGCTCCTTTGCCACCAGCCTTCTAAACCCAGCAGGAAGTGTGCCCCTGCAGGCATGGAGGCTGCAGGAGAGAGAAGACGTATCTCTCTCCTGCAACCCAAAAATGGTCTGGGTTAGCAGGAGCTTTGCTTCAGGAGGAGCTTCACTGGGAGCTTCACCTTTCTCCACAACACCCTTATGCCAGCTCTGTTCTTTCTGCAGGATGTAGGACCTGCAAGAGAGGAGCTGAGGAAGAGAACTTGAGGTGTCTCTTCCTTTTTCCTATAATCCCTCTCTTTCCTTGTAATCTATTCCTGCTTCCCAGCTCACTGTTCAGTGCCTCCTTCTTTATTCCCAACACCTTCTCCTCTCTCTGCTCTTTGCCTGGCTAATTGCATTTCTCTTCTACCTGTCTGTGTCTTGTCATTTCTCACTCTTCTTTTGTCTGTTCCCAAACTCACAATTCCAGGTTTTGGGTTTCTTTAGTTTGTTTGTTTTGTTTGTTTTCTTAGAGAGAGGATGCCTCCACTCTCTCCACACTGCCTTCCTCTCTCCATTTAATTAAATGGAGTGGTCATGACTTGATACAGCTTTTGTTTTCTTTAAGATGGTGAGGATTTTATAGTTTCTTAAAATCTGTGGTCAGGAAGAATTTCCAGCATCATCACCATAACTTCAGCAAACCCCTCAGATACGCAAAAACCATTCAAAAGAGTCTGGACAGTCTGATTTCTTAAACAAGGCTTTCCAAGAATATTGTTTTAGTGAAGAGTCATTAAAATAAACAGTAATACAAAGCCACACTTTGAGTGTCAAATTTGCATATTAAACAAAAGTTTGGATGCTCATTAACAAGTAGCTAACTGGATGTTCATCTCCAGTTAAATAGGTTGTGAACAGTTTGTGAAGATCTGTAGTTCAACATGTGGACTCTGTGGCACGTATTTCCCATGCAGCAACCAAGAAGAAAATATACTCAGTGTATTCTGACAGCAAGCACCTCAGCAACTGTAGCAGTGCTGGTGTGTCTGAGGGGTTACACGCACAAGCGTGTGATCACGCAAAAGTGTAGCACTTGTGTTGAGTTATAGAGCTGTATCATTAATTGCAACATCATCATAACAATGAAGACCTAAATTGCATTGTGTTCCAGTGCCAAAGCTGGTTATTTTTAACTATCTGCTTGAAGAACTCTGTAATATACAGATGAGTCTTCAAGACATAGTGTTATGCACTCCTTCAGTTTTCTTTCCTGACTTCTAACATGTACCTTTAGACATGAGGTTGGAGAAAAGCGGAATGAACTATCCTGTGGTATGGGAAAATGTCCTCTTATCTAGAGAAAAACATAGCCATACCAGTCAAAAATAAAAGATATCATTCATTGAGTTGCTCTGAAGGTTGCAGTGCTGGAACACTGCTGTAAATCATGTATGGTTTGTTTTTGTTGGGGCCTTTTTCCCCAGTTATAATTTTAAAAAGACTCGACTTGTTTTTACATAGTCAAAACTTTTATAGTGTGTTTATTTAAGAAAAAAATAAATGTGCACTATTTCATGTGTGTAAAGCTGCAATGCTTTGAAGTGGTTAACTCAGGGCAGTTAGGTTGTAGACATTATTTTTAAATAGCCATGCTGACCTGACTGCAGTAATATCTCACGTTACAGAAAAGGTTGTTTCATACAAAGAATTTTGACAAACAAGACCCCACAGCTGATCAGAAGAGCAGCCCAAAGTCCGCAGTTGTCAAAATTAGGTCGCTCTATTGTATTCTCCTAGCTGAACATGACTATTTTCCTAATGGTACTGGTTTTGCCATGCTCGTTTTTTAATTGTGCCTACTGTACTGCCTATTAAAGGTGGTCTTGTAAGTTTTTAATATCAGTAGAAGACATTAATTAGCTATATTTTAATGTTTACTTCTAAAGATTAAATACTTGTGTTCATGTATAGAATTTATTTAAAAGAATTTTCCATGCAACAAGATAAGCTGTTAAAATAAGAGACAAAATATTTAAATATAAATAACTAGATGGCTTTCTGGTTTCTTGCTTGTAAAATCTTGACAAGTAGTATAAGAAATATTCCGTATGCTTGGGCACTATTTCTTTCAAATATATTTTCACAACATGTAAGAAACTTCAGGAAGGTGCTATTAAGCTTTGTTTTGAAATGTTGAAAATAAGCATTTTCAAAGATTCTTTTACTGATTAAATCTCTTAAGGAAAGGAAATTTTCAGTATGATGTATTTTTCCATTTATAGTAGCTCTTTCTGGTTTCTGGTTTTTTCAAGGCATAAATTGTTGGAATTGGTTTTCTTTTCTGGGTTGTATTTGTTTACTTTGGGTCTTCATGTATTTGAACATTTCTGGAGTTTTGCAGGATTAGTAACTGCAAGGGAATGTCTAACTGAAGCTGTTTTCATAGTGGGTTGATGGTTATTTCTCACATAAAATCTGTTCATGCCTATGATACTATGTTCCTTTAATGAATTTCTCATTGTAAACGGTTTTAGAGAACTTTCATCAGTAAGTAAGAGTCTAAACATGGCAATTTGATATTTCAGGGCCTCGGGCCTTTTATGACAGTGTGGTAAATTTTTGCCTTTCTCACAAGAACAAGCTGGCAGCAGTATTTATGTACATAAAATCAGACATTGCTGCACTCTATTGAGAAATGAGACATTGGATCAAATCCCCAGTCCTCAAACTGGGGCAAGTTTCCGACCTCCTGAGGAAGAACCAAGTTGGTCTTCCTATTTCAGCTGAAATGTCCTACTTGCTAGAAATTATTTAATTGCACTGGAGCAGGGTTAGTAATCCAATTTCCTTGTCAAGTACCCTATTGTAGGTTACGGGCGGTCGGTCGGACGTAGACGGACGGAGACGAGAGATCTCTATAGGCAGATCTTGGGACACAGGCGGTTTATTGCAAAGGGCGTGGGTATAGGGGCACTGCTCAGAGCTGCCAGACTCAGCTCGGAGCAGGCC
>NW_008236767.1:6495043-6495855 GCF_000691975.1 Corvus brachyrhynchos
GGAATGGAATGGAATGGTGAAGTCCTGGTTACAATACAATAAATCATCTTCTGTACTGAATATTCTAATTGTCACTAACCAATCTAATACAAGATACAAATCCTATAGCATTTACATACAGCCTATAAGAGTTCTTATATTACCATAGAGTGTTACATCTTAACTTCTAAAAACTACTCTTTGGACCCCTTCTGCTGAGCTAGTAGGGTCTGCTCTGACCCTTGGACCTGCCTGCTAGCAGAGGGTATTGTTCAATCAAGAGGGGATTACCTTCAGTCAGCCATACCATTGTCTTCCAGTTGTTCAGTAACTAAGATTTGGTATTTCAAAAGTGGCTTTCATTTCGATGTTGCCTGTAGTTTTCATATTCCCAAAATCTTTTGTCAGGCAATCATATTTCCAAGGCTTTCCTGTTTCATCTTCCCCAACATCTCCCCCTTTTCGATGGACAATTAAGATATTAGACATAGTCTTACTCGTCATTTTTTGCACACACTGAAGTATACAAGGTACTGCTACTAAAACTATAATTATTACTACTAGAATAATCAAGCCTATTTTACAGAGTTCCTTTAGCCAAGGTGCAAAGCTCCAACCATCAAACAAACTGTCTAGCCAAGACGAGTTATCTGTTGTAATTTGATTAGCTAGGTCCATTAGGTTTTGTAACTGTTTGTGAATGGAAACAGAATGATCGGATAAGTTCATACAGCATAATCCTTCAAAATCTTCACAGCCATGCCCATGTGCTAATAAAAGATAATCAATGGCAGCTCTATTTTGTAAAGTCGCATGTCTGACTGCCTCTTCAT
>NW_008236767.1:6500727-6534298 GCF_000691975.1 Corvus brachyrhynchos
ATCAAGAGGGGATTACCTTCAGTCGGCCATACCATTGTCTTCCAGTTGTTCAGTAACTAAGACTTGGTATTTCAAAAGTGGCTTTCATTTCGATGTTGCCTGTAGTTTTCATACTCCCAAAATCTTTTGTCAAGCAATCATATTTATAAGGCTTTCCTGTTTCATCTTCCCCAACACCCTATGTGGTCTTTTTTGCTCTTTATTTAAAGAAAACTTGCAAACACTTTTTTTTTTAAGTGGAGGCCTTTGAATGGAAGTGCTGGAGAGGAATCTGTCTCTACATACTGAATCACAAAATTGTTAGGGTTGGAAGGCACCTCTGGAGATCATCTCATCCAACTCCCCTGCCAAGGCAGGGTCGCCTAGAGCCAGTGACACAGGAAAGTGTCCAGGTGGATTTTGAATGTCTCCAAAGTGGGAGACTCCAGAATCTCTCTGGGCAGCCTGTTCTGGTGCTCTGCCACCCTCAGTGTAAAGAAGTTCTTCCTCCTGTTGAGGTGGAACTTCCTCTGTTTTTGTTTCTGGCCACTGCTCCTTGTTGCTGGGCACCACTGGAAGGAGTGGCACCATGCTGTTGACACACACAGTTGAGACATTTGTATAGTGCCGGGTATAGCCTGGCACTCTTGAGTATCTGCCTTGGAGGCCTGCTTCCAGTCTTGACTCCAAATCTAGTGGAGAAGTGTTTTCTTTGTCATCCTCCACAACTCTGACTGCGTTTTTAGGGCTGGCAGGTAGCTGCTGGATAAGACAGCGTGGATGACTAAGGTGAGGAGATCCCTGGTTTTTCTACAGATTGTGAGTTATCATCAAGCTTAGTTGCTTGCATGTCTGTTAATAGAAGTAAGAGCCTCACCTATGCTGGGTGGCATGGGTGCTCAGGCCATGCTCATGGGCCTCGTTCCCTGAACATCTCTTCTGTCCTGCATGGTCATGATCATTCCAGATTTCTCACCGTTCCCTTTCATAGAAGTGAAATAGGGGAGATGTGCAGCCATAGAAGTCATACATGTGAGATGGGGAAAGTGTCCAGGTTCTGACTTGGTTTGATGTTCAGGACATAGCTGAGGCCTTATAGGCAGACAGAAGAGCTCAGAAGTAATTCTCAATTTATTAGTTGAGGGGAAAAGTACTGGCAGAAGAACATGTGCTTTGTGGTGAGATCCAAGCCTAAATATCAGTCACCCAAAATTTTATGAGCACTGCTGCCACTTTAATGGTGAACAGACACTCTCTTTCCCCACAGAATATGCCATTTTAGGTGTGTGTGTTTCAGTGCTGATGAGTTTTGAGGGCTCAGCTTGAGGTTATGTTGTCTTGCAGCAGTAGTTATGAAGGAGGTGAACACACAGAAATCTTCTGGTCATGGGGTCCTCAAGTCTCTGACTACAAAGCTGTGTTGGTAGACACACTGCACATTTAATATAAACATTTGTTTTGAAAATCTATACTTGCACTTTGTCCATTTAAATCTGGCTTGATTTCTTAGTATTTCCAAGATATCAAGTTCTTCTAAGCCAAAGTGTTTTATGTTCTAGGGCTTACTCCATAGTGTAATTAAGGCCTAATCTAATCCCATAGATGCACTGGTATGCTGCAGTAGAGTGCTTTAACATTCATACAAGTTTTCAAACATTTTAAGGATTTAGGACTATGTTTAATTTATCCCAGTGTGACAAATTACTCAGAATTGGCATTTTGAAAATACTGCTATCAAGATGTTTGTTCTACAGGTGAGTTAATGACTATAATTCTTTTGGTGAGGGACACTGCAGAAGTTACAGCTGTTTCCCAGCTGCCTGATTACTGATGACACTTGTGCTTCTGTTGTTGAGGTCCAGACTTGGCAGTGTTTTTGGGGGCTACATGGGTGATGGAATCTGAAAATCCTGCTAGTGATGTGATGTATCTGTGGTAATACTAGAAGGAGGGTGTTTTGCAGGTGTATCTCCACATTTTTGTGGATAGATTTTTATTTCCTTCTTGGCAAGTGCATATGATTTCTACTATACCTATTACCATAAGGATTTCGGTAGCATAACGTATGTCTCTCTCTGAAAGTGGACTTCTTAAGAATTACCATTGACTTGAGATGGGAACTAAAATGAATACTATTCCATTCAAAACATTTTTGCTGAGCTTTGTAATTGGTATTATTTTGTTGTTCTGCCTCCCTCTGTTATCCCCCACTTTGCAGCAGTGAACCCCCAATTAACTTTTTTTTCCCCTGCACACTGGAAGCGCTACCACTAGGAAAAAAAAGGTGGTTTACCAGGATGCCAAATCCAAGCATGGCCGTGAAGGACATCTCCCAGGAGCAAGGAGATGAGATGCTAACTTTTCCTATCAGTGGAGAAGAAAAGAGAAGTGTAGTGCAGATAGCACTGCTCCTTCCATCAGAGCAGAGCAGGAGTTACTGCATCTTGCAAAAATGGGGAAGCAGTGTGAAAAGGAGGTGGAGAAGTAGGAGAGAAGTAAAAGCCCCCCTTTTCCCAGAGAAGGGGGACCCAGCAGGTGGGACTTGGTACGACAGGGACCTATTATCAGGGTTTGATGAACCTATGAAATGTAACTGAACATCAGGGCCAAGTATCCTGTACTGAAGAAGGGGATTGTGTTGATTTCTAAAAGTGCATAAAACATCCTGGGAAAACTGTGTAGGCTCTGGAGACCACAGGATAAACTGGGAATTGTGGCCTTGTTGTAAGGAGGAGGCTGTAAATTTAAAACATGATGCTTATGGAGAGATGCAAAATTAAAAGTATAGAAGTGGTTTGGACTTGAGACCATTGACACTGGCTGATGAACAAGCAGTAAGGGTGTTTCCTAAAACTTTGTGAAGTGTTTACAGCATCATTCTCATAAAATGAACACTGAAATAGAAATATTCACATAAGGCTACAAATATAATAAAAAATTGCATTCCTTATTATATTTTTTTAGGCCCTTCTCTGATTTTTTTTGTTTAAATGAGCAACTGAAATTATTGCAAAGAACACAATACTGTCTAAGCAACACAGGAGTCCAAAGAAAACAGAACTGATTTCCACTACAGCTTTTACAAGCACAGCCTGTAGTATTGCTCTAAATAATAAGACATTTTATATTGGTTTGTACTGTCTCGTTGGAAGAATGGGAAACATCATTTCTGGCCTTTCTTGTGGATTTATGCAGCCTGTTGAAAGAAATCAGAGTTTTCATCATTGTGAGGTGTCTATAGGACAGTATTTAACCCAGAAGCATCACTGAGAGTGGATTGTTGCTACTGGGTAGGAGATGTAACAGTGATGGATTTCAGAGCTAAAAAGAAGCAAAATACTTTCTAAAGTTTTTTCTTTCGAAGAGGCATCTGTGTCCAGCTCCCTGTGAGCTCTAGGCATACGTTACTGGGTTAGTATGTAACTATAGTTGCTAGGTTGCTTTTCTGCTTTCCAGATGTTTATACCTCCATGGATTTTCCAGCAGCTACTTCAACTTAACAGTGTTAGCATTTGTGGTTATGGCAATGTTCTGCTTTAAGCCTCACCACCTTCAATGCATGTTGAAATAGGAAGAGTGCTCAGTGGTGATGCTGTTGTATTTATGGAGAGTTTTGTCTTAAAAGTCTTTGGTGTAAGAGCAAAGCAGAATTAGCATAAATATATCAGCCCATATTATGCTCAGCTGTATAAGCTATTACAGACAATGCTAGTTGTAGGTTGGGGTTTTTTGGTTGGAAGTAGTATGTCAGCAGTGAAAAGTGACTGCCTTTGCCAAAGTTACTACTTTCCCACTTGGTGGAAATTTCTCTTGTCTACATAATTCTGCCACTCTTATTTTTAGGTCACTGCAGTTCACATCATTCATGACCTTTCGAAGGTTTAAATGTATACTTGAACAGATAGATGTTACTCTTACGGTTCACTGTTCCATGTTTTAGGGAGGAACAGATTTGAAAACAGGCACTTTCATTAGTATTTTGAGTCATGGTATATCTGAAAGACTATTTTATCTCCTCATGCTTTATCTTGACAGTTAATATTATGTGAGATCAAGTCTACACAGCATACACATCTTTATCTAAAATTGGTTTAAAAAATGAAATACTGTTGCCATTCTGGATATGGATGACCTTTTATCAATTTCAGCCAAGTTGACTTAGGCTTTGCCTGTATTTTTAAACTTAGTAACATATATATGTGAGGATTACAGAGACAATTACCCACAGAAGAACTTGTATCAGTTTTAGGCATACACATTAGTATAACTTAGTGCATAGACCTGTACCAGTTGTTCTCAGCAAAGCTCTCATTTGTAGGCCTTGCAGTGACTGTTAACAAACCAGCATCTTGGGTAATGGGTAATGGGACCTGCAGCTCTGAAGTGCATCCAGGTGTTAGAGGGCCCTGACATTTTCCATCTGTGTCCTGTGTTCCTGTGCAGATTTTGTTTCAAGAACTCTTTGAATCCTGGTGCAGCCACTTCTTGATTACTTATACTGGAATTTATGTCATGTTTATGGTGCATCTTGAGGTAATGGTAGTGATATTTTATCGCCTGGAAAATAAAGTTGACACGGGCCTTTAAATATCAAGGAAAGCAGAGTAAAGGCTGTCAGCCTTCATTATATTTATCCACTGTGCATCATCCTACCTTCTGTGCAATCCCTTCATCTGCTGTGCCAGAGGAATGAATTAAGAGCAAGAGCTTCATTGAGCAATGTCCTCACCAAAGTCAAGGACAGAAATTTCACTAATTACATTTGGATCACATTTTCACATTGCTTTTTGCTGCTTTTTTTGTAACTTGAATACTGCTAAAATACGTAGTGCCCTTCTGTGGATACTTTTAGACATAGACTGGCTGAAACGTGGCCAATGTGTAGGAGCTACAGGACACCACAGAACCAGGGAGTGGAAGCATGCTATTTACTGTCAGTTGACATCATTCAGTCTGTGTTTAGAATGCAGTTTTGGGTATGAGAGGAAAAAATGGACTATATTATTGTACAATACTATTGTATTCATAACAGTGCTAGAAATAAATACTTGCCACAATAGGGTCTGTTCATAAATTTCTCATACATTTCAAGAAACTGCATATTTAGAATATATGGGCCTGGGATTCCAAAGTTTCTGCATAGTTTATCTCCTCCTAATGTCTTGGCTTTAAATTAAGGAAAGAATATTTTATAGGAGATACATTTGTAGTTAATGTTAGTTGTATAGCTATTGCTGTTCTGGGCTGTGTTGTGTTCCCCTAAATCATGGTTATTTAAATAGGAATATCTGACAAACGTATTATGGACTAAGAGTGATTAGAGTGTGATGCCTAGAATGAATTAAATGCTTTGAATCTCTGCCTCTGCAACAAAGGAATCCTGAATTGAAGTGTCTGGCTGAAAATGCAGTTTTAAAACCCCAAAACTTTGTGCATTTTGTATTCTACTCAGCAGGTCTGCGATAGTTGCAGGGTATTAGAGGAACTCAGTAAGAACTTTCAGGAAGGTTTTATTAATGTATGCATAGTATTAAATAGAACTATGTTTGAATGCATGCATAGGTTTTTTGTCTTTGTTTTTCTTGAAATAATTTCTTAAGTCCAGTAGTATTGTGAGGAAGAGCAATAATGGAAATCCAGAGTGAATCCTGAAAAATGCAGGTCAGTCCATAGAAGGATTACACCTATAGAGCAGACATCTGGGTGTAAACAGAGAGAAAGGAACATTTCTTGTGTCCCTAGGTATATTTCACACATATTCTGGGCGTGGGTGAAGAAAACCTATTTGCCTTTGAATTTCTGCAGGGCATTACTGGTACCACAGATGTACACAAGAGGGAATTCAGATGCCTAATCAGTGAGTTTCTTTGGAGTTTAAGCCACAAAAAAGCCATTTCTCTACCCTGGTTGCTTCAATGATGATTTTCACAACTGGAATCTAAGTCTTCCTAAGACTACACTGTACTGCTGCTCTCAACCTCTATCATTAGCAATAAAATTAATAAGTAGCAAGGCTCTGTAGTGTCTCTGTGGTGTTTCAGGTGCCCATGGCTGGTAGGAACTGAACTCACTTTCCCAGCTAGCAGCAGGATCAGGCTGCAGCCATCACCAGCACAGGCAGAAGTTTCATTATTTACATTCATCCACTTCTCTTTCATCACACTTTCTTTTTTAACTGTATCTGGTTAGTAATTTTTATCTCTCTGAGATGAGAATACTGAATAAGCTTTCTGGTGATATTCAAGTGCAGCATTTCAGTGAAATGCAGTAGTTTAAACAATACAGAAAAAGATCATTTCTTTTCCTAGCTGTGTGTTCCTTAATTTATACCAGCAGCCCCACAGGTACAAAGCCTCTATGGCTGGCCACGTAACCACTTGGCTGTTACTCCCCAGGCTCTCTGTGCTGGCTCAGGTGGACATTTCTGCCCTGGCTCCTCACCGGGTCCTTGCTTTTCTTTCTAGATGCCTGAAGCACATTGCCAGTTGCAGCATGTTTCTGTTGACTCCGGGGCACTTGGCTCCATACGTGCTTGCAAACAAGCGCGCTTGTTCTCTCAGATAAACATGCTTGCATGGTCGGATTTATTTTCCTTATTTTTTTTTTCCTTTTAAGTGTGGTGTTGAAGCCAATGTGTATTCTCAGCCTCCTAAGTAATGCTTGCTGACATTGATGAGGGCTGTCCAAAGTGAGGAAGATGTTAAATGTTAAATGAAAAGGCTTCCAAAAGCAGCCTCAAGCCCGAGGCCTCAGTTCCCGCAGCTCTGATCTGTAGTGTGATATGTGTGGAGCCACTCACCAGGAGGAGAATGGAGTTGGTAGCTGTCCTCTGGGGCAGGACCATGGTCACCTTTAATGACAGTGGTCAAGGAGGAAACTTGTCTTGCTTACTCAAGTAGTAATTCAGTTGGGTGACAGTGTTTAGTACAGAGAACTGCATTGTTTGTGGGGTTTTCTTCCTCTGGATGAAACCCCTGCTCTCACATAGGTTTTATTTCCACGCACAAGTATTAAATATACACATCAATGGGGTATTTATACAGGCACTTAGCCATCCAGCTCTGAGCTGGCAACATGGAAAGATTTGATTTGTGTGTATGGAAGAGAAATGTGTGTGCGGATGCATGTTGGAATTGCCTTCTGTGCATTTGGAAATTTCATACTTAATTTCAAAACAGTATCAATAAATATGTTGATTCAAATGAGGAAAGCTTTTTCTCTTTCAGAGAGACTTAGTTTAAATTCAGGAAGTCAAGCTGCTGAGGAGTTAGCTCTAGGATTTATAAAACAACATTGAAAGAGAAGTTTAATTAACATTTCACTACCCTTTCAATTTCACTGAACGCGTGTCTGGTTTATCACCCGCCTAAATATGTTAGTTTGTATTTGAAGAATGCTTGTGACAGTGAGCCTTCAGGAGAAAGCTCAGCTTTTTCCTATAATCTCATTATAGCATTCGTATATTTTATTTGCTTGCTTTGACTTTGGACAATATATAGAGAAAATTCAATGTATATATCACATATTTCTAAACATCAGTAGTTGAGGTGGTTTTCTTTTTACTGTTAATGTAAGCTGGAATTTCATTTTTTTGTGGGTTTTTTTGGTCAAAACAATGTAAACCCTGTATTAGTAAGTTGGGTATTGATGGATGAGCACACACAGGATGACAGTAACATGAAAGCAAGTCATCCCAGGGAAGGATGCTGCTCTCTGTTCCTTAGGACAGAGTGAAGAAGTAGCAGCTGCTTTTCTTTCTCTCCCTGAAGATCACAGTGATAATAGAAATGGGATATTAAAGAGGGCATCATGGATTAATGGGGCAGTAATAAAACAAATGAGACCCATTAGCGAAATCACTGCTTGAGAAGTAGATTCTGTGATAAGTGCCCTTCAGTGCCTCGTGTAGGAAAAATTGTTTCAACACTTGTAATATCATCCGTGGTGTTGGATTTTAGACTGCTGTGACAATCTAAGTGATAGAACCTTAAAATAATTTAGAAGATAAATTTCATTTGTACTTACTGCCTGATAGAAAACCTGAATGATTATATCTACATGTTGAAGACAAGTTCTTTTTTTCAAACCCAGTCAGAATGTTTTTGCGTTTTCCCAAAATCTTGCATAAAAAAACAAAGCCATTTTCTGTTGTTCTGTTAAGCCTGTAAGGTGATCATGAGAGCTTCGAAAGCCTTTTTTTATTGCTGGAGCACCAGTGCTGTGGGTACTAGTGTTCAAACAGACTTGGAACTGGAATTGGTGGATTTAGTGACATCTCCTGTTTTTATCTGTTGATTTTTTTAATTAGATTTACAAGGACAGTTGTGCATTGCACTTAAAACACTACATGTCTCTGTTTGCTCTCTGCTTTTTAGACCAGATTGTTTTCTGGACAATTTAATGAATAAGGAAAATACACTTAATTGCTGAGATTTATACAGTATGTTTCCTATAAAGAGAAAAATGTTTGGGGTTTAGAGATAAAATATGTTCACAATACAACTTAACAAAGGCAAATATATTAATATGAAGTTCTCTTTTACTGGCAGATGGGTGGGTCTAAGTCTCTGAATTGTCTCATTCTGCTTCCCCTTCTCCCTGTAGAAATATATGGCTGTATTGTGGTGGGGCTTAATTCTTAATTTTTTTGAATTTTTTTTTTTTTTTTAAATTTCCCAGTGTAATTTCATTAAATCCAAGCTCAGAGTGTACATATCAAGCAATACATGTCTTGTAAGATGCAGAGGGGTGCGGGGCAGGGGCACCCTGCGCGCTGCCTCGCTGTGCCACCCGCGGCAGCATCCCAGGCGGCGGTGGGAGAGGAGGGCCGGGAGGCAGCTGTTGCTATCGCTCTGATGTCAGGCGCTCCCGCTAACGTGTGGTTGGTTATTCTGCATTTCAGATCGCTGCTGGTCGTGGAGCGCAGAGGGGACAGCCAGAATCCCACATCTTTCAGCGAGAAGAAAGGAGTCAGCGGAGCAGACTAATACGGACTTGTGTCGGGTGCCCTTGCCCTACAAAGGCTGCCTTTAAAAGAGAAACGCAGTGTTATTTAATGAGCTGTGAGATGAGGCACTGCTGCTAACACTCAGATCCCAGGATTCATCGGCTACTCATTGTGCTTAATGTACATGTTTCTGCACCGTGCATTTAGGAGATCCCAGAGAAGAATCCAAAACGGCTGCGGGGGAAAGACCACCAAACATGCCTACAGAAACATTACCGACAGGTAGCATGGTGAAGCCGGTCAGCCCTGCCGTGACTTTCACATCTGCCGTTCCTCTCCGCATCCTGAACAAAGGACCTGACTATTTTCGCAGGCAGGCGGAGCCTAATCCAAAAAGACTGAGTGCAGTGGAGAGGCTTGAAGCCGACAAGGCGAAATATGTCAAGAGCCAGGAGGTCATCAATGCCAAGCAGGAGCCTGTGAAGCCGGCAGTGCTGGCGAAGCCACCGGTCTGTCCCGCGGTCAAGCGAGCGCTGGGGAGCCCCACCCTGAAGGTCTTCAGCAACAATGCAAAGACTGAGAGTGGAGTCCAGAGAGAAAATCTGAAACTTGAGATTTTGAAGAACATCATCAACAGCTCTGAAGGCTCCAGCTCAGGTTCAGGGCATAAGCACGGTCCCCGAAATTGGCCACCCCACAGAGCCGATTCAACAGAGCTGAACCGACACTCATTCGCAGAATCCTTGAAGGTTTACCCCACGCAGGGCTGGAGCAGCCCACAGGAGAGCAGCTCCAATGTCAGCAGAAGGCTGCTAGATCAGTCAGCAGAGACTTTCTTACATGTCTCTCACAGCTCTTCAGACATTAGGAAAGTAACTAGTGCAAAGCCCTTAAAAGCAATACCCTGCAGTAGTTCAGCCCCACCTCTGCCTCCAAAGCCCAAAATCACTGCCATTGCCACCCTGAAATCCCCAGAGATTGAGGCAGTCGAGTCTGGATGCGGAGTTAGTAGAAGACCCTCCCTACAGCGATCAAAGTCAGACTTGAGCGACAGATACTTTCGCGTTGACGCAGATGTCGAACGGTTCTTTAACTACTGCGGACTGGATCCTGAAGAGCTTGAAAACCTCGGGATGGAAAACTTTGCAAGGGCTAACTCTGATATTATATCCCTCAACTTTCGCAGTGCAAGCATGATTAGCTCAGACTGTGAACAGTCTCAGGACAGCAACAGTGACCTTAGAAATGATGACAGTGCCAATGACCGTGTGCCATACGGCATTTCTGCCATTGAAAGGAATGCCAGAATCATCAAGTGGTTATATAGCATTAAGCAAGCTAGAGAGTCACAGAAAGTGTCCCATGTGTGAGAGAGAAATCCACCGTAGAAAAAAGCAAGGACTGTATCTTTGTCTGTGAATATTCAGTTTGTGAAGGGTTGTGAAGTCTACTTGAAGTCTTGTACCCTTCTCAAATCTCTTTGTGTTGCTTGTTGTGCAATGTTTCCAAGTTGCATGCCTGTCAACATGTGAGCTGACCTGGCTTCCACTTGAACAATAACTAACTACAAAGCCTGGCTGAGCATACACATTATCTGCCAAAAGTTTAAGACATGAATCTGATTAGGGCTTCAGTATAATCAAAGTGTTTACACGGAAAGGTTATATGACTTCTTTGGTATTTATGTGGTTCCTTGTGGATTTTATATATGTCACTTCTTGTCTTAATACAGATATTGTCAACTGACGTTACTCGTTTCTAAGTTGAAACAGAATCCCTTTGGGGGGAAGAAAAGTGAAATTGGCCAAAATAAGAGGTTTAGGCATACGACGATAGGCAAAGCAGCCTTATCTCTTGTAGAAAGTGCATTATGGGCACACGAAAGCTGTTTCTAAAAGGCAAAGAATGCTATGTTCTTAAATTATGTATTGTTGTTAAACTATATATCCCTACTTGTAGTAAGGCACTGTTCAGTAAAAGTTTCTTTTTCCTAGGTAAGCTCCCTCTGTTTTACAGCAGACGTAGTCTAGTGAATCTGCTTGACCTCTCATAAACTAAATGAGTCTTGCATTTGGGTTGGTGTAAGCATTATAAGGATTTTGTATTATCCCAGCTGGAAAAGCTTAAAGAAGGTTGGAGTTAACAGATGAAAACAGCGCAGGTACAAGATTTTGTGGGTTTGATTTTTACTCAAAGATTCCTGGTCTTAAACTTTTGACAGGAATAATTAGATCCTATAGCTGATATTGAATGCCTTTATTAGTCAAAACACATCATGACTACAACCTCCATGCTGTCTTAATTTTTTTTCTAGACCTATTTGAACAGTTAATGAACAAAAATGGAAACACACAGCCATATCAATATAACACCTCCTATTCAGAAGTAAATACACTCAGTAGCTGAACTATTATCTGAAAAAATGTGATTATGTTGTCTTGCATATGTTATATCTAAGGCTGTGAAAGTTTGTTCCAGCTCTAGGAAAGTGTAGAAACATGACAGTATGTAGCTTTTCTTTTCTTTTTCTTTTCTTTTTCTTTTCCTCCTTAAGATGGTTAGTGCTGCCAATCAACCTGTTACAAATCTTTAAACAATCTGTGTCTTCCCAGTGGTTTAATTAACTGTCATTTCAACTGACAGTGGTGGTGTGGTAGTGGAGAAGTTGAAAGTACAGTGGTCTGCTTCATTATTATTGTATACATGATTTGAAGTAAATTGCAGCACTACCTTATACTACATCAGCTAATAGGAAACTTTTTTATTGTGTAAATGCTGTAAGACTTTGTATATACTTCAGTTGTTATGAAATCTTTAAAAGGAAGAGTGTTATGCTAATAAATAGCTCCTGGTGCAGGTATGGTAGGGTTTTTCGTTCTTATTTTCACCCCTCCCATTCTTAAAATTATATCAGGAACTCAATTGCAGTGTGTTATAGTGCTGTAGAAGGTCTTGGTTAAATAATAGTTCCAGTAAAAGGTTTCTTTTACTAAAGTGCTTTTCAGAATATAATTTTTTATAAAATAACTATAGCAGCATGATCTGTCTGAAGAACTAGAAGAGATTTTCAAGACTCCTAAAATAGCTTGCTTCTTCCTTACCTAGCAATGTTACTGTTCCTGTTTATAGCATCTGTTCGTAATGAATCACCGCAGTCTTCTGAATTATTCTTCAGTAGTGCTTATTTATATATTTGAATATTAAAGATGTTTTACAAAGTCGAGTTCTATCTTTTCTCTGAGAAGCCTGTAGCCCAACTTCTTATAGATAGCTACAGTTAATGCAGGCAAGACTGGATGCGGAGCCATGCAGCCATTTGTTTCCTATGGAATTATCCTACATCCAGTTTTATATAATTGTTCTCTAAATGGTTGTTCATGGAGGGGGGCAAGCATACATTCAGTTTCAGCACACATTCAGCTTCAGGAGGCTACTCTATGATTTTTACAGTTGACTTCACAACCTAAGACTTACAACATTCCTAGCTCAGACAAAAAAAAAAAAAAGAGGAGCTCTGTATTTCAGCTACAGGCACATTTGTGACATTTTAAGCTCCATGGGTTTCAGTTGGCATTGACATCACACTGGTTTTTCAAGCATATTTTTCCAACAGTAAGTTCTGCTCAGTTCAGTGACTATTTTGCCAAGGAAAATAATGCTTGAGGGATTAAAGCCAAGTGTAATGCAGCTGTATAGCAATGAAATAAAGAAGTTAAAACTGAAATAAAAAATGCACTTATATTGTTCTCTCTCAAGTGTTTTAAGAATTATGATAAGCATGCTATCTCAAGTGTTGTCAGCCAAAAACAGTAATAAAGAAGCCTTTATAACTAGAAAATGGATTAGAGCATATGCTAGTATTCTGAACTTGTTTCCCAAGGTTTGTTGGGAAGCCATAGGCTCTTGAGAAATCAAAATCATTTCCTTTTAATCACGCAAGGGGTTGTGAGCTATCTGTAAGAGGGCATTTCCTCACCCAAGATCTTAGGCAGCACCTTTGAAACAGCACATGTTCTGCCTTCGCCATCCCTGTTTCCTACAGTGTGCACAGGAATAAGATTTTACAGGACCTAGACCTTCACAGTCAGCTGAACTTGCAGCTCTGGTGAGATTGCAGTAATAGAAATCATGGGATTGCAAAATGTCCACAAGGCTTTGAACAAACAGGTAACAATTGCCTTCTTTTGTTGCTTTATTGCTGTTTATGCAGATAGTATTTAATTATTTATGGTCTTGTTATTTACTTGTATGTTTGCGTAAAACCCAAATCATTGGTGTCTGATTGTTTTTGTATTCAAATGGGAATAACCATTATATATAATATAATATAATATTATATATTATCTGCCTTTGCAGACAGGTAATCCTATCATGTCAAGAGTGCATTACTTGTCTCTGCCTTAGGAGATTCCTGAGTGCTGAATGTTGAATTCACAAAGAGTTGTAACCAGCCCAAATGCTTAATCGGGGACCTGTTCTGGTCATGCTCCTTCTGTGTCCAGCAGGCATTTACCCAGGTACAAAGTGCACAGCAGGTGTTTGCAGCTAAATAACAGCTCTTGCTGCAGCTCTGGAGGGAAATGCAAGCCTGTGGTGTCCTGTGAAAGCTGGTACTGAGTCCCTGTACTGACAGTCCTGGCCACAGCAGTGGAGAAAAATGCAGTGTGTCTTCAGTGATTGATAGGAACTCATACACACACAAAAGAAACTACCACAGAGGTTATGGTGATTCTGTTAATTTGACTTGCCGGAGTGGGAAAGGAAGAGGAAAACGGTGTGACCAAGTACACTTTGAAAGCTACCTACAGCTTTGCACAGAGATAACCATTTATCTAAGTGAAAGAGGTGGGCATCAAAGTAAAACTGGTCTTTTAATCACTTCGTGTTATATAGTAACAATGTCATGAAAAATGAGAGATAGAGGATCTGTGCCACAAATCTACATTCAACAAATACAAATACTGAAATTGTCTTTTTTTTTTATGGGTAGTTTCTGCAAGGGAGACCTCTGTGCTGTGAGGGTATGCACCATCTGAGTGACCGAGGGCTTTTGAAGGGTAAACAGAGAATGATGATGCTTTTGGCAGTAATTCAAAAATCAAAAGGCATGCTCAGACAACAGAGCCAATCAGTATTGCTGACTTATCTCTTTTTACAGCAGTTTATCCATCCGTGGAGGCCGTACGCACTTGATTCTAGTCATTCAGTGAAAAACAAAGTGCTTAATGGAGCTCTGCAGTACAGAGCTGAATAATTGCAGTCTGCAGGAGAACAGGAAGGGAACGAAACCTTAAAAATAGTCATCCTGATACCTATTGGTTATGGGATGATATGTTTAGTACATTATATTCAGAGCTCATTTGTTTGTAAGAAACTTCTTATTAAGCAGAGTAGTCTAACAAATCTGGGAGGTTCCCAGGTTTTTCCAAGGGTGTAGAACTCTTGTTCTTTGTGATTAATGCTGCCACACCAGTAACTGAACACATTAGGCTTAGGATGTAAGAGCATCTGGAGTTTTGTTCCCATGAACAGTAAGGGTCTGTTGCCTATTTTGGCAATGAATATAAATGCAGATATAAATGTGCTATAAAGGAGAATAAATTGGTCAAGGTGTTTTGTCCTGAAGTATAAAATAGCTCTATATTAAAATCCTTGTTACCAAGGCTTAAACATTCACTGATATTCTGAATTCATTTGACATTCCTTGCTGTCAGCAGAAAGACTCCAATAATCTGCCCTTTGAAATACGTCATCCATAGCTTAATGGGAAAGGCCATTAAAATTGTTTGTTCAGTGTGAGGACTTTTATCTCCTGATGATGGCATCTGTTAAGTGAACCTCTAAATAAGCACATTTCAATCAGAAGTATTAACCCCTAAATGCCTTTATTTTTCTCCCTGAAAGCCCAAATGGTGATCGATGGATGAGTCCTACCATTTGTTACAGTTACTACATTATTGCTAAATACTCAGTTGATGTCCCTTGGGCTGCAGTGCAGTCTATAGTGGAGACACCTACACTACACCCTCTGTCTTGCCCTGGTAGGTATGAACAGCCTTCAAGCATATTCTACATTAGATTGCTTAGGAACTTGGTTGTGGCTGCCCATCAAAACTGATTAATAACAGGAGTGACTTTTTTAAAAAAATTGCATGAAAAACAATCATTTATAGAACTAAAAAGTTGTCTCCTGAATGTAATTTTTCTAAATTTAAAGTAATTTTCATGGTGATCTTATGACGAGTAAGAGTGTGCTAGTATCTGTGCTATTACTGTTTCTTGCTTTTGGCACAGCAAGTGGTCTCTACCTTCTTGGTGTCTCACCCTTTTTGAGTTTTCCCAGCTTCCTTCTTCTTTTCTGTGTGTTCCTTCCCTTGTGGTGTCTGACTTTTACATCATCTCTCCTTTGAAACTTATAACCAAGGTCATCATATTCTCCTCGCTTAACCTCCTTCGAAAGCAACTTTCCCACAACTTGTTCTGTCTTTTATAAGCACTGTATTCATGACAGCCTGTTCCCAAGAGAGTAACTCTGTGGCAACAGTTGAGCTGCCATGTCCTGAAAAGACAGTAATTTTTTTAATGGATTATTTTTAATTTTCTGGGCTGTCATATTATTTGCAAGCAAGATGAAACAGCAAGAGGTGCTTCTTCAGGAAGATGCACTGATTGAAAACACTCATGAAGAACAGGACGTCAAACATACCTTGGAAGTATCAAGCTCTTGGTGCAAAATTGCCTGTATTTTTTTCTCTGTCATATCTCACTCAGTGCATACTCCTGCTCTTTCTTTGTCTCCAAATAAAATGCTGGCTTTAGGACTGCAGTGTGCAAAGGTGGTACAATTTCCAGTGAACAGAATGCTATGGGCCCACTGGCTAAGAAATGTTTATTGTTTTGCCTTCTGCTGTTTGGTAACAGGGTACCTGTGTGTCTTGTGGCTTTGGCATCCAGACGACTTGCGCTGCATGCGCAGTTCGCAGGCAGCTGGTCAGAGAGCACTGCCTAAAGGAACTTGTAAAACAAAAGGACAGTGGAAGATCCAGGAGGGACAAAGCCTGTCCTCACCCTGGCTATTGTGGAAACCTTTCAGCTGTGGTAAGAGAAGGTTTAGAAGCTGAAGTCCCCAAACTGCCATCTCATGCAGTTCTGGGGCTGAAGGTCTGAGACTTTAATCCTGTGTATGAGGAAAGGGTATCTGGGTGTCTGGGATGCAGGATAAATCAGTGTGTGGAAGCAGAAGACACTTGCTGAAGCCTGCTACTGTTTCACTAAATACCTGCTATTCATGTCTTAAAACATGAAGACAAAAAAAGGAACAGGGTTGAAATTTGGAGAACAGCTGTGTATGCAAATGCTTTCAGACAAGATGCGGAGGTGGGCAGATAGTTTTGCTTTTTAAGAAAGGAAGCTTTTAAAAGATCTTTTAATAAATGACCTGCTTTTCAAGTATATTAATCTTTTATGAAGTCTGTCTTGCCATTCTGAACTGTAAAAGCTTTGCTACTCTCAGCACACAGCATTTAGAAATGTACCAATGGTGATTTGGAGTGACTTAAATAACAGGATAAAAGAGTGCTTAGCTGAATGTGAACTTTATTTTACTAAAATTTTGGATGGTGGTGGTTTTGTTCTTTATTTTAAATTGATTGTAGGGGGAAGTAGAAAATTAATGTAGTCGTACTTACTACTGTTGTCCTTCAAATAAGAATGGGAAGTACAGGCTAATGTGTCTGCATGAAAATTACAGTATTTGGTTTTGGCAAAGGCTTGATTTTCTTCATTCATGTTTTGCATACCTCGGAGTATATCAGCTTACACGTATCTGGCACAAAACTCACTCATCCCATCTGAAAATGCTTTCTTCAAGCTCATGGGTTTGTGTCCATGTGGTGTATTTCCTACAAAACAGACACTGAGGTGCTGGAGCATTTCTAGAGAAAGGCAAAGGAGCTGGTGAAGGGTCTGGAGCACAAGTATTACGAGGGGTGGCTCAGGGAGCGGGGGTTGTTTAGCCTGGAGAAAAGGAGGCTCAGGGGGGACCTTAGCCCTCTCTATGACTACCTGAAAGGAGGTTGTAGCTGGGTGGGAGTCAGTCTCTTCTCCTAAAGAACAAGTGACAGAATATGGGGAAGAAGCATTGGATGGTAGAGTCACCATCCCTGGAGGTGTTTAAAAGACGTGTACATGTGGCACTCGGGGATATGGTTTTTTGTTCATGTGTGGTGAACTTGGCAGTGCTGAGTTAATGGTTGCACTTGGTGATCTTAAAGGGCTTTTCCAACCTAAGAGATTCTGTGGTTGGTTTGTGTTTAATGACTCTGAACAAAGAGCTGTCAAAGTGCTTTAAATTTCCCCTGGATTTTTTTCTATCATGTTCAACCAACAAAGCCTTACAAACCCTCTTGTACACACTGAGTGAAAATAGAAGGTTTGTATCAGTACATATATCCTCTGGTATTGAATTCAGGAGGTGGAGAACAGGCATGGAGCCATAGTGTAAAACAATTTTTTTGCTGTTTTTTTCCTGATGAAATTTCAGGTTTGGTGGTGTTTTTTTTCCTCCAAAATGCTGTACAGTCAAACAAAGCCAAAGAAGCTAATAAAGTGTGTGTGTGTATATAGATACATAAGAGCAAAAATATATCATAGGACCTGTAGCAATAGGACAAGGCATAATGGGTGTAAGCTGGAAGATGGTAGTCAGACTAGATATTTGGAAGAAATTTTTTGCTCTGAGTGTGGTGAAACACAGGTTGCCCAGAGAGGTGGTTGATGCCCCATCCCTGGAAACATTCAAGGTAAGGTTGGTCTAGTTGAAGATGTCCCTGCTCATTGTGGGGGGATTGGACTAGATTGTCTTTACAGGTCTCTTCTAACCCAAATCATTCCATGATTCTGGGTTTTGCCCACAGGAAACCTTAAAACCTGTCTAGCATAAGGAAACCTTAAAACCTGTCTGGATACTTCATCTGGGAAGATCATGGAAAAATGAATATCCAAATTCTGGCCCCATTGAAGTCAGGGGGAATTTTACAACAGATCTTTAGTGGGACAGGCAGCATTTCACCCACTGTGAGAACTTAATTTTGGTCTATTTGGGGATGGATGGGGTTTCTTTCTCTGTATTGTGAATATCATGCACTAGTTTTCTACCACTTTCTCACCTATTATTCTGTCTGCTCAAAAAGTACAAGGGGGAAATCCCTCCACACAGTGCAGATAGGAGCCCTGGGAGGAGCGAAACCTTGCAGAGATGAGGCAAAGAAGAGTTTTGGTGAAGCACAGATGCTAGTACTGGTGTGAGGAGAAGGTCAGGACCTACCTGCCCAGCACAGGGTGTGTTTCTACACATAAGTAGCACACGTTATCATTTGCTTTCTGAATTTTTACTGAAAAGCTAATGACCAGATTATGGAAAACCTGCAAACTAATGAGCCATCATGAATATTCATATCAAGCCTCAGGGGTGCTCTGCTGCTCATTTTTAACCACCAAGGAGGTCTTACAGGAGCAGTGTATGACCAGTGCTACTTGAAAACAAATTTACCCTACTCCAAACCACATTTAAGTAGTCAGCTGTGATACCAAAAATCTTTATGGGCAGTTATTTATTTGAGAGATCATTTCTGAGGTTTTCAGGATGGACCCTGGTCCTTGGAGGTCACATGGAAGAGTGTGCACTTCTGTTGTTGTCCTATTTTCAGCTCTGCTTCAGAAGAGTGAGAAAGCAGAGCTCTTCAGGGCCCTGTTCTGGCAATTCCCCCCCATGTGCAGCACATTCATGTGCTGTTGTAGCTCAGAGATATGGATGCTTTGATACTCAGAGGCAGCTGTGGTGTGGAATTGAAGTTCTTTCTCACGGGCTCATTCCCACACCCATTCCACACAGAGCTGATGCTCAGGGTCACGCTATGTTCAGGGGGCTGCTGAGTGAACAGATGTGTAATGCTGTGAAATCATGGAACGTGTTGAAAACTTATGGAAAGGGATTTCCTGACCGTGTTTTGCTGAGCAAAAAATGGTATTTCCCATGGTTGAAATCTTGGCAGAGCACTCATTTGGTAGATACTGGGCAAAAGTCAGTGGTCTGATGGGCTTACTGAAGGGCAGAGCTCGTGTGACTTCAGGAGCAGGGAAGTCCTGCTGCTGCATCAGCCCCCTCCATGATGCAGCACAACATGCCAGGTGTGGGGAAGACTGAGTGCATTGGAAGGAGGGATTAGGTCTACAAAGCCATGCCACCAGCCAGGCTTAGACAATTGATTATGTTTTAATACAGTATTTTTAAGAATAATTTATAGCCTCATAATATGCAGTAAATCTAATCCATTGGCTTAATGTGTTTGTGAATAGTGGTGGTTTGCTTTATTTTTTTTTATATTAAGTTAGAGAAGTAGTTCAGTATGAAACCCAGGCAGCTATTGACACACAGCACCTTTTTTTTACTGGGCCAGATGAGAGCAGGTCATGTAGATAATAATATGGGGTTGTTAGTAGGTTATGAATAGCTGAGTAATGAAGATGAACCTCTTCAGAAAAATATTATTAAAAAAACCCCATAGAGACGATTTTCTTGACCGATGCTGACTATTGCACATCTTTCCCAACAGCTACAAGTAAGTTTTTAGGCTCCAAAAATATAGATAGACTTGCTGTCTTTAAACCATTAAACAAGAAAGCAGGAAAGAGAGCATGAATTTTTAGGGCAACCTTGATGTTAGTGTATCCTGATCATGTCCTGTCTGGTATGGGGGGACAGTGAGGGGAGAGATGGCTGCTTTAGCACAGGGACTGCAGGAGAGTAGAAGGGGGAACAGAAATGTGACCTGAAAATAACATTAACTGTGACAGTCTGACCATAAGATCTTCCTCAAGAACAGTCTGCAGGAGCAGAGCTTGTCACCAGGTTTAAATGCCAGGCATTTCAGAGCAGGGATGTGGAACAGTTCCACTGCCCAGGGCTCCCAAAGAACCTGACTGGCCACGGCCACCAGTGCTGGTTTTTTAGTTTTTATTACTGCTCTCATGATACATCTCTACAGACTCATTTGTAATGCTTCTCTCATTCCCCTAAGTGGGGAATGCCAAGATAAGAATACTGGAGGTCTTTGTACTCTCAGCAGTGAAACACAGCAGAGATGAGAGCGATAGGAAAGGTCCAGGAGTCCAGGAAATTTTTCTCAGTCAGTTCCCGTCAGAAACCACCCCCTTTGGGGGAGGCACTGCAACAGTGGAGACAGGAGCTGCATCCTTTAAAGATTTTGGAAAGGAATTACCTGCCTTGCTGAACAAGATGCTAAACCCAGGCACCCTCAGAGCTTCTGCTGAAAACAAACTGCAACTTTTTTCAAACTATAAAATCTATATAAACTATAAAAACTATAAACTGTGCACACCACCACATTTTTGCTGCTGCAAATAAGCAGCATTTCTGCAGTGATTTAGCAGGTGTGGGGAGAAATGAGACACTCAGGAGCTCGCTGGCTCACATGTCCCTTCCCACCATGGTGTAGGAAGGTACCCTTCTGTAGAGCAATGTTCCTTGCCTCCACATTTGCCCTGTATTTCACCACTGCTGTTTCTTTCCCAGCCCCATGTTTCCACAGGGAGCTACTCAGGAGCTGAATGTCCTTTCTCCTGGACCTTTATATTCTGATTTTGAGTGGTGAAACCAGAAGCCAGGGCTGCAGCTGTTTGGCTCATCCTTGAAATTTTTCTGACAACAGCCTGGGTCTTCACTTTATTTATGACCAGCCATATGAAACTGTTTTTCATGAAGCATATCACTAAAATTTTAGTTTTCCTGTTGCTCTTTTTTCTACTGTAAGATGAGGCCATTTATCTTCCTTGCTGATGTTTTCAGTCTTTCAGCTTCCTCAGGCTGAAGCATTTATTTCTTCAGGCAATAGTTTCTACATTCTTTGAGAGACAGTCTATTTTTTAATGCTATGGTACATGTAACTCTACTAAACTACTGCATGTGTGTAGTTAGTCCATTGCATACATATGCATTTGTTACCAGGATGAAGGAACAGTAAGTTCATGGAAAATTTTAAAAATAAATTTTTGAGGAGCAGTTTGGAGCAGTTCCAATCTATCTGAGCACTGCAGATATAATGCGGGCTGCCTGCATTTGCAATGCACAGTAAAAATTATCAGAAGATTCTGATTAGTAAATGGAATGTGTAATGTGTTCCCAACAGACCGTTTTCCCACAAGAAATAACTCATTTTGAGTCCTGCTTGTTTTTCAAAAGTGCATAATAGAACTGACATTGAGAAAATTTTATGTGGAACAGGGGAAATAAAAAAGCCACCTTCAAGTTAGAGGAACTCCAAATCAAATAATTCAGTTGAAACAGTTCTGCATTATTTCTAGTAAAGAATTTGATTGACAAGTGAGTTACGAAAGCGCAATAAATCTCTGCTCCCAGGGATTTGTGGTCTTTAAGGCGTGGAAGGGCCCTGCTGCTGTCCCAGCCCACTGCTCAGGGGCTGCTGCTCACAACTGGAGTTGGCTCCATCTTTAAAATGAGTAGGTCTAAGCTCTAAGATGGCAGCTGCTTTACCAAGTTCTCTTTTCCTCACTTCCCAAAGACAAGTATCCTTCAAAAAACATGAGTAGCCCTTGTACCACTATGAATTGTTTAATGTGCTCTGTAAGAGCATACACTTAGCACAATATGAAGGTATTTTCACAACATGGTATCACAGCTGCTGATGGACAGTGAAGCCGCTGGTGTCCCCTGATGCACCAGTTCGCATCTGGCATGAAGCAACTCGTGTCTAAACTGGGTGGATCTTTGGGGCCTGGAGAATTCACAGGCATCAAAAATCAATACATCCCATGGTCAAGTCTCTGCTCTGAGACCCTGCTCTTCTGCACCACAAAGGCTTATGTTTTCTGCTCTTTGTGAGCTTTCAAAATTATCTGAATTTTGAGTTCTCCATCATTTCTAGAGAGAACTCTTTCCTGAGACAGGGTTGCTTTTGTCAGCACAACTGCCAGCTGTTGTTTCAGGCTAATCTGTAAGGTGAAGTAGGCATTTATAGCAGTTACAGTCCCTCCTTTTTCCAGTTCTTTCTGAGAGAAAATCTGAAAAACATAGAGATGTGTTCTCTGTAGGAAAATGTAGGAATAAAACCTCCTTTTTATAGGCTCTCCAAGAGTGTTCACTACAGAAAAAGGGTCCGTGCTCATACCAAATATTGTAAAATATGTACATTTGTCACATGTAAACCACTGAAAACTAAATAAACAGAGGCCACAGATTTTTCTTTATGCACATTAGGTTTCAGATTGCAAAACAGCTGCAAGTTGGCAACCACAAAGTGCCACCTCAGAATGTGAACATGAGAAACAAAATGCTGCCTTTCAGCTTGGCATCCAGCCCTGGTCAGAATCTGGACAGGAGGCTTCTTTGGGGTCCTTGGATGCCAAGTAGAATGTCTCTGACAATTCAGCATGTGCACAGGGATAACACATCAGTGTATCAAAATGCAGCAGGCTTTGCATTGAGGACCAAATATTTACCTCTTCTGCACAGTAAGCATACTGTAACCTTGCTCTAAAGAGGGTTGTTGTCTTTCCTTTGTTTTGGAAACTTTATCCATTATCTCTTTCACCTAATCAGTTTTCTTTCAATGTATTTAAAATGTGTCATATATGTTTTCATTTTTAGTTAAATTTCTGGGCTGCTAGCAGTGATTCTTTGTATGTACTCTGCGTTTTCACTCTGATTTTGAGACCTTCCTAACACTAAACTATAAAAACCACCAGATCATTATTTCTGAGGATGCCACGCTGATATAACTGCAACCCTCTGTAGCTGAAAAATATCAGTGACATTCCTCTGTTCATCTAATCCTTGACTTCAAGACATCAGCAGATCAAAGCCAACCACTCAGCCAGTGTATGCTGGGTTTTCTTCATTTCCAAAAGAAATACCACAACTTGCAGAGCAGAAAATCCCCTGTATCCTTCTATAAAATCCTGCAGAATGAGACATGCTTATGGCTGTGAAAGGAGGGAAAAAGCAGATAAAATTCTGACCTCCTGTAGAAATGAAACTCCTGTCATTTCTGTCTCTGAGGCTCTGATTTCACCCAAGTATTACAACTGCAACTTCCTTTAAAAGTAGCTTGTCTCCTTAAACAGTGTTTTTGAGAAATGCAGCACAATGCAGCAGTACCCAAGGTACAGATTTGTGCTAGTGAAAAGCGATACGCCGTTGTGAAATGCAGCCTCTGGAAATTAATTCCTCCAAAGTCAGTTTTGTTACATTTGGTTTGGGATTTTTTCCCTTCAAACAGACTCATCAATTTTTAGACCAGATGAGATCATTTTAATTGTTTTGCCTGACTTTCTCTATAACACCAATTATAACCAGGCATGAAATATTTCCCCTTTGAATTACACCGTATTTCAGCTGAGAAATCCTATTTTGATTTGAACAAAGGCAGTGATGGAGAACCCACAACAGCTTTTAATAAATCATTTCAGTGGTTAATAACCCCCTGCTTAGATAAATTGTAATCTCCTTTGCAGTCTGAATTTGTCCAGTTTCAAAGAGCAGCCCCGAGGTTGTGCTGTATGTTTGCTTGCCAGGCTGAAGAGCCCACTACCACAGCTTTGCCCCCTGCACAGAGACTGTGTGTCTGCCTTTAACTTTTCCTTGGGTACACTAAGCAACTGTCAGATGAAGAGATTTTCATCCTACCCATTCCAAGGTGTCCTAGCAGAAGTGACTAGCATAGCCAAGATAACCCTGCGTGCACCATTGATGTAGCGTTAATGGTATTCTCTTATCTTTGTGCAGTCTTAGCACATGTTGGAGTGATGGCTGAGCTTCACAGGCCATGTCTGAAGTTACCCCTGACCAGAGCCTTGCACCTTCCTGCCATACACAAGGCAGAAAGCCACCAGACCTGTTAGCACAACACCACATGCCATTTCTCCCTAACCCACTTCAGCTGCAATGATCCATGTTAAAAAAACAATTCACAAAACAACAGGAAAAAAGCAACACATTGCTCAAAGCGTTCAGGCTAACCTAGATCCTGGTGACAGAATGGGGCTGGGGAGCGATGGCATCAGCAGCTGCCCTGGGTCACCTGCACATTCCATTGAACAATCCTTATTAGGACCCCCTTTTTCTGGAATATTTACACCTAGCTTAGTACCCAGCTGTCCCTTCAATACACCTGACCTTGTATTAGCTGATGGTTAGCCTCACCAGACATCATTCTGACCAGGCACCTTGCTGTGTTAGAGTGTGAAGCAGTTGTCAGGCTCTTTGCTTGCTCTGGCATAACCAAAACAGTTTTGCTCCATTTTCAGATTTTGCTAATTCTTTTATCTGTTAAAAAAAGCCATGGTTCTTCAAAGTTGTTAAGCAATTGCAGTTCCCAAGATTGATGATCTATTACTAATAATGTTTTATAGTTTTCTCTTTCAGTGAGTTATTGTGGATACAAAAATGCTGCTAGCAAGGATTTTCTTGCTATTTTCTAAGCCCGTGAGAGACTTTTCTCTCTCACAGAAGAGGTAGCAGAGTTACGTAAACAACCAAACACCTGCAGCCTTGAAAAGTCTTGTTTATAGTACAGTAGAAAAATATTTTGACAATGGATGTTTTAGGATTTTAGCCAATCACCCCAAGGGGTGGCTGATCCTTGTCCAATTAGACTATGAAGAAAAAAGTCTATAAAAGAGTTTGTAAAAGAATTAAATAGATCAATCTTGCTGCACAATTCCTGCCTGCTGGATCTTCTCTCCTCCTTCCTACGACTGCAGGACATGGTGATATACCCTAGGGCTGCGGTAATAAGTTATTGTTGTAAGTCATTGCCAAATTTTAATGAGGAACCCTACTGATACACTTGTGGGAACTTGTGAGGGTTACAGATGTGTAACCCTCAATGTTGTCTTCAGAGATCACATAAAGACAGCTACAGCGTTTGTCAATCTCCATTCACCACGTGGAGTAGTTACTTTCTCCTTGTAACTCCCTTTTCTCTTCCGCTCCCTCAGAAATAGAGCCCCAGTGTCATCATGCCTGGAGCACAAGCTTTCAGAAGAACCTAGGTCCCTCTAGCAACTGATTCATATAACAGGCACCATTAAGTGTCACACAGTGGAAATTTTAGTACATCTGTGTCTTCATTATCCTTTTGCCATCACACTTTAAACTTCCTCTCAAATTCCTTAGAAATATGTTAATTAAAAAGGAAGTTCTTTTCAGGAGAAGAGAGATGACACATAGTGCTATATGTGTGTAAGTGTCCAGCTACTGTGGGTGGGGCTCCCATCATTTCTCAGACAGCCTGACCTCTGCTTGTTGCCTTATTCCTGCTTAAGTGTATTTGACTTGAAAGAGTGAAAATAATGATTTTGCTTCTTACGTGTCTAGTTCATATATCAGTCAACAATTGTTGGCTTTGCCAAGGGCAATTCCTGCTCTATTAATCCGTAAACTTGCTCTCCAGAGTCCTTCACTGTGGCCTCACCCCAGCCTGCCAACCTCTGGGTCTACTCAGGGTTTCTTACCCACACACAGCACAGAAATAATATTAACAGTGTCCACTTAAATCAACAAGACAGCTTTGGGACTATGCTTACAACTGTTAAGCCAAAACATAAATTTTTCTGGAAACATCAAAAATGTGAGTTTAGAATGGGAAACTACCTGAAAATTCACCTGTTACAGGTGCTACTGAAGTTCCAGTGTCATATAAACACAAATTAACTTTTGTTTTAACTTAGTGGGTTTCCTAATGAAATATCTTGTGACTGGTTTTGTTTTTAAATTTACTGTGCTTTAGTTCAGTAATTGGTTTATGACTGTAATTACTAGTCATTCAGGCAACACTTATTAAAAACAAATTAGATTGCTCCAAACTCTGGTGATTTTATGATCATATAGATCAATATAAATCACACTTAATTAAGCTCTTTATCACTTAGGTTTTCCATACACAATGTATTTATAACATTTCAATAACAGGCAATATTCCTACCTTTCCACACCCATTTAGTCATATTAAAACAAAAATGGGTTTGTAACAACAGAGGCTGGACAACAGAATTTACTTAAGTAGCCTGCTGCACACTAACAGTGATATGAAGGTGTAAGCTGATAGTGTTTATCTACAGAGGGGAAAAAACCCTTGAAATATAAGCATAATCTGAAAAATGCTATTTTAAAAAAGGGAAAATAAAGCAAGCCAAGTTAAAACTCTTAGAATATATGTTTTCTTTCAAAAAGATATATTTAAAATACAGGTGGTTTTTAATGCTTATGGAAAAAGACTATAATTCCTAAACTTGTGCCACCCAAGTCGTTTGCACTGACTTTCTCCATTTTTACTTTCATATTTATTATGGTTAGAGAAATGCACTTGTTTAAAATTATTAACTTGAATTTAATGCACTGGAAAGTAGTAGGAGCTGCTCCCACCTCTCCCTGCACACATGAAGGCCATGCTAGAGGGGAGGTATCTGGCCATGCTTTGGAGGCTGACCCATGGCACCATGGAGGGACTGGCAGGTGGGATGTCCATCTGCAGCCCAGCACTGACTGTCTGACCAGTGTCTCTAGGTCTCTGAGATAAAACAATACTAATAATAAATACTTGTTTCAGGCTGAGCTGACAAATGTCATTAATAATTTATTAGACCTGGCTGCTGATGAATGATAAGTATTTTCAGGCTGCTGGCTTAAAGTAATCACCTGATGTACCAACATTACCTGATATAATCACTACATGGTTTCTACAGTCAATGCTTTAAGCAATACATCTTTGGAAATCTCTGTCCCATTAGTTTAATGACTTTAATGGCTGCTTTTGTGAGATGCTTCAATCCTGACTGGCATAGAGCACCTCCAGTGTGAGATGTAGCATGTCATCAGCTCATGTTTTCTGTTTCTTCATCATTTTTTCGAGTGGATCCCGTGTTCCCAAACACCCAGCAACCCATCTCTTGCTGTGGTATGTTGATAATTTGAGTATATTTATGAAGAGCTTAGGAGCCATGCTTTCTTAATATTCATAACTCATTCGAATTTCTCTAGCCTTGAAAAACACATTAAATAAAACAACAAGGTGGATGTTTGAGTCAGTTTGAAAAAGGAAAAGATTTCATGAAATCCTTTATTTTAAATGTTATTTTAGTAGGTGGGAGCAGCATACTTAAAAAGACAACAAAAAACCCAAAAAAAAAAAAAAAAAAAAAAAAAAAAAAAAAAAAAAAAAAAAAAAAAAAGCAAGAAAAAAAAAAAAAAAAAAAAGGAAAGATCATTAAAAAAGAAACACAAGTCCTACCTCAAATGCTCAAATGTTACCAAAATGATGTCACATCACATAGAAACACTTTCAAAGAGGAAGATATGTTCTTTCCTGATGCACCAGTTTCATAATATTGCGACATTTACATTCTAATGATAACTAAACTTTGATCTTTGGGAAGTTTTAGAGCAAAGAGCCTGATTTGCTATGATTTTGCCACCTCCCTGATGGAACTAGATGCAGCCTGCAAGCCTCACAGGAGTTATACAAACAGAAAATAAGAAAGTAAAATATTGGGAAAGTTGGCTGTTTGGATTGTGTGTGCACAGAGAAGTCATGAGGATTAACCAGGTTGAACACTGAGGTTTGGTTAAGGATAGCTACACAAAACCCATGCAAACACTCCCCTGCACTTAGGAGGACAGGGAGCTAAAGACATAAACCTGAACCCATCTATCTTTTACTGACAGTGAGTCTTGAGAAGTTGGGAAGTAATGGGCTAAAGGGATTGCAGAGCTTCAGCTTCACTCCTAATCCATGTCACAGAATTAAAAGTAACATGGGGAGGAAATCCTGTAAAAACCTTCCTTAGGAGGGCCTTAATGACATCATTCTGCATACAGCTTAGTAGAGTACTGCTGGTGCTGCTCTCTGAGAAAGGTGGAGGCTACGGAGCCTCCTTACTTTGCAGGGCGTGCTGCTGTGTCTCCTAATACAAATATCTGTAACAACTAGACTCTGGCTTGACTCAAGGTGCAGAAAAGACTTGCACTTCTGGTGAAATCTGGCATTTGGATGCTGCTCAAGGCAAATTCTCATTGTACACTGGAGCCATTCTTCAGTCTCTCTCCCCTCAGAGCCTGGAAGGAAAGACTTTTCCTTCACAATGTTTTCCTTTCAAAAGCCCAGCAGCTACTGAGATTTTAGGAATTGTTTTATTTGCTTTGGTGTGCTGGGCAACTGGCTGCCTTTAGTGTGAGTAAAAGGGGAAAGAGCAATATTACCTGGGTTTGTACCTTGCTGGATCCTGGAAGGCACATCATGCAACCCAGTGATATATTAGAGTGAGCAGGTTCCTTGCAACAGGGAGATAGAAAAAAAAAGAAAATAGGTGGTGCACAATACCATGCAACCAAAGATGTTTTGCTACAGTAATCATCTGCTACCATACCTATCCTGGGCAATGTTGTGCTCCTCCAACCTAAAGAAACCTTAGGTTCATTAGTCTCCCAAAGACAGATACCTTCTGCCCCAAAGTAATTTTCATCAACTGCCCTTCAAAGTACTACATGGGACAGAATCAATTAACTCTTAAGAATTAGGATCTGAGCTACATGTAATAAATTCAGCTACTTGCTACTGGATGGAATTTTTGCTCTGAGAAGGAATCTTCTTAGTGTCAGAGTGCTCAAGATAATAATCTGTGGTGTGGCTTTTCAGAGCCAAATTATCATGCAATATAGATCATGAATATTCTGTGTATTTAAGTAATTCAATGATACCGCTCATATTAATCTTTCTGCTGGAACTGATGCATAGCAAAATATCTCCAATGAGAGAAGTATGAAGTTTACTGCTAAAATTCTTGCACAAGCTTTTCATGCAATAATTCTGAACTTCAAATAATATAATATTACATTGAGTAAAGACATGCAATTCTCCCATCTGAAAATGAAAAGTGTCTTTTGTGATTGACATGGAGTCTTTAAGGGCTGGCATACAGAGTTCTCGCATGCAGGGAAATGTCTGTGAAAGGAAATACAAACTTTACAAACTCTTCTTGGTTTCCTTAGCTAGTAACACTCAGTTAATTAATGTTTTACATTTAATTACAGTAGATTGCAATTCATTATTTCAAACAGATTTCAAACCTAATACGCATCAGACTGCAGAGCAAATACTCTTCCTTTGTGCACATAACCATTTCCAGCTTCTCAAACTTTTGTAATATAAGTACAGGAAAAAGAATTAAATATATGTACATAAAGGGAGATACACTAGAACATTTTGTCTATTCATTGGAGCTGGATAGTCAACATGACAAGAAAAATTAAACTGGGATTTAGAGACACTTTTTTTACCTTGTAGAATGAAGAGCTTTCAGATTTTACTTTAATTACCTTCTTGTTCAGTTTTTCCTTTGTTGTCTAAAATATCAATGAAACTTTTGTCTTCTATTTTCTACTGTTATGAATCTCTTGAGCAAAATTTCTGCCTTCAAGAGCAGAACAGAAACTGGAGACAAAGGGACAGAAGTGTTTAGGCAAGAGATTCCATTAAGAAAAAAGAGAGAGAGAAAGAGAAAGTACATCTGACTGAAGCAAAATTTCTAAATATTTTCATTTCTTGCTACTGCAGAAACTATCTGACCTTCTCCAGGATAGTTTCCCAAAACTGCTGTGAAGGCAGTAAGGTAGAAGATGGATGGAGAGAGTGCAGTGCTCTGTCTTTCTCCCCCTGCTGAGCTCTGCCACAAGGCAATGCCAACTCAGCTCTGTCCCCTCCCAGTCCCCTTACCCACTTCTTACTCCTACCCTGTCTGTAATTAGACTTCCAAGGTGTCTTGGGAAGGAAAAGAGATAGAAGAAACACACTGAGAAAACCTGCTGGCTAACCCTGGGAATTAGGTATACTCAGGTCACTGTAGCTCACACAACATGGCAGCTGAAACGAAGCAGCATCATAGACCCATAAGATCATACACGTTGGAAAAGACTTCTAAAATCCTTGAGTCCAACCATTAACCCAGAACTGCCAAGTCCACCACTAAACCATGTCCCTAAGTGCCATAACTACACATCTAAATACCTCCAGGGATGGTGACTCATCAAAGGAAACCCTTTTTCTAAAGCAAAGAAGTCTGAATTAACCAAAGCTTGTTAGAATGAGAATAAGATTAGAAGCAGTATACCATTTCTAGAATTACAGTGTTGGCAGAAAAATGTTTGTTTAAAAGAATTCTTTCTTTAAGGAAGTAGACTACATTATTATCATAACTGTAATAAGCCCTAAAGATTTCAATCATACTTTTGTCTGGGAACCCAACTGTGAAATAACAAAATCCCCACAACTTTGCTTTTGGTATGTAAAAGAGAACACATCTAAATTAATCCTCACATCTTTTCACAGCTAGATTGATGAATAACTATGGCCTAGAGAATAAAAGCAAGACTCCCAAAGACTGGAAAGCAGAGCAGCTGAACTACTGCTCCTTCAAGCACCTTTTAATCTACACTAGTGATTGTGAAAAAAGTGGGATGGAGTCCATTGAGGACTTAAGATACCAAAGCTGAGGGCAGATTAGTTCTTCTTTTCCAAAAGGTTGTTTGAGAGAGGCAGACAGCCTTATTCCCAACCAAAACATATCCAAGTGGCTATGGACCCTCCATCCGTGCCAGCTGAAGCCAGCATGGGTTCCAACTTAAACAAGGAGAGGTCAGCCTTGAGCACGGGTACCAAACCTACCAGAGCAGAGACCTCTCAGAGCAGAAGTGCCATGGCAGAGCAGTAAACTTGAAAGGCTTCACACAGAAGCCAGAACCTAGCTGTGAAAAGATTTTATTCTTGAGAAAGAGCATTGCTCTGCCAGCCCAATATGCTCACAGAGAGCCTCTGATCAGCTGGGGCTAGCAAGATACTTGTTTAGAGAGAGCTGAAGTTAGCCAAGCCCTAGTACAGATATGTGAAAACATGCAAGGTGAGGTCTTTTTAATCTCTCAATTATATTTTTACATTGGGCTTCTGCTAAGGGGGAGAGGGGAGTAAGGTCTGCAAAGTTTCTTCAGCATGTATAAACCCCAAGAATTTAAGACTCCTTCATGATATTTAGTATGAATGCAAATGGTTCTTCCTACGTCTTTGTTTTCCCTTTTCCAAGTTTTTAATGGTTTTGGCCTCAGGGTTCCTTACTCTTGAACAACTCTAATGCAGAAAATAATAGGTATTACTCCAGCTGTTCTGAGCCCCAGAAGAGGACTGTGCTCACTTAGAGCAATCCTTGCCATCCCTGTGAGCAATGAAACTGCATTTATGGCACAGCATCCAGCTTCAGGATGTGTCCATGGGCACTATTTCACCAGTATGTTGTTCTGGGGACATCTGGGACACCATCAGTTTGGGTTCAAAGTCTAGGTGTGTGACAGAGATTATTTTGTGCATGTAAAGCCATTTATTGTCTCTGTGCTTTTTACCTGAAATGGGGAGAACCATGTTCCAGTTGTAAGAGGCTGAAGTACTATTAATTTGCTGAGGTTTCAGAGGACAAGCAAACTGCATCAGTGCTTAGAAGATTTAGCAGAGTCCCATCTGCATCTGTATAATAAGAGATTTTCATTGGGTAGACATTGTGCTGGGGTTTTAAACGGAGGTGGACTACGGTGTGTCTCTGCAAGCTCAGAAGAACAGGTCTCATTCACAAAGCTCTCAGTTCAGGAGAAAATCCTTCATCTTGCTTTCTTGTCTACCTGCAGGTGGCTTAAAGGCATTACAGAACATTTTTCCTAAGGAAAAAAAATGCCTCTGCAGAAGACAAGGTTTTACAAGGTTGTTTCTTATCAATTGAATTTTGAGTTGAAATTGAATAGCGACTGCCTTAGACCAATATATGGCTTGTATAGTGAAAGCCCAGCAGACAAAATACCTACCTTCTTCTCTTTCTGTCTGTCTTGTACTTATTCTTCTTTTATGGCCCAGTCAAGAGGGGAAACAATAAATGCACTTGTACATTATAAATTTACTTGTGAACTACTTTCCCAAGTAAGGTTGGTGTAAGCCAAATGTCCCCCTCCTCTCACTAAAGCTCACAATCTTTATAAATTACAGTCTCCTCTCTTTCTGTAGATTTCTTCAAGACCCACTGCCTGCAGCTCTCTGCTCTGCTGACAGCCTTGGGGAGCAGCATGTCCAGGTGAGCATGGATGTCTCTCCCCAGCTGTGTCACCAGTGCCCACATCCTTCCATGGCACTGACTGCTGTGGCTCTCTTCCCCACTATGTGGGAGGGTGGACAGGATTTTAGGAATGAATGTGCGATACCAGACAAAAAAGAGGGGGAATGACTAAACCCCGGTCTGGCCCAGAGGTCTGTATTTCTTCTCAGCAGCTGGGTTGTATGGGAAGATGTAGATCTCCAGGCTGCTCTCTGCAAACAACTGTGATGAATTTAGGCCCTCGGTGCTTGTTGCTTGCCAGAAATTCTTGTGAGGATACACCAGACATGAAGAAAGGCAGAGAAACAGCCACAGCTGGACCCTGGCCAGCCCAGCTGGCATGGTGGTGTGTGTGAAGCCCCTGGAACCTGTCCAGGGACAGGCTGGTGGGGGAAACCACTGGCAGCACAACCTGCTTTCCTTCTCCCACACATGGCAATAGCCAGGTCATAGTCAAAGCAGGAGCCAGACCTGGAACAAAAGCAGTGGGCTGCACTCATGAGAACTACTGCACTGCTGAACAGCTGGAGATCAGTGATGTTTATCTCTGTGGGAAACATGGCAGCTTCCATTTTGCCTTCATGTTGCTACACTGTTTGAAGGAACAGCAACTCCTTCTGAAGATAAACCAGTGAGCAACTGAGCCAGAAGAGCTATACTCTAATTCAAAAGGTTTGACCTTTTTTGTGTACTACACCACACCTTCTGTGTAAATATGTGTTGTCATAATGGTAGCTCTGGTACTTCTTTTTGTCAATAATCTACTGAGAAGTCCCTCGGTGTGATGTGTGCACAGGTAAATTGTGCTGATTAGCCCTTCAGGAGGGGCTAATGAAAATCACATTAGAACTATTTAACAAAAAGGTAAATAAGGAAATCTTTTGGAAGTTAGCAAATATTTGGCATCAGTCGTGTTTCTGTGAACAAACCTTTTAGAGTGGCTGCTGATGCCACGGTCTATGAAGAGCCATGCACGCAGGTTAGGAGTAAAAAACTGATGTTGCTAAAATGTGTAACATAAATATTTGTTTTACAACTGATGAACCTGCCGTAATCATACTTTCAGGATTATCATGAATACAGACCAGACAATTTAGCAAAGCCACCTAATTTCTAATCTAAAGGCTTCAATCAGGTATTTTCATCACTAACACTGTAACTGTAATGCTTGACTAAAAAGAAAAGTGGTGGGGCTAAAGGATTGAATGAACCCAGCTTTCTGGGATGCATTTATACACCCAATGACCATAACAGCTTGTGTGAGCTTAAGAGACATTTTGTAATTTGCTGGCTTTCACTAATATCATGATAAGAGCAAAACACACAAGTGTTCTTTGAAAACATGAGCAGTTCTCTATCTTTCTGGATAACTGCAGGCTAATCCTCCAAGGATTTTTAGAGTGACTCCAGGGTGGAAGTTCCTAGGGC
>NW_008236767.1:6534412-6549170 GCF_000691975.1 Corvus brachyrhynchos
GAGATGGCTCTTGCTAAGCTTGTAGGAGTACATCCTGCAGGCAGATTCCCAGCAAGAAGCAGTAATTCTAGTTAGAAATGTGTGGAGGCATTGGGCTAGAATGAAGGTCAACCAACTTTGAAAAAGATTTGCAACTTATAAGAAAAGCTTCTACAATATGTAAATGTCCAGACATTTAATTAAAATCTGTTGAATATCAATAACAGTACTGGCTGGTGTTTCTTGACTATACTATAGCCTTCACATCCAGTGTTAACTTCTTTTTCCATAAGCAGGGATAGATTTTTAAAATTAACTACAGCATTTGTTGGACTTCATAACAGTAACTTCATTGCTTAAGCTGCTCTTTTCCAAGGTCAGAAGGAAATTGCCTTCTCTCCACCTACAGTGTTGCGCTTCTGGCATGGAATATCAGTCATGGATAGGTTTTGTCATTTTCCTCACATCAATCCCAGTCATTACCAAATGCAGCAGTCCTGACTGGGGGGCAGAGGGGTGGGATAGAAAACCTGTTTGATCCAGCATAGCAAATACTCTGTTGAAGTTGGGAATCCTCCAAATTCCCATCATCTGTGTCTCAATAATATTCCTGCATATTCTCAGATGAAGGAAAACATACCACATCTTCCCATGTCTAGCTAATAAGAATCAGTTTTAATCATGAAAGAGCTAAAACTGCCAATGTAGATAGTAACTTCAACTGCAATTTAAATGCTGGAGTCAGAAAAGAGAATTCAAACATCATCTTTTTATCTACTATCTTGGGATGCTGTAGGAGGGCAAGAGAAACCATACAGCTGGAGTATGTGGTTTTTCTCTGCACTTAAAAATCCTTTTATTGAAGAGGGAGTAAAAAGTGGAATTTCAAAATCAGTGTATTTGATGAGAGAAAATTTGTTTGTGCCTAATCTGGAAAGAAATGAAAAACAATCCATTGCTATGGTAAAGTGTTCTTCTGTACGTCTGCCAAGGTCATTGAATGCATAAATCCAGGGAGAGTACAGTCTTTGAAAGAAAGCAGCTCAGCTGTTTCCCCACAGCAGCTCTCTTAGGACTCAGAAGGGTAAGACAGTTTTCTTGACATTACAAAACTGTTAAATACAACTGAAAATATTTTTCCTACATATGGCAGTCTGAGATCTCAACAACATATAATGGATCTAGTGATACCCAGGAGATTGTTATGGACAACAAGTCAGTATGTCCATGTTTTTTTTCCCAAGGTCCTAGATCTCCTTGCTTCAGAGATCCCGCTGTGAGGTTTCTGTGTCGCAGTCTTTCAACAACTGGGCTTGTTGTCAGGCTCTTTGAATTCAGGTCACTCTGTTCTCTGTTTTTTTCCATTTCTGCTTTGCAAGGCAGGGCTATTGAGCAATTCAGAGTGCATGCATGGGTTAAGCCCCTCAAAAGTCCCTTCCTCCAGCCAACACCCTTCTACTGAAGTAACCCGTATGATTTCAGAAGTTTTACTGGAATTGAAGAACATCAGGTTGTCAAAACATAAATGCTCAGTGAAAAAAAAGTTCTGTTTCAATGCACCCAGTTTGTCTCCTGTGTGCAACTGCCTAAAAGTGCCTCTTGGTACATCTGGCTACCTGCTGCAGACCCCTGAATCCTGGATAAACATTTGGAGATGAGAGCTGTGGTGTCACAGCACAGGCTTCTAGCACTGTGGTGGGAAGCCTGAGTGTTTCAGCTCCATATCCTGAGACACACAGAAGTCCTGGTCTTGCTCCATTGGTGGGGCTCTCAGGTTTTCCAAGTTGTTTGTTCTTGGAGAAACTGGAGAATATCCAGTGGAAGGTTAACAGGAGAGTCCCAATAGGATGAACCCTGTAATGAAAGGTTGGGCTTGTTTAGTCTGGTGAGAGAAGGCTGGGGGGATTCCAATAGGAGCCTACAGCTTTTCAGAATCACAGAATCATGCAATGGTTTGGGTTGCAAGGCACCTTAAAGATCATTCAGTTCCAATCACAGATTCCACTACTCCAGGTTGCTCAAAGCCCCATCCAATCTGGCCTTGAACCCTTCCAGGGATGGGGCATCCACAGCTGCTCTGGGCAACCTGTTCTGGTGCCTCACCAACCTCACAGTGAAGAATTTCTCCTTAACATCTAATCTAAACCTACTCTCAGTTTGAAGCCATTCCCCTAGTCCCTCTCCACCTTTCTTGTAGGCTCCCTTCAGACACTGGAAGGACACAATTAGGTCACCCTGAAGCCTTTTCTTTTCCAGGATGAGCAACTACAATTGTCTTAGCCCTTCCTCATCAGAGAGGGGCTCCATCCCTCTAATCATCTTGGTGATGCTCCTCTGGACTTGCTCCAGCAGGTCCATGTCCTTCCTGTGCTGGGAGCCCAGAGCTGGATGCAGCACTGCAGGTGGGGTCTCACCAGAGCAGAGCAGAGGGGCAGAATCCCCTCCCTCACCCTGCTGCCCACACTGTTTTGGATGCAGCCCAGGACACGTTTGGCTTTCTGGGCTGTGAGTGCCCATGGCTGGGTCATGTCCAGCCTTTCACCCACCAGCAACACCAAGTCCTTCTCACAGAACTGCTCTTGATCTGTTCATCCCCAGCCTGCATAAAGACAGTGGGTCCTCCTGATCAAGGTGCTGCACCTTGCACTTGGTCTTGTTAAACCTTATGAGGGTCCACTTCTTGAACTTGTGCAGGTCCCCCTGGATGGCATCCCATCTTTCATGTGTATCAACTGCACCACTCAGCTCAGTGTCATCTCCAAACTTGCTGAGGGTGCACTTCATCCCTTTATCCATGTCAATAATGAAGATAATAAATAGCACAGGTTATTGAATATAACCAGTGTTGCAGAGATTATGCAAATCCTTTGTAGTGCAGGACCACAAGCTCTGTGTTTGATGGTTCAGGACAGGCATTAGACAAGACATCTTTACTGAGGTGACAGTGCGGCACCAAAGCATGACATCCAGTGAGGTTGTAGCATCTCCATCCTTTGAGCTCTTCTATATTTAGAAGTATTAGACAAAGCCATGAATTCATGCAGTGTTGGTGATAAACATACTTTTAGCAGGAGTTTGAACTAGAAAGCTCCACATAGTGCCTTCTGACCTACACTTCCATGAATCTGTGGTGATTTAAAAGCTTCTAGGAGTCTTGCTCTTCAAACAAGCAAGATCACAGACAGGAACAGCTTATTTATCTTTCAGAAACAGATAAACAATCCCCACTTCTCCTCCCAGGACAGCTGTACTTTTTCCGTCTCCTTCCTCAGGTTAAATACTTGCTGAACTTCCTGTCTGTGAGAACTTCAGAGAGGTCTCAGCTTTGTCCTGTGTTGAGATAGCAAGCATTTCACATCTGCAGGTTTCCATGGGACCACATTAAGAGTGTTGTCACCCTGAGTAAATCACTGTCATAGCTAGGCAGGCAGATGCAGATGGAGAGCTGAGATCACCAGCACAAATCTGCCCCAATATTCATTGAACTGTTTCAGTAGCTGGGCCAGCATTTCCAGGCATCTCCCCTTCCAGTCATCCCAGCTCTCCAGGTGGGATTGTTCTTGGCTTCAGTGTATCATGCTCCACCCAAGAGGGAAGTTGGGAGTCTTGATTGCTGTCTCCCCTTCTGGTGCTGTAGAAGCACACAGGCTTATCCCCCAGAATCAGTCCTGCCATTAAGAGTATTTGCAATAATCTCTGCAAAGTTGCCAGAAAACCCTGCTGCTGCCTGCACTTTACTTCAAACAAATTGAAAGGCTTGTCTGTGATTTTTTTTTTTTTTTTAACCACTCGGCAGCAACAGCAGCACAGTCTGAGCATGTAAAACTGCTCCACTGAGCACATCAGCTGAGTCACTGCTTTTTACCCCAAACCCCTCACAGCAGAAGCTGGATAAATCAATAATGCCGTGCAGCTTAGCAAAAGTGCTGAGGCTGTGCAAGGTTCTTGTACAGAAACACACCAAGCGTTCATAGCAGGAAAAGCACCTCACCTCATTAACACTGGGAAAAAGCCTTTAATTCACATGACAGAGGTGCAGCCTCTGTGATGAGAGAAAGTGATGGCTGAAGAAATACAGGAAGGAAGGGGAATCAGTGACACCACCAGAGGGGGAAAAGATCAATTTTATCACTGAGCCTTGGAATACTGTTTACAGCATTCTGTATTCATTATTCTGAACACACAGCCTGCATAAATACATGGATCCTGAACAGAGGCAAAAGACAAGCTCTTCTTAAACTGTAATGCTCAGCTGTTTGAGGGCAGGAGTACCACAGGGGAGCCGAATGCCCTCTCCATTGTCAAGTCACCCTGTAAATCCTGCTATTTCTGGGAGACCGTGTTCCCATTATCCTCTGTGGAAGGGATAACAAGATGCCAAATCCCACACGAGTAGGGGAGGCTATGCTACTCTCACCATCTATGCACAGAGAACTCTCAGCCTGCAGCGTTGCCAGTGGCAAGAGTCAAGACTCAGGATAACAGCCTGCTCCAGTCTTCTTAAACACACACACACATGCACATGTACATGTACACCCTAGCTTGCATTCGGCATTCTACATATCTCTTCTAAGAAACTTGCCTGTATTGGCCAGGCACACTGCTCCTTCTTTGATAACTCTGTGAAACTCCACATATGACAGTGATTTTTGTCCTGCCTGCTCTAAAATTTGGAAGAACTGCTGAACATTTCACCAGAGTAAACATACTAAAGCATAACACTAGCTATCCACTACACATTTCTTTACTCTAGAGGCAAATTTATATGAAAATGGCCAAGTGTCTCTTTTGATACACAATTTTTTTCCATCTTGCATCAACATAGCATTTAATTTCACTTTTTCCCTCTTCTCTGTTTTAATTTTAATCTGTGAAAAGGTGGAGACTCCATCCAGAGAGTGAGACTTTCCACAGCCAGTAAGCAGATGTTCTTTGTTTGAGACTATATCGCAGCACACACTCAACTCTTATCTGCTAGTATCTTGTGACTATAATCACAAGGTTCTTCTAATTATTACAATATCTTCTTTGTTCAGTTATGAAACTGGTCCATGGGAACTTGAGTGCATTCCACAGGATATCTGAGCTCTCTCACATTTCAGTCTGTGAGTCCTGCTGCAGCAGCAGTGACCTCCCCCTTGAAAATTTTCAGGGCTGAAGAAAGAAATTACAGCTGAGCAGGAAAACCAGGTACATCCAGTCTAAAGAAGTGTCACCAGCCATGGGTATCCCTGGGGTGAGCTAAAGCATCATCTCCTTCAAAGAGGCCACTGGAACAGTACCACAACACCCCAGGGGCCACTGTTCTCTCCTTCTTCACTTTTCATGTCTCACTTTAGCTGCTAAGATCTGAGGAATATAAACAGGGCAGCGTATGCATACACAGGCCATGAGAGTATTGGTTTTGCTAGGGTTGAGCTGACCTTTTGTTGTAGGTACAAAAATGCTGTTAGTGAGGATCTTCTCGTTATTTTCTAAGTCCGTGAGAGACTTTTCTCTCTCACAGAAGAGGTAGCAGGGAATGTAAACAACCAAGCCACCTGCAACCTTGGAAAGTCTTGTTTATGGTATAGTAGAAAATATTTTGATAATGGATGTTTTAGGATTTTGGCCAATCACCCCCAAGGGGTGGCTGGTCCTTTGTCCAATTAGACTATGAAGAAAAAAGTCTATAAAAGAGTTTGTAAAATAATTAAATAAATCAATCTTGCTGCACAATTCCTGCCTGCTGGATCTTCTTCTCCTCCTCCTCCCTATAGCTGCGGGACACGGTGATATACCGTAGGAACCAGGCCTGCGGTAATATTTTGTGTTTGACATTTTTGGTTTGAAAGAAAACAATGGTATTTGCCTTATATGACAGGTAGACTTTCAAAACCATTCAGCTTCCCTTCTGTCTGGTGATATTGAATCATGGTCTGCAAGATACAACACTTCTCAGCTGTTGAGAATGAACCTGTAAATGGCAAAGAAAAGCCTGATGTAATAATAAGGGGTAGTGTAAAGGAGAGACATCCACAAGCCTTCTCTGGATCTGAATTACTTTCTTTACTAACAAACACTGATCTTTATATGCTCTCTGAAAATTACAAGAAGTCGAAGAGCTGAGGTAAGACCAAGATATATGCAGCAAGACAGGAAGAGTACATGGATCCCACCTTATAAATAAATCTTCCTTTAAATAAAAGGTTTATTTCAACATCTTTCTTTGGTGCAGCTAGCATAACAAACGCATAAAACCAAAACACACCTGGAGTTGTCACATTCTCTTCTGTTCCAATTGTTTGTCTACAAAGAAACAAGTAAAAAACACCTCCTCCTGTAGAAGAAGCTGGTGCACCCAATAAGGTATCCTGCCTCCCACATCCAGTGTCCTCCTAGCATGAGGGAACGACCAAACCTGACACCTCCAGTTTCATGGCCAATGACTTCAAATTCTTTCCAAAGTAAGCAACCTTTTTAAAGATTTTAAATTGCTTCCTGCAATCAAGGAAGCCACTTCTTGTCACAAGCTGGGGAGATTCCACTGCTCCTGCTGCACAACTCATTGCTGCACACAGGTAGTGGCTATGAGAGGATACACTTCATCCAATTTCTTTGTACTCAGCTACTTTTCACCTTTCCAAGTTAGATTGGACAAGATTTAGAGTCCACACCAGGATAACCCAGACTGGTGAGGCTCACAAGTAGCCAGACCAACCAACTAAGCCCTTCATTTACTGCCCTACAAGAAACTGAAAAACTGCTTAGCATAATGTGAAAAAAGCAGTGAAGGTATGATTCAAGATAACACTTTAGACACTTATTACTGGGCCAAAAGAGGACATCTGGGATGTAACCCAGTGATTTATCCTACTTGGGGATAATGAGACACGGGGATGAGGTTCCCCCATCATTAGATATGTTAAATATGAGGTTGTAATGGCTGATGTCTTCAGAGCCATTAGCACTACATGACTTAGCAATTCATTTTGTAAAGTCAGCTGTCCTGGAGAAATCATTCTTCACTGTTTATCTTCTTGCACTCCTCTATCCTGCAGAGGGAAGAGTGCAGCTCTTATTCTTCTCTGCAGTTTTCCCACTATTTCTTCGTTTTTGCTTTAAAAGCCCTCTCAAATTCTTCTTCCCCTGCCCTCTACATCCACTCAGTCTCTTTTTTTTTTACAGACAAGAAAAGAAAACTTGAACCACAAAGGAGATCTGTTGTTTTGGGGTTTTTTTAATGGCAAACCTTTCAATAAGTAGGCAAGGCATCTGATGGTCTGTAGGCTTTCAAAGCTACTCACAGGTAGCAAGCATTGTTAAGTTCCTGCCAATCCACTTTTGTGCTGACTGACTGAACAAAGTTTCTCCTCTATTACTGTATATCTGCCTTTGGAGAACCATCTCCAGGAGGGTTCTGTGAGGCTCTAGACTCACACTGAAGTCACTCTTGACAGACAGTACTAAGACTGGCTGCAGAACAAAGTGCTACCAAGTGGGTAAAACACAGCACACATGACAGGGTAATGGTGAAACGATTGTGACTCCCTCACAAGTGCCAATTCTGACCTCACCAGCAATCCTGCAAGAGGGACTGTGGCGTCTGAGAACACACTCATCTCAGTCTTCCTACTGCCAGCAATGGGTATGTGTCCACAAAATCACATAGGTGTAAGCACACATGCTTGCAGAACATCTTAGGCCTTGGGATGATGGTTTGAACTGGCTTTTTGAGCAGGGGCCAGACTAGTCGTTTGTACTCTGAAGAATGTCTAGGGGTTAAAAGCTACTGACTGAACCATGGAGAATTCCCTGAAGGGAGGGATTGCCAGTTTCACAGCACTGGGGGAGGATGAAAGCAGGGCAAGTATGCTGTTTGGACATTTGTCCTTGCTAGTTCTTTTTTCAAAGGAGGTTTTGAGCTATCAACCCGCACAATTTTTTGATGTTTTCATGGAAAACTGTGTACTGAAATTTATCTACAATGAATCTGTACTTTCGGTGGGAGGATTCTCCATCTGTCATGCCTTTCCTTCCAAGTCAGGGTGAGTCCTGGTGGAAAGCTGGAGGTCCTACCAGTGAAAGAAGAGTTGGCTCTGATCATACAGTCAGTCCAGCACTATGCTGAACCTGCCCAAAATGTGAAACCTGTGCATCTTTGCATGTATGTCCTGACACTGACAACCAGACTAAACCATTTTCCACTGACTGGGTAAAACTTCTCACAAAACAGTGATCTCAACTGGTATCAAACTAATTTGATTCAGAAACTTGGTAGGAAATTTCTCAGTGCAGTTACCAGACTCTATTAGTGACAGTGGGATGATCACTGAGGTGTTTAGGAATTTGTATTTTATTTTGTATTAGTACTTTGTTTATATACGTTTACGTATATGTGCCAAACACTTGAAAATAGATGGTGGACTCTAGGATCCCTACATTGCCTCTGTACAATTCATACAAGAACGTGACCACTGTGCCTGCACAAATTTTCTCTACCAACACTGGAGCACCACTCGTAAGTAAAACTGTAAAGGATGGATTCATCAGTACAGAACTTAACTGAGATTGGGTTGGGAAAAAAGAATTTAAATGAAACAAAAATGAGCTTGCTCTTTATTCCTCAGTGAAATAAATTTTTATTTTATATCCAATGAAATATTCTATTAAAAAGATTTAATTGTGGAGGAACAATGTAAACAGGTTTCTTTTAGTAAATGAAATGTTCAGCAAACCAACCATCATCTTTCCAATAGTCACTTAAAAACAGAGTATACAGAAATGGTGATAGGAATACCTAAATTAAATGTGCTTGTATGTAAGAGCTTTGGGGTTCAGTCTAGACCGGGCGTAGACGGTCGGTGACGGTGACGAGAGATCTCTATAGTCAGATCTTGGAACATGCGGTTTATTGCAAAGGGCGTGGGTATAGGGGCACTGCTTAGAGCTGCAGCTGGCAGCTCTGAGCAGGCCCAAGAGAGCAAGAGAGTAAGCGAGTAAGTAAGGAGAGAGAGAGAGAGAGAGAGTAAGAGAGAGAGAGTGTAAGAGTGTGCGAAGAGTAAGAGAGGAATGGTGAAGTCTTGGTTACAATACAATAAATCATCTTCTGTACTGAATATTCTAATTGTCACTAACCAATCTAATACAAGATACAAATCCTATAGCATTTACATACAGCCTATAAGAGTTCTTATATTACCATAGAGTGTTACATCTTAACTTCTAAAAACTACTCTTTGGACCCCTTCTGCTGAGCTAGTAGGGTCTGCTCTGACCCTTGGACCTGCCTGCAAGCAGAGGGTATTGTTCAATCAAGAGGGGATTACCTTCAGTCGGCCATACCATTGTTTTCCAGTTGTTCAGTAACTAAGATTTGGTATTTCAAAAGTGGCTTTCATTTCGATGTTGCCTGTAGTTTTCATATTCCCAAAATCTTTTGTCAGGCAATCATATTTATAAGGCTTTCCTGTTTCATCTTCCCCAACACTTGTAACTTGGATAGTGTTTCTACAGGTCAGTATTGCACTAGGGAAGAAAACAACCAAACAATAATAGCATAAAATGAAACTGTCAAAGAGTAGAGATTTTCAGTTTCACCAGCATTTATTTTCCCAGAAAACTGCTTTAAAATACAAAAATTCTAGAAACTAACTGTGTATTCATTATGAAATGATTCTGCATTAACTTGATATCAACAATATAATAATGGTATGAAGTCTTTTCTGCCCTTTGAGGAATGCACTCTTTATTGAGTTTAAAATTATAGTAAACCATTGAGAGCCTACTGAGCTAGGTAATAAATGTAGCACAGCAATTTAAGAGTTCATTTCCGTGGCTCTATAATAGTTTCCAGAGGTTTTTTTATCTTAGTAGGGTTTTTATGGTTGTGCAATTGTAGTAATTGAAAGTAGATTAAAAAAATTATTCTCCTCCAGACCTTTTCAGAAGAAAAAACAGGAGATGAAATCCGTATGATGTTTCATCTGGAAAATGTGGAAATATAATTTTCATATAACATAATGGTTAGTATGCCTGTACCTGCAATCTCATTATTATAGGGAACATGTATAAAACTTAAATTAAATTTGACATGCTCTCCTGGTTTGTACACCCGTTCCCACCAGGATAGGCAGTGCAGAGGAAAGGCACACCTGGCACCCATGTGAGCAGAGAGAGGGGTTTTCACCAGCACAGCTTCACCAGTGGTGTGAAGTGTTAATGTTCCCTTGAGCAGCACCTGCCCCCCTCCGATGACAGGAGAAGCTGTGCTGGTGCCAAGACCTCTCCCAGGCTATGGCAAGGCCTAGCCTAGTCTTTGCAATGGGAACATGCAAGGGAAACACATGGGGCTGGGAGCTCGTGTGCTAAATGGCGAAGAAAGCGCAGAAGATTTTCATGCTGAAAACAGGAGAAGAAATAGTAACCACGTGGGGGGCTAAAGAGTGTGATTAAAAAATTTGACAAGAGAAGGTGATAGCAGGAGGCTGGAGGGGGACAGGGCAGCTCTGGGAAGCTCATGTGCAACAGGGGTGTGCTTCTGGGTCCTACCAGATCTGGATGGCAGAAAGGTGGCAACACCATAGGCAGAAGGTGCACCCCTCTTATTTCCAGCTTTGACCAAAGACTCTGGACTTTGAAGAAAATGGGAGTTCAGTGCCTGAAACTGTAAATCTGTCAAGATGAGAAGAAAAGTGAATTTGGCAGAGGAACTAGAGATACCATCAAGCAAGATATGTAGCAAGTGAAAGAAGGCAGACTTAGCATCCTCAAAGACACAAGAGGTCAGAATTACATAGAAAAACTGGAATATGAGGCTTAGATAACACAAAAGCTTGAGAAAAAAGAAACATCTGACTGGATATAGGTAGCCACAATACTTAAGTCTGAAGGGCTAAAGGAGAGAGAGCTTGTACTGCTGTGATATTACACACCTGTGGTGGGAGAGCAGCACGTGAGCCAGAAAGGCAAGGATGCTACAGGTGAAAGATCTGCAGAAGAATGGGATGGGAAGGTGAGAAATCTCACATTTCTTATGTGAGAATTTGATTTGATGTTCCAAGTCCTTCTGCTTTTCAGCTATGCTGGAGAAGGAATTATATGTTGCCATGTCTTGGAAATGCATAGTGGCATTAATGAAAAATGATCTCTATTGTGCTGTGTTCTGCTATGACCATGCAGGAACCTCATACCAAGCCCAGTAGCTTGGCAATCTTTGAAAACAACACAAAGAAAATACTTTAAACCCAATGAGTTTATAATGCTGTGCAAGGATTTGCCAAATTTCATTCATATTCTGTAAATAAAAGTTCTGTTACCTGAGCCACAGTGACCTCTGAAATGAAGGAGATGGGGATATTGACACACTCCGAGGAAAAATCCTCTGATGGGAGAAGCACTGGCTGTATCAGCATTGTGAGCTGGGAATAATGGACTCTCGTGGCACAACAGAGCAGGGGTCACTTGCTGAGAGCAGGATGGGGATGGAGTGGTCATCTGCACATTCCTGATTCTCTTCATGATAATCAGCCCATTTTTCAAAACATACTTTGCATGCAAACGCGTGTGCTTAGCATTTATATTAGCAACATATGTGTCATTGTTTGAGCTGTAGGCTCATTAGCACCTCGATGTGAAGTGCCACCTGAATAGAATGAAGCTTGCAGAGATTAAAAGGTACAGGGTAATGGCTGAGGGCAAAGTAGACAGTGGCAAACAACAATATCTAAAAGCAGGGAGAGTCCTACTTTTAATTTACCATGCATTTTGATCGATGGCTCTAACAACCTCCCTTTTAAAGGCGTACAAAGAACAGTTGTGGCCCAAAGGCAATGGCTGTGAGCACAGAGAGTCTGGACTACACTTAGATGGATCAAAAAATCAAACCAAGGAAAGAGCAGGAAAAAGAAGACTGTCAAATCCCTGAAGCAGCACTGAGATTTACATGTGACAAGAAGGTGGGAGAAGTACTATAAAAAAAATGCAACTACTACTGTAGTTATGATGATTATTACTTACTGATGACTATTAAAATATCCAAGGGCACAGATTGTATCTATGGTAGTAGCACTTGTGACTGAAAGTCATGAAGGATCCATATGGATGTTGCTAACAGACTAAGACTGATGTAAGATAAACTGCATGGACAACATCCCTAACAAGTTAATTGCATTGCAAAGTCTGGCTTTGTAGAGAATCCTCATCTGTTAAACAGAGAATGATTTATTGAAGTGACTTTCTGTGAGGGTCCTCAGAAGGGAGCTGAGGATGATTTAAGTATTTAGATATATGCACAAACCACCAAGAAAGGAAAAACTAGTGCCAGGACTGATGCTGGTTTCTGGAGCAGAGGACTGCTTTTGTGCTAAAAGCCTGGCTGGATTTTGTCTGCTTTGTTCAAGAAAAGCATAATAGAGTGGATTTGAATTAGATATAAAAAGGTGGAAAAGGACCTCTACTCGAATTAACATGACACGACTAGATGTGAGGCTGAGCTGCGAGGTAGATCTCCTTACACCTTTTCCTTCTGCTGAGCACATGAAAACTGTTTTAGTCTCTGCAGATCCATTTCACTAAAAGACAAGCTAGAGTTTAGTCACTGTTGCAGCCAAGGAAACCCAAATCAGCTGCATCTGAAACAGATTAGAAAATAATATCTTGTAAATAAATATTCTCCTCCCCACATCCCAACCCCCTGCTCTTCAGATTTGGCCCTTTCTTTCAGTCTTGTTCACAGACTGGAAACTTTTGACTTCCTAATTGCAAGAAACTTTACACAGTTGGGGAAACTTCTTTCTTTCCATCACCTCTGAGGTCTGGCTGCATTTCTGCGCTTCCTGCCCTGCTCAGAAGCCTCCAGACCCTCTGTATGCAGTCTCCCTGATGCAGCATCTGTCCTTGAGTAGCTCAGCCCTGGATCCACAAACATTCCTTGCTGTTGCCTTCTCTCCCTCCCTGGCAGGGTTCTGTCTGTCTCAACTGCAGCAGCCCAGACTAATCTTGTAGCAAAATAGATACCTACAGCATAAAGAGGGAGCACACAAGTAAAATCCATCATGCCCTTGCCACATTTCAGCTGATCTGAGAAGTTAAACCAACACACAAACTCAGTATCAGAAAGGTAGTCAAGATGAGTCCTCTTCTGCTGCATCATATTGGATAATATAGAACAACATATGGAATATAATATATCACGTAAACCAGGGAGTCCCCTGGATGCTTCAATCTGTGAACAAAACTAATTGAAGAACAAGTAAAATTATATACCCAACACATGTGCATATGGCAACGTGGCAGAACCAGAGGAGCAGAGAGTGGTAATAGGAGTGTGGTGCTCATCTTGTGGTGACACTAATCCTGACATTACTAATAAATGAGAATACTGCAACGTGGAATAATAAAGGGTGAATATAAACATGAAAAAAGCAACAGTGAGAACAGATGGCAATCAATACACAAGAGGGGAATTAACACAAAATCAGTTTGGATACTGAACTGTGGCTACAGCTGAGCTGGTTTCTGAGCTCAGCTAAACCTGAGCTGGTTGCTGCCTGGTACCTAAATCTAAACACAACATCAAAACAAGTTTGGCATCGGCCTATTTGTCCTCCTCCAGACAAACACAGTGTTCATTACTTCAGGCACACATGCCTATGTACATAAACACATGCACAGAAAAAGTTGTTTTGATTAAGTCCCCTCCTTTCATTTTCCCACATATCATTCTTCTGCATGACTGTAGCATTCCAACCAGTCTGTAACTCCAATTTAGTGGCAATCACCACAGATATTTGTTGAAATTTCCCCACCTTTTGTGTGCAGACAGGTTGCTTTGCAGTTGCATGGATAAATAGATCATTTCACAGTTGCAAGCTGCCCTTGGAAAGGTTGGAACCTGTGAAGTCTGACTGAGTTTGATATTGTTATGATTTTGGCTGTACAGTCAGTATATCTCAATACCACTGAATTCAAATGCAATATGGAAATTAAAATGCACCGTAATAATCAAGCCATCTTATATCCCACTATGACTTATTTTTTCCTTTACTCATCAAATCTTTGTGGTTTATACTTAGCTTCTTTTTCCATAACATTTAATCAAATTTTGTTTTATTTTTCTTTTTGTAGGTCTCATATGGGTGTCACTTAAACTAAAACCAATTAAGAAACATCTGCAGACAACACAACAGTGTCAAGTGTGAACAATGGAATTTCTTCTACGAGAAGAGAGCAAGTAGAGCACACTCTCAACAAGTCTGGGAAAGTTCTGTCCAAACAAAAGTCATGTTTATGTCCTCACCGGAGCTCCAACGTGTTGCAGCCTGTCTCTCAAGAGCACTGTAAACCAAGACAGAGTTGACCCGGACACTGCAATCAGCAATACTAATTAAGTTTCAAACACCATCAGCTAGTCTGGTTTAGGTATAGTGTTCTTGTAAAGCAAAGGAACATAAAGCAATGATCACTTCCTTATGAAAAAGATGTTTTACTTTAAACTGATCTCTTTTTTCTTTTTTTTTTTTTAATTCTCAAGAACTCACTAGAGAGCCTCGTAAAGGTAGTCTGGAGACATTTTGCCTATCTCTAACCCAATTTAATTTCTTTTATGTTTCATCTCAAATCACTGGAATTGTCATGTTTCTTTATGGGATAATTATAACATCCCTGTAAGGTTTTATTACCTTAACACAATGGTATATATTCTCAAGCCTAACTCTAGTTTAATATGTATTTTTTAATAATTAATATGTAGCCTAGACAAGCATGTGGTACAGCAGAGAAATTAGAAATCAGGAATGTC
>NW_008236767.1:6549187-6560171 GCF_000691975.1 Corvus brachyrhynchos
CATTACTGTGGACTTTCCATAAGAATGGCCAAGAGGGGTTAGACTTGAAAAAATTGGTACCATCACATTGCTGGTTCCTTCCTGCTGGTAAAACAGACTTTTGCACAGTGTTGTCAACCTGAAAAAGCAAAAAAAAAAAAAATGAGATGAGGCTTCCACATCAGGAGATTGATCACACAGTTAAAAAAAATATGGGCAAAGGGCTGGAGATTTTTGTGGTTTTGAGTGTGAGGATAAGAAAGTAGTTTTGCCCTTTTTTTGTTATGCAGGATGACCTTCTCAGAGATGTAAGGAAAAAAAAATAAAAAGAAATAATTTGGGAAGGGCTTGAAGGCTATCACTGATGGTATCAGAAAACACCATGAGAGCATCCAACCCAGCCTTGGAAGAGCCAGCTCTGTACTGCTGATGCTCTAGAGATGGCACAGCCAAGGGGACAGCACAGATGAACTGCCAAATGTCTCAACTCAGTCTGGAGTGGTGCCTTGGAGGGGTTTCCAGCCACTGGGAACTGGCAGAAGGGGGTTCTACCCCTCATGTGCCGACACAAAGAAGTCCGGAGGTCAACGCTGAAACCCCTCTGGAAGGCGGCACTCAGTGCCCAGCACACGATGAAAATGGGGCAGAGCTCCTCACCCAAAGGGGCTGGATCCTCCTGTCATGGTTTAGCAGGCACACAGGCCAAGGCAAAGAAGTAAAGAGAAGGGACTCTCCGTATGTGCTCCACACAGGTTTATTCCCGTGAAAAGACAGGGACAAAGAGGCCAATGGGTGGGAGGGTCCAGGGATCTTATACTGGGTACAGAATAGGCGGGGAAAGGGATCTCAGCCAATGGGATAGAGACAAGCAGGGGACAGGAAGGGAACCAATGGGAACAGCACACAGGAGGGACTCAGGGAAGGATCCAATGGAGCATCGAGGAACAAGGAACTTTCTAGAACTAACACATATTAAAGAAGGAAAATGAATATACAGAACTTCATACGTAACACAGGACAACAAAATACTAACCAATGAGGGGAAAACATGCAAAAGGAAGAACAAGGGAATCGTGGGTTCTCGCCATGACTGAAAGTTACATGCTAAACTTGGGTTGCTAACACCACAGCTGGATGCCTGAGCTCTTTTCAAGAGAAAGAGTAGCTGGAGCCACGTGCACTGCTATAGTGCCTTTTGCAACAGACCCTGTAAAAGCCACGCTATTGCCTATTACTTTACATAGCTGGGTGCATGCTGGGGTCAGGGCAGATCCAGGAGTTGCAGTGTTGACCTGCCTGAAGGAAGCTGAGGCCATCATATGTGGTTCACAGTAAACAGGCTGTCCATCCTTTTTCCCGACAGAGACGGGAAGCCTTTACAGTTTGTTTTGCAAAAATAATGTTTGCCTTTTCTTTATCGGAAGCAACAGGCTCTGGCATGACATGCTTGTACTCCACAGGCTTATTTTTCCTCAGGCAATGGTACCTGAGCTCCTGGTCCCACTGGTATAGGCAAAAAACAAGTCCTTAATTATAACTGAAAGCAAAACCAATAGTAGTTATTACTTAAAGAAGACAATGTAAGATGAAGGAACACAAGCACCGCAGATGAAGCAAACACCTGACTTGAATATCTCAGAATTGCCTTGCAGCAATTCCCAGGAGGGGGAACAGCCTTTATCACACCACCAGTTAACAGGGGCATGATCAATGACAGAAGCATCTGTCACCTGTCACTAAATTCACCACCAAGACCTCTGATATTTTTTCAGAGAAAGAAAATTTGGATTGGTTCAGTAAGAACTGATTGAACTGAGAAACTTACACATGGGGCATCTGCAGACACCACAAAATCTGCACAATACCATCCAGAAACAAATGGAAGGATGCTTTATGATCTAAGTAAATGCCAATGGATAAAATTAATAGCTGGTTTCATTTTTTTTTTCTTTTTCCCCCTTTCACTTTGCCTTGTAGCTATGGGAAATGCCCATCCATACAGACGTTCATTTTAATAAAATCTTCTTCCTTTTCTGGTCTGACATATCTCCTTATGTCTTCTCTCTTGCAATCTTGCCATCTCTGCCACAAGTTCTTTAAAGCAGTTTCTAATTTTATCTTGAGCTGTGAAGTTTTTGAAGATTCTCTGTTTGAAAAAGACTGCATTGAAAAATAGGCTGAACTGAATAAATAGTTATTCTAACATTTTGATGTTTCATGGGTTCAGAATGCGGGGGTAGGAGGAGGTTCTGAAAAACGGCAAAAGTATTAAAGCTCCCTTGCTGCTTTCCTTCTGAAAGACAAGGTGTTAGGTCATGCAACCTCCTTAACCTGGGTCAGCTCCATCACAGATGTCTGATGCAGGCCTTGTGATGCACCACTCCAAGAAAGAGAAGAAACAGGGCAGGAGGAGATGAGTAAGAGGAATTGGGTCACAAGCTTCTGCTCCATGCAGCTGCAGACACATGAATGGTGGAAATGTCTACAGAGGAATAAACCATAATTGTAGCAACAAGTCATGTCCTGTTTTGCTGTGAAAGAGTTGAGGAAATAGTTTTATTTCTTTTTGCCAGTATATGTCTGCCTTTAGATTAAGAATAATGCTTACCTGTATTTACTAAAACACTCTGAAAGGCTCAGTTAGAAAACACTGCAAAAATACTCCTAAAATTCTTAACAATGTGGATTGGATCAGTGGCTAATATTTGCATTGTCTTATCAATAATAAATTTAAATAGGTAACATTGGTCAGTTATTTTGCTAAAGCAGCTTGTTGGTGGGCTTGTTATGTATTTTTTTAAACTTAGGAGGTGCTCACTCAAAAGGTCATTCTTCACTGATTGACACAGAATACTGTGTACAATGCAATGCATTTTACATGGGGAAAAAAATTAAAAGGTAGCTTTTGTGCAGCTTGGTAGGCATTGTGCTGAAACTCATATACTCCAAAGGATCCTCTCAAATCCTGCAAACCTATTAAACAAAATTACACTGCTATTTCTCAAGAAAATCAGATATAATCTGAAGAGTATTTGGGGGATAAGTTATTTCCTTTTCTCATATCCAAATCATTTTATCCCAAAGTTAGTAGTTGTCTTTGCTTCCAGTGTTTTCCCCAAACACCTTTCAATGTTGTCTGTGGGAACAGTCACAAAGCAATTGAAACATGCCAAACATATTGATTACAGAGTAAAACGGTTACCCTGGCAACTAAAAATCCTAGGAAAGCTCTTTAAACTTCCTTCCGTTCTCATGTGACTTCCTTTTATATACTTTTTTTCTCGGATGGTTTGAGAAATGATTTGGTGGATATAAAAGTATTTGCGCTGATTATACAGCAATGGAGAAAAGGTGATTCATGCCTAGATTATTTATTCCAAAATTTCGTAACTTGGGGGGCAGAGTAACCCTCTCCCACTAATTTCTAAGTCTATATTCAGATGTGACCTAAGGAAAGAAATGCAAGGACTAGAATTTTCCTGAGGTTCCAAGGCAAGCAAGATGAACAATGCAAAAGAATTAGAATTTATGTGGAGGTCAAAAGTTTGCTTTGCTCTGTACAGAAGAAAGGAAATGATTGTCTTCTCTCCATGGGTGGTTTTGAACGAATGGTGACTTGGTGTGACAATAGTGACCTAACCAGAGGAGCAGCAGGGTCCAGAGCTGGTGGTAGTGGGCTCATGTGGTTGCTCAGGCTCATTCTCGGCACAGCCTGATGGTAACAGGATATTTAAAAGCACCTGCAATTGAGAAAACACATGAAGCTTAGTTGGGAGCAAATGTAGATGTCTCATTTCTCTGACTCCTTCTTGGTTCAACCCCAGACACACAGAAGACTCTCTACTTACTGCTCAAGCAACCCTGATGAACAGGCTCAGCTTCTCAGCCTTTTAATATTTCAGAAGGAATTGCCCTCGCAGGCATTAAGCAGATGCTTGTTGATCCATTCATTTGTAAGCAGGAACAGTAACTGGACTATGAGGAAAGGGGAAAACATGTAACAATGATTACATTAAGGTTTGGGGTTTGTTAGAAGAAGGGTGTCTAAGCCAGCAATTCAGAAAAACAGGCCACTACTATTCAGGCTTTGATATGCTGATTTTTCCTTCTCTGAACAAATGGTGGTAGGTTGTTTTTAGCCGTTTTTTGTCCTCTATACTGGCTTTCCAAATAAAAATGGTTTTGAAAAGCTGCAATTACAGAGGTTACAAATAACACGCAGCTACACAGCTGGCACTGGAACATTTCCAGAACATAATCACCTGTTGTGCCGTGATGAGGGCCCATTATTTCCAGGGGGGTCCGACAGATCTGTTGTTAAAAATGTCATCTCTTAATGGAGCAGGTCTGGGATTGTCTGAGCCCTAGCCTGCTTTCTTATGTCAGTTTGTGTTAAGGAAGTATGTTATTCCTCTGAATGATGGCTTTTTATTTGTCCCAGACTTGTATTGTAGTAGAAGGCTGAAGAAAATGTGATTAAATTACATGGAACCATAAATTAGCTTGCAGTGAAAAGAAATGACACAATCAAAACTTTCCAGTAAACATAATCCTAAGAAGAACTGAGGATGGTATAAAGTGTGGGGAAAAACAGAGTGGTTAATTTTTATAGGTGGAATATTACTTCAATGCAATAAAAGGCAGTTCTCTAACTCCCTTTATTTGAACAGATGTTTGCCTTGTGTTGTCCTTTGTATTCTCAGGGGGTTTTGTCAGTCTAGAGAGGGAAAACTTTGCTAATGCCCTTTTAATAATACCGTCTCCTTTAATTATTTTTTTTTCTGATTGAAAAATGCAAATCTCTCTAGCAAGACATCAGTATTTGTCTCACATATAAGAATCACTGTCAATTCTACCAGCAGCTTTCTGCTGAGTTACAGAAAGATAACAGTGAGCACTAGCATTTTGACATGTACCACTCACAGGACTTAATGGTAACATTAAATTGACATACTTCTTAGGGAAAGGAGGCAATCCTCAAAGGAAATATGGTTCTACTTTTCTGTAACTGTCATCACTTTCCTTTGCATGGCACCGGTTTGGGGAAGTTGGATTGAAACAGTGTAGTCAGCCTTGGGATTACATTCCAGCCCGACTGATTTTGCTGCACAAGTGGGGCAGAGCATGCTTCTGATTGCACTCACCGTCATCTGCAGCTATAACAGAGCCCAGACTGCTGTTGAGACCTCTGTCTATCTGCCACAATTCCCAAGGGAGCGTTGTCCAGTTAAAATGGGAACATGAAGACTGTTCATCGTTAAATAACAGAAATTGGTGAGATTTTTCCCATTTATGCTTGGCAGCAGCCAAGCTTATTGCACCAAACCCTAAGCATTTTTAATCCTGTCAGCTCTGAAGACTGGTGCGGTCTCAAAAGCCAGGTGAGCTTAGCTCCCCTGACGCCACAGATATCCCATACCGCGGGAAATCGTGTCAAATGTCTCTGCCAAAGGCTGAGTTCCCTGAGCAGCTCTGCCCCGCTTGGCCTCTGCCCTGCTGTGCTGGCTCCCGGCCCTGGGCGAGCTGTGCCAGCCGTGCGGGCAGACGGGGCTCAGCTGCAGGGACAGGCAGCAGCCACTGCGGATAAAGGCTTTGCTGCCAAAGGTCCTCCCCCACACATTTGGCACGGCGCGATTTGTGGAACCACGGCAACTCTCTCGGCCTCTGTCAGACTTCCCAAAGCTTGGGCCAGGAAGGATTTGCATGAAGGTACCCCTGGTTTCGTGCTTTATCACTCACTTCCCTTCATTTCCTCTTCTCTCCGTGGGTTACTAAGAGGCCTCTGTGCGACCGGGAGCTGACCCTTTAGGAGCTGCATCCCATGGGGCATTCACAGCAGCAGCTGGGACTGCCACGTGTCCCATGGCGTGGTTCTTTAAAAAGAAGCACCTCCAGGGCAGTTATGGGGAAGAGATGCTCCTGCCTTTCAAGTGTGCCTGTGCAGGGGGAGTGCACGTGTAGGAGTTGTTCTTATTACTCACTCCTTAAAAATTAACAGCATGTCTTATGCGATGATAGATGAGGCATTGAGCGCAAGCTGTGGTTTACTGGATGGGAAGGGTGTCACTGTCACACGGATATCATTGACTCAACACCCTCCTTCTAGGCTCCCAGGCCTCCTCACAGAGATGCTGGACACAGGCTATTCCTTCATTTTTTGTCTTTTAATTTTTTCTGATTGTTCATTTCTCTGGGCCTAGTAATTATCTGTGACTTGTTATAGGAACAGGACAAGTTTCCTTCATTACTTGATTTAAGGCCCTGAAATGGATACTGCTACTGAAACCCTGGGAAGAAGATAGGCTTGGGAGATGGTAGTTATTATTGAAGGCCACAGTTAATTACAGATGCCAAAATGAGAGTGTGGACGGGAGCAAGAGGTGAAAGGAGGGAGCACTCAGAACAGCACAATCAGCAGATGCGTCTTGTTATCAGCAGTGTTACAGCTAGCAGAGTTATTAGAAAAGCCCTAGAGTTTTAGCCCTTCTTTATTACTTCCTAATAAAGTAATATAAAATAAAGTGTTAATTGTTTTCACATGAGAAATTTAAAGGTTAACATATTCACTGTTTCCATGAATTTTCCTCTCTGATTTTAAGAATGTCTGTTCCATGTGGACACATTTATGCACAAACAAGCTAAGCTCTTATCTTATACAGCCAGAAAGAAACACAAAGGGTACAGTTAGCATACAGACTATTTGTAAACTGGGGTTCTAGACTGGCACAATAATGTCTAGGATGAGCAGAAAGGCTCCTAACTTTTTATATTTTCAAGTATGTAATTTTTTTTCCCACTTTAATCAGATGATCTAACAAAATATATTGATTCCTCCAAATAAATGTTGCCTCAGTAATACCAAACCAAGCATCTGAACTTGCTCCCCATCTTCGAATGTGGCACTTATATTTGTTCTATGACAAACAGCATCCCTATTTTGCAAATAGTCAGATGAGACAGTAACAGCAATTTTTACCAATAGCTAATGGAAGTAGTAAAGCAGAATTTGGAGTTCTTCATGGGAAGAAAAGGTCATGCACGCATTGGTCATTCCCAGTAGATGTCCCAAGCTTGATGCTGTAAGAGAGATACATAGAGAAAAAGCAAGACGCTGTCCCTCTGTTTACATTGTGCCACTATACAGAAAGTGAACAATATTCAAGAAGCCAGAAATGGAGAGCTCTAAACTGAACAAGTGTCTCATTAAATTCAGCCTGGAGAAGCAGAATAGCCAGATGAGCCCTGCAGAAAGTGGTCACGTATCTTCACATTTGGCGCAATGCCCTTTAACACAGTTAGGCATGGCTGGTACCTCAATAGGTTTATGCAGGGCTGGATTTGGCATCTCTCACAGCACAACATTGTGCCACAAATACTTGTCTCAAATTCTGGATCAATTGGTTCTCATAATGATTCTGACACACCCCAGAAAGCCTTTCTTCTCTTTATGCTTTTATAGGATATAAAATATATATGCATGTTGTATATACATCTGCAGTGTTAGACACGTACACATAAATCCCTGCCTTACCAATCTGTACAAATATTGAAGAAGGCAGGGCTTGCTATGCAATATTTGCTTTTCACAAGGAAGTAGCTAAAAGTAGTTTTATTATTTTATTTTCAATTGTAAATAAAAAGCCCACAAATTATATATATATACCCTTAAGGTAAGCAACAAATGAAAGACTCTAATGAAATCAGCACTCGATTCTTCTTCTAGTCTACTTAATTGAAAGTTCAGACATGCCTAATAGTTTGTATAAAACACTAATGCAGCTGATTTCCTCTACTTTGATGAGTTAAAAATCCTTCCAGCAGAAATTACTGGTTAACACAGACTCTATTATCCATTTGGTTTTCCAGTCATGTTTCAGTCTTGTGAAGATTTAACATCCTTGAATAGCTTTGTTTTGCAAGACTCAGACCTTTGACTTCAGCTCTACTGTCTGATTCATATACATATATAAGCTGCTGACTACAAGAGGTAGAAGTCTTGTATGGCTTTGGATTTGAGTAATTTAATTGTAAACTCTTTGATACATGAGAGGAACAGCTGGGAAATAGCATTTTGTACATTACAGGCTCTGTACAATTGGAGGCACCTCCATACAGTTATGTGCTGCCTTTGTAATCTCACACAAGCATCAGAAATTGCACCATACACACCTCCTCCTCCAGCTACATGGGTTGCTCATGCCAGCACTTAAAAAACAGCAGTAGCAAAAGAAAGAGAGAAACACACAGTAGTTGCTGAAAAAACTGTGTTTTCTTGTGTGAAATGAGCTCCCTCAACTTTGCTATTTATCTATCTTTTTCTTTAATGAGAAAAGCCAAGAGAGCAGGAGATCAAGAAATTAGAAGAGGAACACTTGAACTGAAAAACACCTGTTTAAAAAATAAACCCAGCAGAAGGTTTGAAAATTAGGAATGTTACCAAATCCAAGAATATCAGCCAATATTTCTGTTGGGTGAATAACAATTCTGAATTCCTCACTTTTCAGATGCAGAATTCCCAAGTACCCAGCATTAGACCTCTGGAAATATGATCTCTCTTTCATCAACTTGCTTAAGAACTCAGAATTGTTACTTGCTTTTCAGAAGCATTGTTCTTTGTGAATGCACCCCACAGAAGGCAAATATTTGTCTTTTCATTCTCTTTTACCTTCTTTTTTATGCTTCCATGGTTCTTTAGTCCCAGGCTGCCAATCCACTCTATCAGATGGACTCTTCAGTTGCAGTTTAGCATAGGAGTATGCTTTAGGATGGAAAAAGTGAGGGATTAGTCAAGTAAAGGTACCTATGAGTAACTTCATTTATGGAGGAAGTGTACTCCCATGAGTTTTCCCTGTGTTACAGGTGGGCAGCAGATCAGACTCAAAAATTAGAGTTAGCCCTTGTTTCAGTTGTGCTTACCCAAGTGTATCTGCTGCCGGGGTAATTCACGCTTTAGCTGAATCCATTATTGGATTCCAAAACATGTTCACTGCACAAAACCCAGCCCATCTCCTTCTGCCACTTCAGTCTGACAGATGTTCAAACCCCCTGAAGATTAAGCTTGCAGAGAGAGAATACATGTGAGTAAAACCGACGGTAAAATCCTAGCTTCATAAAAATAACTAGAAAATGTCCCATTGCCATCCACAGAATTAAGATATCACACTACGTGGCTTTGTACAGAGCACTTCTCTTTCTCAAAATAGCCTTTATGCATGGAAGCTTCCCCGGTTGAAGCTAATTTATAATCTGGTCAGGATCTGTGTCCGGGTGTGTACATTCATATGTCTGCCATGAAAATTTTCTACAAGCCAATCAACCCTCCAGAGCAGACTGGGAGCTGGCAGAGTAGCTAATTACTCTCACTAAGAGAAATCTGCTAGCTTGATTAATGTCTGTTTATCAATTGTTGCTGTTACTTCAGCTGTAATCTCAGAAAAGGGTTTGCTGAGGATGACTCTCCTGGAAATTTGTTTTTCAGCTTTGCTCTGCTACAAGCTCATTCTTCATTCCCCGAGGCAGTTCCCTGGACTTCCACAAAATGGTAGACATAGTCACGAGTATGTAGTAATCCATATAGTGTCTGTGCAGCACCAGCCTCTTTCATAACACTATTCCTCTGTAGATCTAAAACTGCATTTGGAAGGAGGCATCACTATCACTGTTTGACAAATTCAGTCTGGATGTTGAGGTTAGCCCCAAAGCTTCCACCTTAGTTAAAATCTGCCACTGGGATAAATAAGGTACTAGCTTAACTAACAACACTTTTGGTAAAGAATATCCCATCTGTTTGCTGTTTTGAGACCTATCAGCTACTAAATGGTAGCTTGTCTTTCTAAAATGGAAAAGACAGAGCTATTACTATCTTTCAAAGGATTTCAAGTGCACTTTAAATGACAGAAGTGTTTGTCCACCTGCACCATCCCTCTTACCACAATAATTCACACTGCTGAGGAGACTGAGATTGTAGTTCCTTGGGAAAATCAGATTGTGTGAAAATGCATCCCATCTTTTCTGGGAGCAGTATTCCTCAGTTCTCCCGGTGAGATCACTCTGGGGGCAGCAGCCAGTACCGAACTGAGCCTGCCAAGCCTTTTTTTTTGACTTATACTGGTTGGCCAGGGCTCCCACCAGGCCCTGGTGCAGTTATAGATAACCAGAGCACAGCTCACTCCCAATTCTCATGGGAAGGAGGCCACCAAGGAAGGCTGGCAGAGGAGCAACTTCTGAGACTCAGAATCCCCAAAGCCCCCATAAAAGCAGTGCAAAAGGGTATTTCGCAGCCTGTGCACTTGGCTCTGGCTTATCTTCTTCTTTATGCCAGTGCTGATACTTAGCATTTATATACTAAATGATGCCTTTGTGTTTCACGACTTAAGACCAGCCATACCAAAGGAGCCAAAAGCTTCACCTGGTTCACTCCCTAATTTCCAGAAGCAACTTGTAGCAGGTGGGTTGGGAGGGTATGGGACCAAAGCAGAGACAGCAGTACCTCCTGTGGCACTCCCTCAGCATTGCCTCCAGCAACCTCTGGGTCAAGGGCTCCCCATCCCAAAAGTGGTATCCCTGCATTTGCACATGTGTACGAATTAACAGGGCCCTGTGCATGAAGTGCCCCCACTGCTGCCACCAGAACACGACCCAGTGTGCTCAGCAGCAGCCTGCAGCCACTTGCTTATATCCTGCTAGGTCAGAATGCAACAAATAACAAAGACTGAAGCATGCATTGAAACAGGCTCTGAGCTGTGATGCTCAGGTCTAGATTTGTAGCCAATTCTTTTTTCCTGGACCTGGCCACGTTCCGACTCAGTGCTCTGGTTTGGTCTAAAGCTATGGTTTATGTCTGACCCTGAGCCCAGAGCCTGCTTGAATAGGATCTGTTGTTCTCTTTTGAGGCTATTTCAGATAGCAGTGCTCCCAAAGGAGTAACTTTGTGCCTTTTGAAGCAGCTCTCCCTCCCAATGAACTCTTTCATCCCAAATAACCACAGAAATACTGAAGTGAAACA
>NW_008236767.1:6560671-6585853 GCF_000691975.1 Corvus brachyrhynchos
GAAACTCAACTCAGACTGAAGATGGAGCTCAATATTTGTGTACTTATGCTGTATTTTGAATAAATTTGAAATATACAGGTGTAAGATGTTCAAACACCCAAGAAGCTGGCAAACTCTACCTTACCTCCACCACCAGAGTAGGAGAGGGGAAGGAGGAAAAGGCTGAGAGGAGCACAACTGGCTGTGGGGTCTCATTCAGTGCCAGCCTTCTCAGCAGACCAGCGGGATAGCTCATACACAGCTCTTGGGAATCAAAATACATCACTTGTGTGTCATTATTCCAGAGGTGTTTCACAATTTTTTTACCTGTGCATATTGATGGAGAGCAAAGACTGGGAGACAGAGCTGAGGCAAGATCCAGCCTCACAGACCAGTCCCCATGCATGTGGGGTACGTGCTGCTGCCCATGAAGCACTAATTAAAGGTGCTGGGTGCCCATTTAAGCTTTGAGAAGTGCAAGTATTTCTCTGTAGTGAACGAATTATGAATGAGACCTTTTCAATGAGAAAATTATCGGGCCCTGTTACCTTCGTTTCTGTCCCTTTCTCATCTGTTGACATGCAGGCATTCTGGAAACAGTTTCTCTCCCAATGACACAAGAGTGGTTTATTTGCTTAAGTTAATGTTTAAGTATAAAAACCAGTTATTTCTTTCGTCATTCCTTATCAATCCAAACAAATAAGTAAAATAAAATTAGTGCTCTGAGAACCTAAACGACATTTCATTGTCAACACAGCAGTAAAGAATGTTTGACAAAGCCTAAGGCAAATGATTAAATTCTTTATCTGTCACACCAAGGAAAGGCTGCTCCTCTTGGTAATAAGGCTATATTTGCTGTCCCTGAAGGAGAAGGTGAAACATAAATTCATGTCTAGAAGCCATAAAATTTTACCAGTTGCATGGTCTATTTCAGGACAAAAATAGCTCCTTCGGGTTTGGTAAAACATATTCTTAAAGTGTCAATTGCCATATTTATCACAGAAATTTCAGAAAATTATGATTTCCTTCACTTAAACCAGTAGTGTTTCCCTGGGAAACACGGGTGCTGACAAAATGTACAAAAGTGAATACTGTTAACGTAATTTTCCTTTTTGTCCTTATATGTTTGTCTCTATCAAATCTATTATATTAGGGTTTCCTACATATCAGTTATTTTTAAAGGAATCATTTTGTTATTTTAAAATTAGCCCCCAGCTTGAGATGTTAGAAACTCATCATGAAAATGTCCTGGAGATCATGTTGGCATGAGCAGAAAGATGATTAATCACAGGTTGCCGTGAAAAAAATCAGATTGTCTATCAATGGCACTACCTTGGAGAAGAAAGTGTTATTGACAGAATTGAAGTAGTGCAATCATAGTTGGGGAAAATCACAGATCTTTATAACTTTTATTCACTTGTCATAGGTCACATTAGCAGAGGTGAATGTGAATAACTTACATTTCTTGTGCAGTAGGATAGGAAACATTAGGATTTAGAATTGGTATTTTATGTTAGAATAATTCAGGGCAGGGAAGAAAAACATGTTGAAGCATATTTATTTGTGAAAATGGTAAATAAAGAAATGGAAAAAAATTGAAGATGGGCATCAGGGGTGGCAAAAGCCTTAAGCCACGAATACTGAAGAAATGGTATTCTTGGAGAAGGGATCCTTCCGAAGTATCACTGACTGTTCTTGAAGCTGATACAGGGTTTAGAAATGATTCTTTAAAGATACTCTTTATTTAAAGAAAGAAATATGTGACAGTGAGCCAAACTGTTTTTGTCTTCATGTTCTGCCAGAGCCATGATTAAAGAAGTCAGAGTATTGTTTCTCTGTTTTAGTTGTAGTATTAGCCTTACACATTTAATAATTAAAAAAAACCCCAAAAACAAAAACAACAAAAACAAAAGCTAGCTATTCAATTCTCTCTGCTTTTAACTTCTTTGAGGCATTGTTTGGTTTCAGGACACCCTGCTAGTGGGTTTTATCCCAACCACAGCACTGAGCTGCAGGCAGAGCAGTGCATGGAGCAGATCTTGTCACAGTCTGCCTCTGCAAGCCCACTCCTGCCTGCTGTGCCAGGAGGCACAGCTCTGTTTTGCACTGCAACAGAAATCAGTCTGCTGGTTTTAACAAGGCTTGTTTATATTTCAGAAACAAGCAAACAAAATCTAACAAACCTAGAGAGTATCTGGCAAGTAAAATACCTGAGAAAACTGAGAGGCAGGGGGAGCACGAGATCTCATTGCAGTTCAGAGGTGAGGTCAAGGGTGAGAGTGATGTGGAGGAAATTGTGGAGTATTTGTTGGCAGTAGCAAAGCCCTTGGCTGCCTTTTTGCTGGACGAATCCCTAAATCCACTCATCTGTTTTGCAAAAGACGAGGCAACACTTCTAGAGTTAATCATAACCAATTTATGTTTCCAAAAGTGTCAAAATGGGATATAGAGAGAGTATTTTCTTGACTAGCTTGTCCTGTTGAATACAATGGCTTATTATTACAGTTTTCATTACAGTGTGAATATTGCCTTATGTGAATGGAATGAATAACACCTTCCCTATTTAATTAAGTTGTTCAAGATTGCATTTGTGCTTGCTGAAGCCATCACTTTTCTTTCCTGGGTTATCATGCCCACACCTCAGCTCAGAGAAAAAGGGGAATAGATTTCTAAGAGATGGTTGCTTAATTGTGAATTAGTCCACCTGCTGGGCATGCTAACTAAATGTAGTGTCTGGCATCTTTGCTGTGACACCAACCTTGTCATTGCCTCCACAGCTGCACCAGCTGGTGGGCTCAGTCCCAGAATTTTGATATCTGCTCAGATGGCATACAGTCTTTGAGATAGTGTATAATGTGAAGAAATCATTTATGAGGACTTACGTTAAATGAATTTCTAAAAAGTTATCTACGCTGCCTTAAAGGGATTTATTAAAACTGTCTGCATGCTAAGCTTGCATCACATAAATGAAGTATCATTTGCACCTTGCCTGTAACATTTCAAAGCAGGTGCACCCATTCTGCAGCATTAACCTGGTCTCTTGTGAACATATTTGGAAGCTGAATTCTCAGGTCAGTGTAAGATACTTTAACACATGCCAGAGTTTCAGGGTATTGCTCTTAGCTTCTTCTCAGACATGCTTGCATTGTGGTTGAGCTCTGGGAAAGTTGCCTAGCAAACTTTCTAGTGGTCTGGATTGTAACAAGAACACTACTACCCAGTCTCTGGCAAGTGATTGTCTCTGATTCTTATTAAACCAACCATGTGCTGTTGAGCTGGAAACAATGGCTGTCTGTAATATTTTTATGTGCAGATTAAAAAAAAATCAGCACTTGGCAGCATAGGAAAACCTACATTTTTGTGCAGGAAGATAAGCTGTAATGAACTGGATGTTTATAGCCAAACTCTTCCAGAGAGAGGCTGTGAAGCCTCCATCCTTGGAAATATCCAAAAGTCCGATCCAAAACCACCTTGGGCACTTGCTCTAGCTGATCATTTTTAAGCAAAGGGTTTGGATTTGACAATCTCCAGAGGTCCCATCTAGCCTCAACTAGTTTTTGAGAAACCAAAGAAGTACTAAAACCAAGAGTGTATTGATCATCCTAAAATATATTATTATATCATAAGGTTAAAGAATTATAGCATCATTTCCTTGTATAGGAAAATACAGAGAAGCTGTTTGAGGAACAGTAAAGAGACTGAAAAGAACATATATTTTAAGAAATCCTTTAAAATAGTAGGGACACGGTCTTCCAAAAGCTTAACAACACAGTGTTCATTAGCTCATGCTTCAACCTGACATAATTTCAGTCCTTTGCAAATTTATTTGTCCTTTTCCACATCCCAGCAGTGTGCACAGCACAGTCCACCATCTGCTTCTTTCACCTGTAAGCAAAACAGTAGCATGTACAAAGTCCATATGCAAATTTGCTCATGTCCATGACAGATTCTCAGAGATCGCAGGAACTCACCAGATCCCCTCAGCAGCTAGAGACAGCTCAGCTAGACAATCTAACATCCTCCACAGCTCTTTCTTCTATAGGGGCTTGAAAGTGACCCACACTGCTCCGTGTGGTCCCTCAGGCTTTCCTTGCAGGGATCTGCACACCGGCTTCCTCCACGCTGGCTTGATTTCATTCTTTCAAGTCCTGACACAATCACCCCTGAAGTGGGGAAGCTCTGGAGAGCTTTTAAACTTCAAAAGCTTATAAGAGAATTTGCAGATTTTTGCACACTACCAGCTCCCAGGGCAGACCCAGGAAATCATGTTGAAAACCCTGGGAATCAGTGATGAGAACATTTCAACTTAGACATAATATATTATAAACCACATTATTCTGTGTCACTGGAGACATAATAGTTTTGTCCCTCCATTTTGTCTCTCAGTTTCTATCCTTCTTAATGTATGTATACCTGAAAGCCTTGCAATAAAACAAAATAATTTGTTTGTCTTTTGAAAGGGAACTTTCCAGTGCATGTCTGATAAAGCCATCAAAAGCCCCTGTTATTATGTGCTATAATGGTCCACAGGAGTGTTTGATTAGAGCATTTTCCTTGTCATGCTGACAAGCTATGAGATATTATCTACCTCCAGAGGCTAAATGGAAGACTCGAGGGATAAAAAGGTCTATTGTTATTACATGCATAATCTTGTGACTGAAAATTCCACCTGGGATTAAGAGAGCTCTTTGGATGTATGGAGTGAGACATTATATGTAAATTACTTTTGTTTACCAACACTGCTGTGTTGTAATTATTTTATCCAGCTACACTTAAATTTTAGAATGAACTAGGGAATACTCCAGCTGTGATTAGATTGCTTTCTCGTTTGTATCAAATGTTATTTTCTTTATAATGGGAAGAAAGAACTGATGATGATAATGAGGTAAACACACTTTTAACACAGGAAGCTCAGTAGTGATATTAGACATTAACATTACATCAAAGCTCCAGGCCTTGACATCCTCTAAGACTACTCACCTACCTAAAGTGCCAGGTCAGTAGGACAGCTCTTCATGTAGGCAAATAGCCCGAGCAATCCAGGTCCACCTGGAACAAAAGAAACTGATCCTGCTCTCTGCTAAACTTTGTTAGTGCCATGTAATATATTTTTTTAGGGTTTGCACTAATAAAAAATAGAAACGTTATAACTATGTGGTGCCATGTAGAAATATTGCTGAATATACATGGTTAAATAAGGTGAGGAAAATAAAAAGGAGAAATTATGGCCCTGTGAGTGCTAGGACATTGGTGTGCTTCTTCATTTAATTGTGCCAGCAGTGATGTAATTGCTGTCAATCTTAGACAATACACCCCAAATATATATTTATAGATATATTTATATGATAGATGTACTGCTCTAAGAAAATGCTGCTTTTCTTGGTGGTAGAACAGTTGTTATGGTGACTCCTCTTCTTCCCCCATTTAATACAGGAAGCAGAGCACCAAAATAAAAATCATTCCATTTATGGAATTTATCAGAAACCCACTCTGAAGCTGTAACTCTAGAGAGAAATCTTTTGGAATATTTAATGGCATCTCTATTTTATAGTATTTGACCTTTCATTCTGGAACTTGCAATTTTGTGGAAAGATCTAGTAACAGAAAATAAATGGAGGAAATGCATTTTTCTATGGTATATACTGTAACATTTGCTCATTTATAATATTTATACAGTATTGTGGGCAGTGAATGAACAAATACGTTTTGCAGGTTAGGTACCTACAGAGTAAAGGTTATGTAGGGTTCTGTTTGGAAGACCTCATTAGGAAATAGATGGATGATCTTTTTCTCCTTGATGATTCAGTTTTTAACAACACTTCGTAGTTTATCCTATGGATGTTAACTACAGTCATAGTGCTATTATATTAAACAAAAATTCTGTAATTTCTTGATGGTATGTATTCATATATTTCCCATTATTTAAGCAGCAGAATTCTCCAAAATGCCTCTTTTTTTCAGTTTCTGCTTAGCTCAGAGTTGTTTCTAAAACTAATTTGGAGATTAAATTCTCCACGACCATATAAATTACTTAACATTTTATGCCAGCTCACAATTTTGAACACATTTACTCCAAACTACCTGATAAGCATGGGACTCCTACTTTTTAACTAAGAAGCTGAGGCAATCAGGTGTGCAGGCTGAACCCAGATCGAGGTGATGTCCACAGTCAGAGCAGATGTGATTTTGCAAAAACTCTGTCTATCTACAAGAATTTGAGCATGTCCTGTGTTGGTCAAAGCTTCCAGGTGGATATCAAGGATAAGCAGCTCTGTAAAGTGCTTGATCCCTATCCAGTGGAGATAATGATCCTTTCAACATATCTTCTGTGATGCTGAAGAAGAATTTGCACTTCCACAGAGCAGATATGCAGAATACAGAACATAGGCTGAACCAGTCATTGTCAGGAAGGGACAGCAGAAGTCGATCGACAGGAGGGCTCTGGGAGGGAATCTGGGAAATTATCAGCTGCAAATACTTAGAACAGGTAATGTCCTGGGTTGCAGTGTATTCTATTACCATCCCCATCAGCTGTTGAAATCAGGTGGGGCAGTGTTTCCTTGCCTCCTCCCCCCAGACTATCTTTCTGTTAATTGCCCATCATTGTCCTGCCACCTGACTCAGAGATAACTCCCTCCGGACTATCTTCTGTTAATGAGCCTAATCAACACTTTGCCTCATGACTCATTACCCCATTGTGAGATGCTCCACCCAGAGGGAGGAACCAAGCATCCCATCGTGGATATAATCTGAGGCTGAACACCAGAGACACTGGCTTCCCATTGGATTTCCAGAGGACAGGAGCTACACAGCCACCATTGGACTTCCTGAGGAAGAGCAGACTGTTTTACTACAGGATCACTGCTTCAGAGGACTGCAGCCACCATTCTACCAGACTGCTACCACCACCCTGCCTAACAGGGTGTCAGGTTGTACCTTGACTCTGTCAGTTTGACGGTGTTTTCTTTTACCTTTTTTCCCCCTTTTTTTTAATTTCCATTAAATTGTTATTCTGACTTAGTGCCTCCCACTGGTTTGTTTTCAAACTAGTACAGGTAAAAAGGAACACACAGAAAAAGGGAAAATGTCTTTCCCTTTTGAGGGGATGTGCTCAGAGAAGTATTGAGGGCATGCCAACAGGCAAAAATGAAACTGGTCACAGGAAATACACAATCCAATAACATTTATTTGAAAACACTAAAAGGTATCTGTGGTGAAGTGTTGATTTGAATTATGTGAGAAGATGATTTCCCCAAGTGCAGTGTTATCTTCCTATCAGCCTCCTGTAGGAAAGTAGCAGCATCAGAGTGGATGAGAATTACTAAAGTTTATTAGGACTAGACTATCAGTGTAACTTTTAAATGAATAATTTACCACCCCTACAAGGTCTGATTTTTATTAACCTCACCTGCAGCTGAAGATGAATTGCTTTCCCAGTCTAGGAGCCAGGAGCCACAGAACATCCCCTTACCAGCAGCAGGTGATTTGCCTAACAAGCAGGTCCTATGCCACAGCAGGTCTACACCTAAGAGCACAGTAGAGCTACCTGCAGGACTTGGACTGTAGAGGGGTACCAAGGTACCCACAGTGCTGGTGATACCAGCCCAATGCATCTATTTACATGCTGAAGGGGTCAATTTAAACTGAAGTTCCCGCACCCTATAAACTTCTGTCACTTCCAGGCAGTGCTCCTGCTTCTCCCAGGTGCTTTCTCTGTTTTATTTCTAAAGCCTCACCAGCTTAATGGAAACCAAGTTAGACCAAGGAGCAACATTCTTTGCATGGAACCCTTGAGCTCAGCTCTAGTGCTGCCCAGAGCAAGAGCACAGCTTTAACAGGTTTGCAGAGGCCAAGCAGACAGAAGAGCCAAAGCCAGACAAGCAAACCACAAGTCTGTCTAAGAGGATCCACTTTATAGCAAACTGATGACTGTGCGTCTTAGGTTCAAAATGCTACCAGAAAGCCTCCTGGGTTTTTTTAAAGACCATTAAAAATGTGTCCAGAGAAGAGCAACAAAGCTGGTGAAGGGTCTGGAGCACAGAGGGGGCAGCTGAGGGAGCTGGGGGTTGTTTAGCCTGGAGAAAAGGAGGCTCAAGGGGTACATTATCACCATCTACAACTTCCTGAGAGGAGGTTTTAGCCTGGTGAGGATCAGTCTCTTCTCCCAGGTAATGATGGAGCAACAGGAAATGGCCTCAAGCTGCGCAAGGGGAGGTTTAGATTGCATATTAAGAAAACTTCTTTACCAAAAGCGTTGTTAGGCAATGGAAAATGCTTCACAGGGAACTGGTAGAGTTACCATCCCTGGGGATATTTAAAATATGTGTAGATGTGGCACATAGGGCTTGTTTAAGTGATGGCCTTGTCAATAGCAGATTAATGATTGGACTCAATTATCTTAAAGGTCTTTTCCAACCTAAACAACTCAGTGATTCTATTGTATTATAAATCATGCAAATGTGAGTTTGGGGAGGCTGATTTTATTCTGCCTTTAATAACTTTGAACATGCTTTTTGTAAAGCTCCTCAGCTAATACCTAAACAATCTGTAGGGAGCAGGTTAAAATACCTTAAAATTCTTCACTTCAGGTCATGTAATTCAATTAGTATTTAACTTTCAAATCACACTATAGTATATATATATATGTACTACACTATATAGTATATACACAAAATAGTATAGTAATTACTGTTTTGCAAACATTTAACTTTCATTCACAAAAAATTTGATTGATTAGGGATGTTGGGAAGCAGGAAAAGAAGATGATGTCCTTCTCCTGTTTGATCATAAAATGTCGATTTGACAAAAGAAAAAACAGATGCTTCTGAAACACAAGGAAAGGAATCCTGCAATATGCCCATTCCATCCGATCCATTCACTGCCACTCATTCTGGTATGACGTGCCAATCTATGAGTTTGCAGGAGCAAAGAAACAAACCCATAACCCACCATGAGATAAGGAATGCCCAAGCACATTCTTAATATAAACCCCATAAAAAAAAATTCAGCTGCTTTCTGGTTTTGATGTGGTTGTGTAGTCCTCAGGAAGCTGCAGCAGAGACTATTCACAAAGCCAAAGAAAAGGAGACTTTACAAATCATCTGACTGATACAAATAATTTTATTATCATAATTGCTGTTGGAACAGACCACTCAAAATGGCTGCCATGATTTCAAATAACTCAATCAGTAAAAGCCAAATAGGATGGCTTAGAATGCAAATACTGCCTGCCATGCAACTGGAATAGATGGGTATCACAGCAGTATTAATAAAGGGATGGTAAAGTATTATTAATAAAGGCATGATAAGGTGTGAAACAGCAAAGCAGAAAAAACCACCAAGTTATGTCTTGGATGAGAAAAACAAAGCCTTGTAAGGGTATAAAAGAATATGGAAAATTTCCTTCAGTGTTTACTGCAGTGGCAAACTAGGCAAGCACTATTGCAGGATTTACCTGGGCTAAACAAAAATGAACCCTCAAGAGTCTGTATTCCACTTTATGGAAGTAAAATGTCAAAATCTTAAAAGAGTACATCTAGAACTCATTGCAGCATAAAAATATGTCTCAACACATTGCCATACTAGTTATACATCAAACCAGGGGAAAATGAAATTCAACCTTCCTTCCTTCCTTCTGTGTTGCTGCCAAGGGACAAAAATATACCATAGGGTAAAGGTTCTCTGCCAGACCCAGACGGTTACAACATAACATACAATTAACTTTCACAGCTGGTCACAGGCTTTGTCACAAGCCTGGGGAAAACAAAAAAATCCAGTGTGTTGAACTTGATTGTGAATGTACTTATTAAATATATCTCATTAAATCCATCTGAGTTACACTTTCTGCTAGCTGGGTTAGCTGGCTGATGGTGCACTTATAGGACCACATGGGAACTGTACAACATGATCTACCTTGTCAATAAAACCCCTTAACTTCCATGGTCTAAATTGCTTTTGCTGTTACACTATATGCAGCCACAGCAAGATCACTGAAATCATGCCTTTTTCCTAACTTTGGCTTCAATCCTGCCCACAATTGCACACATGCTCACAACTTAGCAATGAGATTTCTTCTACTACAATATTTGGACCTCACCTGTTAACTCTCTATGGCTAAAGCTATCACTGTATTACATGTACCTACATGCATGGGTGCCAAAAACTCTACTACTGTGACAGCTGTCCCTTTTTTGACCCAGGGAAACATGGAGGGAACAGGAAATTCTCACTTACTGCTTAGAAAGACTAGCACAGAGGGTTTTCAACTATCAGGCTGTAACTGGGTGATTTTAAGTCATCTGACAGAAAACTTTCTCCCCTTGCAGTACCTTGCATGAATACTTTAGATGTTTGTCCCATGCCTCAGGGATTTGTGGACCCCTCTTTTGTCTGATCTCAAAATAAAATGGTACTTTTGTGCACCATGCTAAAGTGGTATTTGGCTACCAGCCTCAAACCAGTCTGGTAGGTATGTTGGACTTGGGGCATTCAGACCTATCTGAATTCATCCAAATTGGTATGATTTCCATAGAGAGGCCCAAACACAAGTTTTTTAAAGGGATGATCACCTAACATTAATTGGGCTTCTGATTACTGCAGTTACAAACCTAGTCTAGCAGAATTGGTAGCTCTTTGGAATTACAAATAATGCAGTTCCTCTAGCTACATGGATCTGTTTATTTTAATTAAAATGAACAGTCCTGATCTTTATCAAGTTCTACCATTAGATAAGGTGGGAGGTACTGGATGAGGTGAATCAAACTAAATTTAATAATTTCAGTTGTATTCTTTTTACTGTTTCCAAACAATCCTCTGACTGGTATACTGGCCTTAGTGAAATTAATGGAATAGTATTTTTTCTAGGTGTGTCCAGAGAAAGACTGATATTATATGTACAACAGCCCTATATGAACCATGTATGTTTTTATATTTGTAATTCACAGCATGATGTTGCTGCTAGCAAGGAATAACAGCTCTCCTGAGACTACTTTAACATATGTCCATTCCTGTAGGAAAGTTGTGAGTCTAATGGATAAAATATGTATTTCACTACAGTTCATCCTTAGCTTTTCTCAAGGTTCACCTGTTTTCCCTATACCTATTACTAGGAAAAGTTAGATCAGTTCTTAATTGTACTTAATCCTAGTTCACTTCTAAAGCAGAGAATTTTCTTTATGGAAAGCCAAAATAGTGTGGAAAAAATAAACACAATCATCTGAAAGTGATCCATTATTATTAGCTTTGTTAGGAAAAACAAGCTATCCCAGTGTGTATATCCATCCATTTAATCATGAGCACTACAAAATTCCTTTCAAAAATTGTCTGGCATTAGTAAGAAGTGGTAGCTTGTTTGCTAACAAAAGCATCTACCTCCGTTTCTACATCTGTTTGCACTTTCAAAAAAGTTCAGCCTCAGAGCTGGGCATTGGAGACAGTATTAAACCATTTAAATAGCCAGCAAGGAAAAAAAAGCTGTTCCAAATTTCACTGTAGATGTTGTGTGTAACACCAGCCTCTCTTAAAAACATAAATTTATAGGTCATAAAAAATGAACTCATAATAGACCTCTCTTCTAGAAAGTGAAATGACACTGAGAAGTGTCCACAGGCACAGAACAGAAATCATATTTACTTTTAAACACTAGAAGGGTCTCTGGAATGTATTTGGCATTGACTGATTTGTTTTTCTCACAGCTCCCAGGCATAGTGTGGGAGATGGTATAAGCCAAGGACTATTCCCAACATGCAGCTCACCTATTTTACCAGATAGTAGAGTATTACATGGGATATGTGGTTCCGGCTGTCACCACTTCCATGGAAGGGGTCCAGAGAATTTTAGTTTAGTACTGTAAGAATATATCCTTAAGGAACCCTCATTCAGTGAATGGAGCAAAGTTAGCTTTGCTCTCAGGCTTTTTGCATGTGAGAGAAGCCTTTAGTTTATACTTCAGTATTTATACAAAGAACCTGTATTTCACTGCAGTGTGTTTGACTTAGGTAGAGAGGGATGATCCTTCCATAGCCTTGGGACTTCAGTGAAAGCATCTGCTTATCTGCTTTGTTGCCATGTCTCATCTCTGTGCAAACCCCCAGTAGAGGAGACAAGTTTTTTTCTCTTTTGATTAGGAAGCTGTGTTAGATATAAAAGCTAGCGTGATGCATCATTGTTGCCTTGACTTTAAAAACCAACCAAACAAAAAAGCCTAGCAGATTGTAACGTGCTGATTCATAGACAACAAGGCCATATGAACCATAAGGTTCAATGCAGTGTTCATGAACTACAGGCTTCTGTCAGAATCCCATTACCCTGCAAAAGCCTCATGTTTAGTCTCCTGAAACTGGATATTCAGTTATGTAGAAAATCAGCTTCCCTTCATGCCCATTTGCAATTTGTATAATTTGGGGAAAGCTCATTTCTGCATTTCAACAAATACATTTTATGGTTCAATTTCTAGGTTCCATTGTCAAAATGATGTTCCTACATGTGGAAAGGAATAAACTCAGACACTTCTAGGATGCCTAACTGTACCAGAAGTACCGAGCTCACATACAGAGAGCTAGCTGTGCTGTACAGATAGATAGCTGCTTTCTGCCTACAGTGACATATAGCTCTGAACTTCTAGGTCCTGGACCTGAGGACAGCCCTAATCCCACTCAGCATTTTGTTTGTAATTTTGTCTCCCTAGTGAAAGACACTCAGAAAGGAAATTATTCATTGTTTTCAGTGGCCGCTTCCTTCCCCAAAACTGCTTTTACCCCATGTGGCATCTTTGACCTGTACGGCTTTATCTGTCCCAAATTAGGCTTCTCAATGCTTCATTCCTTCTGTCATCAGAACACTTACCTCCGCCTGGAATAGGAGACTTCAGATAAAAGTTGCCATCTGCTCCCAGATCATATTAATTATTCACCATGATAAGTACTTTTAGAAAGAGAGGGAGAAAAAAGCTTATTCTATACACTTAAAAAAAAGTATTCTAGAGGCATATAACTTTCCCCAGAACTGTTCTTCGACAGATTTGTAATTATAAGAGCCTCTGCCTTCCAAAGAGCAGGACAAGCTCTGCAAAGATAAATTAGTTCCTAAGGAAGTCTGAGAGAATATAAAAGAGTGTCCCTCTGAGATCACAGTGAAGGTAAAAAGGAGCTTGTTATAGCACCATGTCCTAATGGAGTCCTTCTGCCAGGCAGGAATAACTCCACAGGCAATATTATAGATCACACTCAGGATGTGATGTGTGCTCATGTGGCCTGAAACTGAACTTCCTCGCATGATATCAGAATGTGTTCTCATTGCCTTCACTGCGGCTGTAGCTACTTTCAGTGAATTTAAACACAACCTAAGCAGTGAAAGTATTTTTTTTAAAAAGCTAAAGAAAACCCCAAAACATCCAAACAAACAGCTGAATATTTACAGAGTGGAAAATATGTTGCAGACCTTGGCAACAGAGAAATTCTAGAAGCTGTGTGACAGGAATGGTCTGTGACTTCATGTTAACCAGAGTTTTGTATTAGTTTTGCCTGCTGAATGCAATGCATCAGACAACATCACTGAGAATGCTTGCTTTGAGTCATGGTTACCATGCAAGTCCTCTCTGCTTTCCAGAAGAGCAAGCAGTCAGCTAAACCTAGCTAAGTCTTGGAAAAGCTTTTTCTTTTTTGAATAATGCATATCCATAGGTCCTCAGACACAAAAAAATGCCAAAGCATAATTTAATGATACACAGGCTCTAGCAGTGACATAAAGCTGCTTCAAGGGTGAAAGACTACTGGTAGTTCGTGTGATACTGCACAGCTGCAGTATTTGGAGACAGGGAATTTGTGGCTGAGGACAGAAAGGTAAAGCTACTTCATATATTAGTGAGGAGATTTTTTAATGTCAGCGCTGCTCTGACAGAAACACAGCGTTTGGAGTCTGGTCTTGAATATTCAGCATGTAGCAAGCTGAAGGGAGTTCAATTTATTCAATGCAGTAAGGAGAAGTGAAAACTCAGTTTATCACAGTAGTTTTAGCAACTGATGCTGGAAATGCTGCCAGCTGTGATATTTTAAGTTTCATCGGAAAACTTGAAAATGCCACTACCCAATCTAAGCACTATCAGCACTGCGAGTAATGCTGAACGCTTCCTTTGCGTGCTCTCCCATGATGCTGCAAACTGTCTGAGAAGGACCAAAGGAAATTTTATTCATCACCACAGCTGGATGGTGACATCTTGCCAATTATGTGCTTTTTCAGCCACCAGAGTAACCTCAGCAGTGCCTTGACACATCGTCCTCTGTCCTCAACTTCCTTCCAGAAACCTCATCAAGGACGTTTGTGGAAGGGAATCTTTGAAAGCTGCTAGGCTTCTGAAGGCATGCCTGGACCCCATATTTTGTGTGCAGTCACCCTCCAGGCTGCTGCAACCTCCCCTGATCAGTGGAGCCATAGCACTGCTACCAAGACACTATCCTCCACAGTGAGACTGGTGGCCTCCTTCCTTGCCATCTGGGACAGGGCACTCAGCTTTGGAGCTGGAGGTGGGAGAATAACTCTAAAGTCAGCAAGACCTGCAATAAAGCAAGAGAGGCGATAAAAAAAGGTAGTGACTTCTCAGAAATACCTATGGAGCAGGTAGAACACATGACTGGGAGTTTGGAGTAGGAGGAGGTGTGGAAGTCTATGAAGCTGTCAGGGGAGATTTCCCATGGGATGAGCTGGGTTGGGACTGGCCATCTGGGTTTGTGTCTGCTGTGGGGTGACACACCAGGCATAGCCCCCTCACCCTTTAACCATCTGATAAAAATGCCTCTCTGAGTGAACCTACCCCACTCTTCACTCAGTGTGACCAGTCCTTCCACTTTTAGGACACCCTGTGAACACACGTTACATGCCATAATTACTGATGGGATATTTGGAAGAAGAAAAGGTGATATAAAATTGGGATTTGCTTTCCTGTCTGAAATTATTCTTGTGATTCAATTCTCACATATTTTTTAGGTTTAGCAATGACGTTGCAATCCTTGGCCAACTCCAGTGCAGGGCAGTAGTGAAAGTAAAATATATGGGCAGAGATAAAAGAAAGAGCACTGCAAGCTGGTGTTATATGACTTAGAACATCAAAAATCACTAGATATACAACTCTTGGTGTTCTTCAGAAAAAAAAAAATTCTTAGATTAATATTTAATGGATTGATAGAATAATGCATATCATAGTATCAACTACTATCAAAAATAAATAAAACTGACAGCGTGGGAGCACTAGGAAATGAAAATGCACCATAAATGAATGGAGGAAAAACATTCCTAAAAGCATATATACAGCTTGTGCTATCTCTTGCATCAAGACACTCCCTTTCATAGATCAAATGAAGAGTTACAGGGTTATTTTAGATGGCTAAAGTGAAAATAAAGTCCTACTGAGAGTAAAGAGCCATAGAATGCTTTGGCCTTCTATCTAGTGAAACCATTAAAATGAAACTATTTTTTCCCTCTACAATGAAGAATACATGTGGATGCGACTCAACAACAGTGACAGCTGCCTTGAACACATGGAATAAGAGTCTGCAAAAGAAGGTGACCTAACTCTGGAAGATTCAAGGGCTATGATTTTTAAATGTTGTGCCGGAGAAGTCTAAACTGAAGTCCATATTCAGGAGAAGGAAACCAGAGACTCATGGCAAAGAGATTGTATTAGAAATACTTTGCTTTGATGACCTCTATGTAACATGAGAGACATTCACATCCCCTGAAACATGGCTGAGCTGTTGTCAGCTTCACCCTCTCAATAGCAATACAGTAATATCAACAGCCTGGTGTTCTTCATCAAGCTCTTTTGAGAGGCTCTGAGACTGATGACTTCATGTGAATTTTTCAAATTTTGGAGTCTGCTCCAAGCTGGTCTGGAAGACAGAGCACACAGGAAAAGAGGAAATTCAAGCAGATAATATTCATCTGAACATTTCCCTTAGGATATTTGTGGCTCAGCTTTTCACGGGAAAGTTTTGTTTTCAAATTAAACTATATTATCTATACTTCATACCACAAAACCAGGACTGTTTCCCAAGTGTCTCAAAGGCTCAGGGGCCAATGTACTTTACATGTTTGCCATCCAATCCATTGCCCAACAGGAATTAAAGTACTATCTTTCAGTCACACACAGACACATTATGGCAGGAATGAGAATCTAATGTAAAGCTCTTAAATACTGGATTTACTTTCAGCCATAGTAAGTATTTCAGAAAAACTGTTGTCAAAATTTCTCATGTTTATTGAGGCATGGAGTCCTTTTGCTTCACACTGAAATGTGCATTTAGTGGAGGTGTTAAACACTGGGCAGCACTGCAAATACTCTTAAGTTGTACTTAAATCACAATTGTGCTTTTAGTCCACCAGACTGCCATTGCATTTGTGCAGTGTGGATGCAAAATACTCTTCCTGACCATCAACACTGCAGACCACTCAAGGTATTATAATTCAGTGTGGCTGTCCTACTGCTTTGTGCAGCATCCACTCACCTATCTGTTCTTTAGTCCCTTGCCTTATTCACCCCACAAGGAACAGATCCTTTCAGAATGTGTTAACTATATATTTTTGAATATGTTTTCAAAACAGTAGCAATGTATGCTGTGCACACCTTGGCTTTGTTCTGAATATTTTATGATCATTATTTCAAAAACCAGCTTTGCATGTCCCACAACACAGTGCTCCAAGGTTCATAACTAAGTCAAAAAAGCTATAGGCAGGAGACTTGCAGGGAGGGGATTTGTTTTGTTTACTTCTTTCAAGGAGAGCAATACAGAATGTTTGAATTTGTATATAGCTGTTTTACCAGAGAATGTATATTTTTTTTAAGAAATCTGAATTATAGATTTATACATTTTATCTACAAAGCACATACTTTTTTTGTTTTCAGGAACAGGAAATAAGTTTTTCTTATATCTCAAAAATAAAATGTATATCGTTTCAAGTCCTTTCATGTTGTCAGAATGGTGTATAGGTGTCAGTGTAAAGATGAGTCAGGTCCTAGAGGAACCAGATTTTCAGAATTCCTGCTTGATTTTTCATAAGAAGTTTCAACGGAAGAATACAGAAATTAATCACTACCTGAAAGATATTTATTTCCTAATAGCTATTAGGATAGGGAGAGAGCATGAAACCTTTCTTCTCCACTTCCCCCAAGTACAAAATATGAGAATTTGATTTAAACATTAAGTATATTCATGTGAGCTAATGGTATGAGAACTGAAGTCACTGTAGATGATATGCCAATGTCCTCCATTTCAAATGTCATGCCAGTTATATAATGCAATTTTTTTCCCATGGTATCCATCTGGAAATGCACACTAATGTTAAAATCTTTAATATTTTTAATAGAGCCTGAAATGATAAAATTTACCAGTCACTAATCAGCATGAAATCTACTCACTTTGCATCTGTTTACATCAGTTGAAGCTGGATAGTAGATATTTGATTCTTCTTGTCTGCCAATAAACATGAGAATTTTAAAATTTTCAGCAAGAAAGCAAGAGGAGAGAAAGGGTACTTTGGTAGCATCATTTTTTATTGCTAGGGAAACCATTTCCTTTCGCAGCAGGCTACAATACTTATTATATTTCTGGTGTTTATTACATTTGCTCCAATACAGTTCATTTCATTGCATTGTGGTAGAAAGACTTTAAAATCTCATCACTAGTAATGGATACATTTAAAAGTACTGCCTGGTAACTGATTCTGGTTCTCCAAATTTCATTACATAACCTTCATATATTTTTTTTTCTGACAGCTGATATTGTTCATAGGTTGAAGTTTTTGACACATCTGTTTACATACTTTTCACTGTTGGAGAACCAAATTATATACCAACTTTTTATATAATGCATGCAGTGCAGTGAGGAATGAGTCCTTTCAAGCAACAATAACATACACATCTGTGTGTAACATGCCAAGTAGGACACTGCAGTGGGACGAAGGTAGCACATTATATGAGCTGGAACAATGTAACTGAATGTCTTTGCACTGCATGGTCAGGACTATTAGGTTAAACAAAAGAGGGCATAGAAGTGAATTCAGAAACCAAAGCCCTGAGTGCCACATTACTTAATTGCTAGCCTGCTCTGTTTGGGACTGTTTCAACAGGGTCTCTCCTTGAAAAACCTACTCTAGAGTAGTAGAATGTTAAGTACAGTGGATACAAGCAAGTCAGTGCCACTTGGCCTCTTTCATACGCCCATTTACATGCAACTGGCAGTACATCTACGTCACAAAAAGGAGGGTCTTGCAGAGGTACTCAGAGTCATGGGAACCCAGATGCCTGAGTGGGTCAATGCAGCACTGCTGCCCAGCATTGCATGGATTGTCCCAGCAGGTGGCCAGATGCAGCCCAGATGTGTAGGGTGGCAGAGCTGACTGCACAGTGAGATCAGTTCTGGTCCTAAGGTGACTCATTACAAGTCACTGCCTGATACCTCCGTAACCCACAGTGATTGTTGTATTGTATATGTATGAAGTATGGTAATTTGCCAGAGAAAGGATCATTTTCTATTGGTTAATTAGTATGGAAATCATGAGGAACCTTTTGCAAAAGCTAGACTGCCTAACAATATCTACTTGATGTTTTGATTCATTTCTACTGCTGAACTTCCTATTCTGTATCTTGAATGTTGCTTAGAAAATCCCATGATATCATTTCCTTTAATCAAGACTTTTTCTGTTTTAGCCTGGAAAAAAAGGAAGGGATAAGCCTGATACTTTTTCCCCCTCAAAGATTTGACACTTGAAATCTTTGTTAGTCCTACCTTCAGTAACTGCATTGGTATTTTTGGACATAACAGGCAACATGATCGTGACTAGCAAGTAGTGATTTAATCATATTGGCTTCCACAAGTGTTTTCTGTCTCCTAATGTTGTTTGCCTACAGAGCTAATGATAACATTTTCTTCAGTCAGCTCAGCTAAGTCTGCTGTTGCACACAACCCTGCTCAGTATGTAACCACATGACATATTCTTGGAACTGAATAGAATAGGCTGTTGTATGGGCTTTAAAGGCTCTGCTGCCTTTGATGAAGCTCAATATAAAAATCTCCGCAAAGAGGCAAAAAAGTTATCCATTCTCTTCCTTCTAGTTTTGTAACATAATAAAATTCACCAAACATAGCCTGAAGTTTATAAAATAAAATATTGTTAAAATGTCAAGGTTCAGTCCTACCTGGATTCTAGCCTCAGTCTGGCAAGATAAATTTGACTTGTAGAATAAATAATCATAGTATTTTAAAAATAAATCCAACTAATCATATCCAAAAGGTCACTTACAGCAGCAGGGTTCATTTGGTGCTTCATGGGACAAATCCCTCTGACTTACCACATTTCACAAAGGAAACACTGACAATACTGCCTGATGAAGCACTTAGAGCTGAAATATTTATGCACTGTTGTACCTAGGGAAAAGTGAGACTGCAGGCATTTCTTCTCCACACATATTTGCACGAGCCAACACTTAACTGTTACATCAATACAGGGTCTGATGCAGGGCCTCAAACCCTACCTCAACCCAACCATAAGAGATGACATGGCTGGACCACCTGAAAAATGTCATTGTATTGTTTTCAAAGCTATACTATTCACAATGTAGGTAGGATATTTCCATACTTCTCCAAAACTAACACATCTCTCCCATGGTTGGGTTTTCAAGGGCAGCCAGGGAATCACACCTGCTGCTGAGGGTTTGCAAGGCATTGGATCCAAAATCCCTTAATGCTTAGAAAATGCCAGTCACTGTATATTAACCAGATATATTTATTTCTCAAATGTAGTACAGACAATAGCATGACCAGACCTCCAGATCTGGCTTTCTAAAAAATTTTCCCTCTGTCACCTGCCTGTTTGCTTCAGCTCCACTAGCTCCCACTGCCTTGCGGGTGCAGTCCAGCACCTTGTTATTTAGGTGAGGAGATAAAAAATGCTTCTGTATTTCATTTAGTGCATGGGTATTCTCTCAAAGGAGGAGCCCCACATTCCTATGCAATGTCCTGAGTCCTTCTCTTTTAAAAAAACCTCCCCCATGCAAAGGAAACATAACAATTTGTTCCCTTCCCAAGGACTGTTTGCCAAAATCTGACCTTTGGAACTCAGCTGGGTGTAATGGCTTCAAGTGGCCCATTTTGACTGCGGTGGTGTGTGGATGCTGAGGTTTGCCCAGCACTTTTAGAAATCTCTTAACACTGCTGATGGAGCTGTTGTAAAAGGAGGACATGGGGCTATAAAACTGGTCGTTCTTTTCCAGCAGGAAAGCAAGTGAGTATATCAGTATTTGGCTAGTACCAGCACCAGATGGAGGTGAGAGAGAAAACATTAAGAATACCACCACACCAGTGCAGTCAGGAGAGTTTGATGAAGTGGCTTATTCTTCTCCATGATTTCCTGAAGGCGTAGTTGCTCAGGACTTATAAAATTCTCTTGTTAAATTTAAAGGGCCTTAGGTCAAGCTGATTGTAGTGTAGAGTGCATTTCCTGTAGTGCTGGCAAATAAATCATGTTGCTTTTTGACATTTCCCTGCTCGATAAGCAGTTGTTGTGTCTTACATAGTGTGTGAGGCTTGTCAGATTGGTGAAGTCTGAATCAAAGAGCAATTTTAACTCAAATGCCAGCTTTCTGCAGAAGCCTTCCTTCAAGGGAGACTTACTCCCTTTACATTCTGCACCACACTGAGGGGGTCTGTTTATGTAGTGAAATATTTGTAGATTATAGAAAGGTCCTGTTATTTGGATTTAAACATTTTATTTTAATAGTTCATGAGTATTTATACAGTTCCAGGGTTTGGTATCTTTCAGCCATTTAGACTGGCCTTTTGAAGTCTGGTGGGAACCATATTTGTCACTCCCTCAGAACAAAGGGAAGCAGATACACAGCAGTTTTCCAGCCTTGTTTTGTATTCTACAGCCCACTTATGTTGTCTGGACAAAAGCATAAAGTCCAATAAAATTAACATTGCACAAAAACCACACTGAGCTTCCATGATTTCTTCCTTTCTCATGTAAATTTGCCTAGGATTAATTCTTTTAATTAGAGTATAACCTCCTAAGTGACACATATATTGCATAATCTTATTTCTTTCTCAGATTTTTTTTTTTATTTTGCAGCAATCTATTTCTTATCCAGTGAATTTTGTGACTCCCTACCACCCTTTCAAAAGAAATTTTAAAATGAAATAGCAAAATTAACTAAGTGTATATTAAGTATATTCATCACTGAGTCAGCTGCAGAAGTATCTGAGGTATCCTTAAAGGGTTCCCTCCATTTTCCCATCAGGTGGTCACCTACATTCCTTTATTGTTCCATGTCTTTTAGCAAAGGTATTATCCTGGGGTCTATATTATTTTTAACTATATTTAGGTTTTTCTTCTTTTCATATGCTACATTTATCCAGTCATAACTTTTTCTTACTTGTTGTTGAATCTAAAGTGAATGAAGTAATGCATTTAGCTTTACTGTTAATAAAGAGAAATTGGATTATAGATTCTCTAGATGCTCTGCCCAAATTGTCACTTGGTAAAACATGCTGTGAAACAGCCTTTTGGAACTTGGTAATTTCCTCTCATCCTCAAATTTATTACAGCTGTATATTTTGATCAGCAAAGCAAATTAAGAATAGGTTATGTTGGTTTAAACAGAAATATTAATGTCAAGTATAAATTAGTTCACTGCATTCCACAGTGCTAAATGCAAATAATTTCATCAGTCACTTTCTGTCTAATTAAAAAAAATAAATTAGGATCTTCTCAAAATAGTGCTATATGTCACTTTAAAATAGATTCTTATATATTGTATTGCATCAGAGCTATAATTCAGCTTTCATTTTAGGTCATTTTGTGCCTGTGACCAATGGCTTAGAAAATTCTACTTTCTTTCAGCAGAAATATCTGCCTCCAAATTGCATCATAGTACAACCTTCAAGATGCATACCAAGGGCAAGAAAATTGTCAATGTACTCAGCTTCATAACTTTCAGAAATTTCTTTGACATCAAATAGGCTATTTGCAGAAATGAGCATGACTTCAACTGCTCTCAGACCAAATTCTTGAGTTTTGAGCCTCTCTTAGCGACATATTGGCCTGTTTTAAGCCACAAGAATGTCTCCTCACCTCTCCCCATCTCCCACTCACCACACTTGCTGTCACTATACATATTTTTTTTACCTTTCTTTTTAATCTTTTGACCTTTTATCTATTTTTGGACATCTCTAGGCCAGTCCATGGATGTATCTGGAACTCTCACACTCAGCAACACCAGTAAGGACTCTGCTATTTAATATGTAATAGCCTTGACTGCCCGTGCATCTGGGGACCCAAGTGGTAGAAAATGGTTGTTGTGCCTTACTGTGAAGAAAAAAAATACAATGAAAATTGGTCAATCTTTCTGAAGTGATGTTTTTTCACCATTTCACTCTTGCCAGAACACTCATATAGAATCACAGAATTATACAATATTAAGGGTTGGAAGGGACCTCAAGTGTCATCTAGTTCCAACCCCTTGCTGCCATGGGCAGAGACACCTCCCACTAGACCAGGTTGCTCAAAGCCCCATCCAACCTGTCCTTGAACACTAACAGGGATGGGGCATCCACAACCTGGTCAACCTGTTCCAGTGTCCCACCAGTCTCACAGTAAAGAATTTCTTTCTAAAATTTTGTTCAGACTTCCTTTACAAGTGCTATTTCCAGAGCCAGAAAATTCATCCCATGGCCAGGAAAAGGCATTGCTGTTCCTTTCCAGTCGTGCCACAGAGCGTATCTACCACAGCCTTGGTCCAGAAATCCTCAGCACTGGTCTGGGATGATGTGAACAAGTTCTTGTGGCTGGCTGGAGGGAGAAACCTCTCCCATCTGTTGTGATGCTCACCTTGTTCTGGGGTCAGGGCTCAGCAATGGGGATCTGCTCACTCACTGACTGGTTAGCACTAATAGGCATAAAAACCCTTTCAGAATGTCATTACCTATAAAGTTGCAACTGGATTTTGATAGCCACAGTGCAGAACTGGTGGCCCCCAGTGCCATGATCTCACCTGTCTTTGCAGTGCTATGACTCTTGGAGTTGACCCCAAAGCAAATATAGTAGGAGCATTTGTGTTCCGGCTGCAGAATCACCACGTAACTGCACAAAGTGCTACTATGCTAAGTCCAGAGAATGAGCATCACCTGCATATCCATACCACAGCTTGCATGTATGTTGTATTAGTGAACTAATGCTAACTCAGTCTTTTAGTGACTATAATAAATGCTAAGATTTCCCAAAGTAAAACTAGTTGGTGACAGCATAATGGAGGATGGGAGGCTAGTTGTAGCCGTAGAGATAGTCACTAACTGTATTATACAGGATCTATATTATATAGCATAAAAGAATGGTCCAGTATCCAATAGTGCTTTAGTGTTTGTTCTGTCAAAGTCAATGCAATGTAGAGCAGACAAAAATACTCATTAGCTTTGTCTCATCTTTACCTGAAAAGAAATTGCTTACTCTCAGATAATGCCACAGGTTTCAGGATGTCACTCAATATGACAAAATAAAACTCTACCCTGGGGAAAATCAATAGGTTTTCTATAAATGATTTTAAGATAAATACCTCTTTGGCGGAACTGAAAAGTTTGTTTACTGTGAAATTGAAACACCATGTAAGACACTTCAGAATACTAAAGCATAATAAAACAGAAAGTCACTCCTAAATGTAGTCTTTCCTAATATTTTGGGGACAATGTATTTTATGAAAGCAGCACGTCTGGATTCTAGTGAAGAATATGGTCCTTTGTGTCATTTTAACATCTTGCACGAATCTCAGTAGACAGACTCTATAATCCAACAATCACAATCAATGCCTTGTTACGCCGTTGAACAGCAAAAGGGTTCTTTGACAGGATGATTTGGTGTTATACATGCTAATGTGAGCCATAGCATCTGCAGAATAGCTCATGAATACCCCCAGTGCTGCTCAGCACTCTAGTCAGAGATGTGTTTTACTTAGCTCTAGTGCCAAGATGCTGTTTCATTAACCTTATTTCTCTTTCTTTCCTGTAAGGCATAATTCTGTTGCAGCTTAGTCTCACCAGGATACGTCATGGATACCAAGTAGAGTAAATAGTATTAACATAATATGCACAGTCTGTGCTTCCAATTTCCATGCTTCACACAGGAAGATGTGTAATGACTAAAGTCTGACAGTTTAATTTATTCAGCCCTATAAGACTGGTTTGTTAAAAAACTTTTCAATTTCAGATTCATTTTCCTTTTCTTAAACCATGAAGAAGGAAGTAATTTACTTCCATCCTGTATTAATTTTTAACTGACCTATAATGCATACAGTTAATAGAAGAGCTCAGATTTTTCAAATGTCAACAAGAACTGTCTGTAATCTATATTTAAAATTCTGACCACTTCTTAGTATTGACCTCATGCCATGGTCCCTCAAAGTCAAAGAACAAATGAATTTAATGTATATTCAGAATAAGAACAAAGTTAGAAACACTGTATCAGAAGTGAGTTTCCAGGATGCAGAGGTAGTTTGTTACAACAGGAAGGAAGCTGTTTCATCCCCAATTTCAGCAAAACTAAACAAAAGAGAACCTGTGCTGTGTCAGAAGTTGACGGAAATAAAGTCATTGCAAAAAATTGGCAAATATTAGTGCATGCTTCTGGAACTAAACTTTTTCAGAGAGACATTTCCTGAAACCTCAGTTCAAGTCTCCATCACAGGTTTGCAGTGTAATCCTAAGCAAATCACTTATGACCAGATTTTTTAAAGTATTTAAACACCAAATCCTGTTAAACATTCTTTCTGTGTCTGTAGCCACTTGAGTAACTTGGAAAAAATCAGCCTCTCTGTCATAAAGTTATATTGCATAGAGGACAGACATGCTGACTTTGCTCAAAGGTGTTGTGGAAATACATAAAATACAGGTTCAACTGATAACTTTGGGTAAATTAAAATACAAAGAATGTCTCCTTGTAAATCTCAATTTCCACCATTCATAGAATTCAGCATTTGAATTTTGCTTTCTATAGTCTTCAGCTGTTGATTTCTGGCAAACTTCACCTTCAGTTGTAAGGAAAGGTACAATAATTGACTATGTCAGGACAGTTAACCTACACAGATCACATTACAGCCTGAAGGCTTTCCAACTTCTACATGTGAAAAAGTTTTGGACTCTGCTACCAGCATAATTATTCTGATGACTG
>NW_008236767.1:6585902-6595025 GCF_000691975.1 Corvus brachyrhynchos
GAACCGCTCCTGTTACATTATGTCTCTTTCAACACTCTTATTTTTAACCCTTTCCAAGATATCATAACCTAAATCAGAACACCCAACTTTCTAACTTGAACTTTTTGTAAGGCTACAATATTCACTCAAAGATGGGTAATCTAAGTCATGTTTCTTTATTTTTGTCACTCACTAAGAACACACATGAACAGCTATCTCCATGTGGTTGACAAGTAGCAACTCATCAAATCACAGATCACAATCCTGAATCCTGTAATCCGTATTTCACCTTAAACCACCGCATACTTTCCAATCAAACCTCCAGACTCCAATACAGATTCCACATAGTGACCTCCTTGGTTTAGCATTGAAAGCAGCTTCTGACGAGTGAAATGATCCAGAAGTTCAACTGTGCAATCCCATACTCCACTCACATTCAGAAGCAGAGGGGGTTTGAAAATTCAGGGTATATTTAGACAAGCAATTTGAGCTAAATGTCATTACTAATAGGAGAAATATAGAATAGTCCCTCAATGGCTCAAAATATGCTTATTTTGCATTACTTAATGCAACAATATTCTGTTGAGCAATTCACCATGTTTTTTCCCTTTTCTTTCACAATAAAAATCAGTTCATTTGTTTCCTAATACTAATGCAGCATCTAATTGCTTCACAGATGTGCCATGCCAGAGACATCACTACAAAAGAAATCTCTCTGTTGATCAAAGATCTTTATCTTGCTATCATTTCTCTCCTGGAAGAGGTATGCTGATAGAGCTCACCCACAGCATTTGTTCTGGCTTTGCTAGACTAATGTCAGCATATCTGAAAGTGCTACACCTTGCTAGTACCTTTGACTCTTGGGCCAATGCCAGCTACTTGGTGAAGCTAGCAATACTGAATGTAATTCCACAGTCATGAGGGAAGAGCAACATAAGAGCAGCCCTTAACAAATCAACAGTTTCTAATAGTGATAAAATTTGAAAAGTTTGGAGATAAAATTGAATAAAAATCCAGTAGAATAAGAAACTGATACCATGTAATACCAAGCAATTTCAAAAAGAACCGAAATGTCCTACACTCTGCTTGTGCAGACACCCATGAGATTTGGACTATGTAAAATACTCCATGTGGAAGTGTCTTTCCAGGGAGTTTGGCTCCATCATAACTGTGCAGACTTGAAATATCCATCTTGGGAAGGTTTCGCCTTTACTAGTGTATGATCACATAGAATTATACAGTAAAATGGAAAATGAGGAGTGTTGAAGATGCTTTTGTTTTAAAGTGCTTTTCACTTAAATACGAAACAAGTCAGAGAGAGGAATCAAGGTTTACATAAACACACTAGAGGAAACTTCCAACAACCTGATTTTTAAAAGCAGATGGACCCATGAAAAGCTTGTGGTTCCTGAATAGCAAATCACAACAGAAGTATGAATTAACTCTTCAGAAATTCTTTTAATAATGTGAGCCCTGCTAATGTTGCTTTTCAGTGCTGTAGCAACCAGCAGCTTTTCCCTAATTTGTGGTGAATGTGAACACAACCCCCCCTCACTATCCAACCTGGGACCATTTCTACCTTACTCTTTCACTAGATCTACCACAACTTGTTAATATGATTTCACATCAGACAGTTTGAAATGTAGTGCCACAGCAAGACATATAACACGAGAGTGCCTTGACTCAGGTGAGGGACTATATTACTAGGTGAAGAACTTCCACATGAGTATTTTCATAGTCATCTGCAGGGAAAACCAAAGCAGCAGGACTGCAGAACTACCTAACCCTCCCCTCTTATAAATACAGTTGAGCAGAAATTTCTCACTTGAGTGATTTTTTTGACTGCATAGTGCAAGATTGTCAGAGCTGACGTGTTAGTGAGGAAAGGGCTTTGGTTTCAACAAATATTTGTCCCTAAAAATATTTTGGGGGAAAGCCAGCAAATTTTGAATCTGTCAAAATATCTATTAGCATGTTAGTAACTGGGATGCTCCAAATCTACTAAGCTATTTATTTGGAAATTCAAGCTACTTCAAGTTATCTAAACTAAATAATGATGAAATAGTTTAAAAAAAAGTGACCTATGTAATTTTGTTCATGAATATATTTCAAGATTCTAATTTTTCATCCCAATTTGAGCAGGGCCCAAACCTGATATTAAAAAAAGAAAATTAATGGAAGAAAAACATTTTACTTCCAAAAATAAGTTGCAGTTGACTCACAGCTACTCTAGTTTACAGAACCCTGCAAGCATCAATCCACCAATTTATGCCCCAACAGGTGACCTTTCCTGAACTCCCCTGCTTTTGCTTTGTACAGAGCACTTCAAAGACTCAGTGGAGACATCTCTTTTTCCAGGATTCATTCTTTATAGATGTTTTTCAGGTGATGTCTTTTTCCAAAGCTCACATGTACTGAAATGGCACAGGTGGTGTTCATCATCTCTCAGCTTGCAAGGTGTGGCAGGTTCTAGGACTCCGCCATGGGCTGCCACCACTAATGCAGATTAATGGGAGGGTGATTTGTAGATTCAGATTTCTATCATTTGTCTCTAAGGGCCTAGAAGATACTGTTGTTGCTGTGAAGTAGAAGCCAACAGCTGTCTCTTGTTATTCACCTCCTTTAATTCTTCTTTCCCTCCTCATTACTTCCATTCACTCTTTCAGCAATGAGAGAAGATTAAAGAACTGCCAAAGATGAGAAATGCAAAATTCAGAAATGAAAGGAGAGGCTGCATGGACAGGATGCCTGTAGATGACTTTCTAGAGCTTGCGTTGGTTTAAAGGCCAGAAGCTTAAGTGAATGGGGATGAAGTATTGCCCATATTTCCAGGTGCACTCTTAATTTCACTCTCCAAGAAGAAAAAAGGATCAGGTCAAACTGTGTTCCAAGACGTAATGAACAATAAAAGAAACAAAGACCAAAAAGAATAAGGAACCCTTAGGGTCAAGAACATGGTAAAATGTGGGTATTTTTTTCCTAGATGTGCCTTTCTGAGCATTACTGTGCAACTAGGATCTTTATTTAAAGAGAAAAAAAAACCAAAAAAACCCAAACAAACAAACAAAAGAGACAGAATTGTAGTGGTTTCCAAAAGAACTGGAGATTTAATCAAATTTTATAATAGTCAGTGCAAATAAGGGGAAAGTAAGCATGAGAGCTGTGTGTAATTTTACTTGAAAGAATTTTACTGTTTAACAAATCCATGCATTGCAATTACCACTAGCAAATTAAAGAACAAATTAGTATTTCCTGGGATTAAATTCCTTATAATGTGTTACCTGAACTTTAACTGACATTTCCTAAAATTTCACCTTAACTTATGGTAATGTTCTGCTCTGACAGACAGGAGGAAAAAAAAAAGTCAAAGACAACTGATGCTTTCCCTAACAGCGTAGCCATAGGACACTTGTATTAAGAGGAGTTTATGGGAAATATGTTTTTCTTTGAATAAGTTACAGGGTAAATGATCGCATTTCAGATAAGAAGTTGAAGTGGTAGGGACTATTCTATGCAGAGACTATTTCTCTACAGATTCTTTTTCAAGTGCCTGTCATACAATGCAACATGTCAGGCATGTCTTTTTATGTTTGCATTAATAAAAAGGTATTCGTGCAGGTGAGAATTGAAGGTAAATAAACCATCTTAACTTGACCTATAGTTCACCAGTAGCATTTTGTCAAAACTTCTGAGAATTTCCATGACTGCTATGTAACATGTTTTTAACCTGCTTTCTTGAACCAGTGGAGGAACAGAATGCTGTATATTGTCTTTTTGTTCTCTGTGTTTATAGAACTTAGACCTGTGTGGCATTGGTACAAAGCTACAGCTCTTACTCTTCACAGCAATAAGATGTCAATATTTAAAATTAGAAAGTGATGTGGTAACGCTATCAGCTGGAAGGCAAAGTTTCGAAATGTTGGCTTTAAAGCTGAGCCTGCGGATCCTGCTTACTTGTTGTATCAGCGCCACCTGCTGGTATCTCATGCCTTTTCCATTGTAGTGCTGGCAGGAAGTTTTCCCTTAACATTTCATTTAAGCTCTGAAAATATTTGGGAAGGTATTAGAAAGAAAGATTGTTGTTTCCTAAACTCTTTTAAGACCCCACCGAACAATTTATACTGATGTAATTTCATCTAAGGAAAATAGAGTAAGAGGTCTATCCAAATCTCTTAAATCCGATCTTAGGCAAACCTTGCTCTGAAACCAATAGAAAGGATCCAGGGAGTTGACTTCTGGTTTAGCATCATTTTTTTCACACGTTATCTAGCTCATCATATTTTTGCAAATGAAAAAAAATTGGATTCACCAGCAAAGTTAATGATTCTGAACAGATTTGTACACACACTACAATTCACCTGTTGAGATATTTCTAAGGGAGGATTCATCTCAGCTAACAGTCACATCCAGGAATATGTTTCCAGTCCAGCTGAGTGCGTCTTCTATTTTTAGCTGACAAAATGTATCATCCTTTTTTGCTGTTTTGAAGTTGGATTCCACTTCCTTTTTTCTAGACAGCCAAATCTACCAAATAGATGCCCAAGTGAAGTGGAAATAACTTATTCATGCATCGGAAAAGGGAAACGTAGGGATAATGAAGTCTGCTCATTCTTCTGGGAGGCAGCCAGCCCATGCAGCTCTGGACAAGACACAGCAGATGATGTCCATGGTCCAAGTGAGGGGTCAAAATAGGTATCTAAGAGACATGGCAGGGGAGATGGGCCATTGCAGTGCAAGGACACTGGGGACACAAAAATGCTAATGGTACTTACAGAAGATGCTGGAGGTTCTAGAATGGCCTTAGGGAGGACAGAAGGGAAGAAGATGATATTTTGGCTCGGAACTGGAGAGGGATATAATGGGAGGAGATATACAGGGATAAATGGAAATAAGGAATGCAGGATATAGATTTGTGGGAATTTGGCTTCCTTAGTTCTGTTGAACTGTTTAATATGCCTATTTTTCCAGCTTGCCCCACAGCAGAAGCAGTGGAAAGTCTGTTGCAGACCCACCACCTGTAGACTTGCTCTCACATCGATGTAAATATGTCCTCACTGCTTTTCCTCATCAAGATGCTTTCCTACTGCAGTCTCATAAATCTGGTTTGCAGCAGTTGCTGCACTACAGACCAATTGTCAAACCTCTGAAACCTTCATCTTTGTCTGTACTATGTCTCTGCACCCATTACCTCCCCTGAGGGAGGCAAGGGCATGGCTACTGGAGCATCAAAATGAAATAAACATACATTAGCCCTGGCAGAATGAATTTAAATATCCTGATTTTCAGTGCATCTGCAGGAAAAACAGAAAGGCTTGATCTCAAAATAGCCTTAAAAAATACAATAAAATACCTACTTTACTTTTTATTTCACATGTATTGTATGTGGAAGGTTTGTCTGATATCCTTAAAGCCCTCTGTTGCCTTCTGTGTGTTTTTGAACCCTTGGGTCACATAGTGTGAACTGCAAGGTTAAGGTTGTCAGGGATCCTAATGACTTGTACATCCCTTTCAAAGGTATTGAAGTGACCAGCCTCAATTGTCCACTGTAACTGGAGGCAGTTCAGTTCTGCTCTTGTATGCTACAACTGAAGTTGTAGAAGCTATGCTACAACTGAAGCTCTGGAGTGCTTTTTTTGCTTTGTTTTGATGGGGTTTTTTTTATTTGACTGGTGGTTCTTTTTGTTGTTTCTCTCCTCTCTCAACCTTTCATTTTATTCTACTGTTTAGGTTTTGGCAGAAAACTTTGCCATGTGCAATTCTCATCAAGTAAAAGCCAAATACCTGTAATTTATAGACCCTGTAACTGAATGATACATTATTAAATCTTTTCATCATCCTAGATAAATATAACCAGCAAAAACCAAAACGCTATCCTTGATGAAACATTTGGAGACAACCAAACGGAGCAGGGAAATGAAGACACTGTTGCTCTTTTACAGTTATTGTAATATACAGTTTGTAACAAAATCCAATGCAAGTTGCAGAGTTAGGCCAAAGAAATTCTAGGTTGAAATGATGATGAAATAGCAGAATATTAGACCTCAGACACAACAAAAGGCCTATGAAAGTATTTTAACATACTGAGTTTAAGAACTGTAGTGGTTCAGAAATTAGAAATACACATAGATTTTTAAGAGACTGTGTTCTATTTGTTTTGGTGTTTGGTGGTGATTTTGTGAATCTCTCAGCCCCTAAAAAATTTCCTTTAATGTACCATACAATGTTATCAGTTGCAAACCAGCTGGTATATTGTTACCCTAGGCCATGACAACCCATTGTGTTCACCCCAAGCCTTTTCTTGTTCCTACATTATTTTCTATGGGAAATTTCCCTCTAACACAGTTTACTCCACAATCACAAAGCACAGATGCCCTCCTCCTTACAGCATTCCTCTCTTTCCAGCACAAGTTTCATGGGACTGAAGCTCATGGAGAAGCAGTAGTATCAGGGAATTCCCACTGCTGCCCACTACTCACAAAACCAGGTTTAAAGGACAATACATTTTTGGCAAAAAACATGCAAATTAATTTAAATACAAACGCTACGTCAGCACTTACTCATTTGCTTCTTGGGTAGGAAAGATACAAGTTTTCTAATCAAGAAAATATTATAATTCACTGGGACTTCAGAAGTACATTTAAAAGTATTTATCTTACTTATCTTCATTCTCCACACACTAGCATGGAGAACTTTGTCACTTTATATATGTACTTTTTAATTATTATTTTATTTTTACTTGTGTTTTTATGTTTGCTTCTGGACAGCACCAACACTGTAGTGAAATTTTGGGAAAAAAAGACCTGACTGCCAAAAAGAAGATGGTAAATGCTGCTAGTTTTAGTCTCTAGGAGGAAAATATCTAGGATAATTGAAGAGTATTTCAGACATAAAGAAAAAAGGGTACCAAATTTAATTAAAGACCTAGAGCTGCCAGGTAGTAATTAACTGTCTTAAATCTATAGCTGTGTGAGAAAACATTGGTCACAAGAATAATGTTATGCAAATTAAAATGGATGCTTGGGTTGCACAAATTTAAATTTCCAGATATCTGTGACTATGTAAATTTCACTGAGAAAAAAAATTATGTGCTGATCTATATTCAGGTGATCTCTTGAAATGTTGTTGACAGCCTTAAGCAGAGAAGGCAATCACAGAGAAAGACAGGAATAATGCCAATGTTTAGGGAAGATATGCCTGTCAAAATATGGAACGCCAAATTATAAAAAACCTGATTTTATAATAAAGTTATTTGGCTTTTAAAGTGATTACAGTTTAGACATCCTCTCTGCTAATTCAGTCTGCATCACCACAGGACATTTTGACTTAGACAGCAGCTGCGCACCATGTATCAACCCAAAGAAGGGTGAATGAAATAACATGTGACTACAGCTTTATGCTTGGCATAGTCCTCATACAAATGCTTCAAGTACAGGAGCCAACTGAGGGGAGATCCTATTTCTATTCAGGTTCCTTCTTTTCCTAAATCAAGCAAAGAGTTCTTTGCAACCATACATCATCAGCATATAAAGTTCAAAATGTGGGAGCTGCATGAAATGTATTATATATGCAATGTTATATAAATATGTATACATAAAATATATCTCCTCAGTACTTCCGTTCTTCTTTGTCAAGCACACAATATAGTTCTGTAAAAAAAACCCCCAATCATTCATATCTACATACTCCATAAGAACAATATTGTCACCAGTGTAGAGACCACTGTCACCAGTGTCACCATTGACCCTTGAGATGGATCTGGGTACCGGACCGTGGTTTTTCCTGTGTTGTTTGTGGGCTGGGACAGACTGTTTTGTCTGCATTCTCATTGAGGGTTTGGATGGCTATGAAGGCATGAAGTGCACAGTTTAATAGTGCAGCTTAAACGATTCTATGAGATCTCAGCTCCATTTGCCACCATTACCAGCATTTCTGGGCTGTAAGCCAGTGTCAACAGGGTCTAGAGAGATTGATTATAAAGCAGCAGGTGTTTGAGCTGAACAGCCCTAGAAAAAACTGAGGATGGTTAGCTGGCCATTCCAGCTGCAGCTTCCCAGTACCGCAGTTCAGCTTTCAGGTCACAGTCAAGAGGTCTTCATCCTGTCTAGGCTGGAGTTAATTTTCCATAAATGCTGTGTTTTGAATTTGTGACTGAAAACCAGTGTTGGTAACATAATGGTGCTTTGGCTATTGTTGAGCAGGGCTTACACAGCATCAACGCCTTTTCTGCTTCTCACCCTGCCCCACCAGTGAGAAGGCTGGAGGTACACAAGGAGCTTGGAGGGGATGCAGACAGGACAGCTGACCCCAAACGACTACAGGGACACCCCATAAAATATGGCATCATGCTCAGTGTATGGAGCTGTTTTAAGGAAAAGAGAAGACAATCCCAAGATGAAGGGTCTGTCTGGATGAGAACCACCAGGAGTGAAGTCAGGAGAACTGAGCAGTAACTGGGGGAAAGAGAAGGGTCCAGAGGAGGGCAATGAAGCTGGTGAAAGGTCTGGAGCACAAGTCTTTTGAAGAGCAGCTGGGGGAGCTGGGGTTGTTTAGACTGAAGAAAAGAACTCTCAGGGGTGACCTTATGACTCTCTACAACTCCCTGAAAGGAGGCTGTAGCCACGTGGGAGTTGGCAGCTTCTCCCCAGCAACTGGTGACAGCATGAGAGAACATAATCTTAAGCTGTGCCACGAGAGGCTTGAGTTGAACATTTGGAAGAATTTCTTCACAGAAAGGGTGATTAGACATTGGAACAGGCTGCCCAGGGAGGTGGTGGAGTAACCATCCCTGGTTTAAAGAAATAGTGGACGTGGCACTCTGTGCCATGGTCTAGTTGAGGTGGTGGTGTTCAGTCACAGGTTAGACTCGATTTCAGAGGTCTGCTCCAGTCTATTTGAGTCTGTGAAAGGTAATTCTGGCAGTGGGCGACCGTGACCATCGACTCCTTGACCGCCGACTCAAAATGGACCTCGGACTCAAATGGAGGGAAGAACTGTACCTTCACAGTAAGTAGCATGAGAAGCGAGACGTACAACTAGCCAACAGGGCTTTGAGTACTAACTGACAGACAAGCTATGCAATTCGCAACCAATGAATGCTGATGGTTTTGTTTGCTGAAGTGCATAAGCACTATGGCAGCCGGCCCT
>NW_008236767.1:6595257-6624822 GCF_000691975.1 Corvus brachyrhynchos
TTGCCGGGGCTGCCCCGACGTGCCCTCTGAGCACAGTCGTCTTTTCTTCCTTCAGCTCCCACGCCCCTTTTGAGGCTGGGAAGGGAAGGATGCCTGTGGAAGAGAACTAGGCCCCTTAGGAAACGGCGGGTGCTCAGTTCTCCAAGGAACGGGAAGGACTCTCCCGACACTTCACCAGCTGTGTTTTAACTGTTCTTGAAGCTATTTCAGTGTCATTGCATTCCTTGATTATTTGATAGGAATGTCTTGTCCCGCATGAAAGTGTCAGTCTCCGTAGATGCGGTATAAGACTAAGGACAAGACCTTTTCCCGGGTGCATGTGGGAAAAGTAGAGTGTGATCACAAATATAATTCAGCATTGGTACTTAAATGCTTAATTACAAACCCTTTTAGCAGTATTCCTTTTTTTGCATGTGATTTGACACTTTTTGTAGGTTTGAAATATTTTAACGAGAAATTGATTGGAAAACAGGTAAAACTTAGTAACTGAAACTTCCCCTATTCTGTTTAATTATACATAATTAACAGAGAAAGATGGGCATAGTTTTTTTTCTTGGTTACTATTTGGAATTTTCATAGGTTCTTTTTCGGATTATTTTTGCTGCAGTCATAGGGTGCTTTGAGTTGGAAGGGACCTTAAAGATCATGTAGTTCCAGCCTCTATGCCATGGAAAGGGACACCGTCCACTAGACCAGGTTGCTCAGAGCCCCATCCAGCCTGGCCTTGAACACTCCCAGGGATGGGGCATCCACAACTTCTCTGGTAAACCTGTTCTGATGCCTCACTCCCCTCTGAGTAAAGAATTTCTTCCTAATACCTAATCTAAATCTCTCCTCTTGTAGTTTAAAATCATTCTGCCTTGTCCTATCACTATGCCTATGTAAAAAGTCTCTCTCCCTGTTTTTTTCTAAGCCCCTTTTAAGTACTGAAAGCCCCCAGTGAGGTCTCTGTGGAGCTTTCTCTTCTCCAGTGTTACTGTTGTATTGGGATTGCTTTATTATTATTTCCATATGTAACAGTAATAAAGTCTATGTTGATACTTTTGGTTCACAAGGTCTTAGTTAGCTGAAGCAGACTGGCATCTTGGGTAGCTGCCTACTGATAAAGTGTTAAACCCCAAGGAAGTACCCTCCTGGGTCTGTACTTGATTTGTGGTGCCACCAAAAGAGATGGGTTACGAGGAAAGCACAGAAGCCTGGCTATGCCCATCTATGCTCTCTCAGCATCCCTCAGTCCTTGGATTAGGGATGGTAATGGGGTGTGTTGTCTATGACTTACCCATCAGCTTTGCGTATCTGAAAGGTATTTTCTTCTATCCTCCGAGAGAATGGAGGCCTTCAGCAGGTTTGGTTTTGGTTTTTTTTTTTTGGCTGTCTTTACTCAATTTAATTTTTTTAATGGCTATAATTCCTCATATGTATTTTTTTTCTCTGCAGAAAATACCTCACAATATTATAGAAACAACAAAAAATAATATGGGATTAGCACCCTGTGTTCCTAGCAGTGTGTTTTCAAGGACAGATGATGTTTCATTTTCTTTTAATGTGTATTCCTTCTACATAAAACTGTAATGAAATTTTAGCCTACTACCTTTTCTGGTGTGTATGATAAAATGTTAATGTCAGTTGCATAGTGTGAACAGAATGGTTTGGGGACAAAACTAAGGATGATTTGACAAAGTAGAGTATTATGCAGAGCGAAAGAAAGATTGTTGAAAGGACATTGCAGGTCCCTTGCATAACTTTCTAAGAATGGACTTGCCAGTGATAATGGCTGCATTTCAGGGATCTTTGTGAAAAAGTTGTTGGGGTTTTTTTAAGTATTTGTGGAGTGATGTCTTGAATGCAAGCCAGCTAGGCTGAATTTGTTCTTCATCCCAATACAAGCTTATTTGAATTATGTTTTTACATTTCTATGTAAAATGTTTGTAGAATTTATTATTGTTTTCTATCAGAGGGTTAGCTAGATGCTTTATTTCAATTTGTTCCCATTAATGAGCTGATGCTTAATATCTTTGTGTGTATTTACTCTCATGACTGAATCTAATACAGGCTGTACATAGCCAGTGAAGTAGTGGAAACCAAAGGATAGAAGAGTACAAGTTCCAAGTCATAATGGCATTTAAGCATTGTGTAGTTTGGTTTTTTGTTCCATAAAACAGAAAGGAAGTTGAATTTTAGTTTGGGTTCCTCATGTTGATGTTTCTAATTTTCTGGAGAGATGCATATTTCACATTCTTTTTTGTCTTATTTCTATTCTATATGTAGTTCTAGAGTTACAGACTTACAAAAAAGAATTCTGTTTCCTACAGCTGGCCTTGGCAGAGTTATATGAAGATGAAGCTAAAAGGCAGTCATTGTGTTCTGACAAGCCAGCAGCTACAAAGACCAGTAACCCAAAGGTATCACAGAGGTAATACGTGTTTTGTTTTTCAGAAATGTGTGGATAGGTGTCGTATTAGCTAAAAAAACTTTGTCATTCTTACTTGATCCCCTCTTTGTATAAAAAGCAATCTACAGCAAGTCAGAATCAAAAATTGTGAGTCCCTGCAATAATGTATTGTCTGTCTTCTCAGAATGCTTTTTAAATTTATTTATTTAGGAGCCTTTGTACTAATTGGTATTCCAGGTATTTCAAAACACTTTAACCCCACTTCATATAAGATAAGCAAAATGCTGTGTTGCTCTTTCTTTACACAGACAGAATTTGGAAATTTGCTGTATCAGAAAATTACTGCAGTTCTTTGCTTCTTCAAAGTTCAGCAAAGCGGCAGCTTGTGTGAAACTTGGCAAGTGAGCTGCTTTCAGGGTTTTATTTATGTCAGTGTCTGATGAGGCAAATAATGATTCTAAAATTTTTTTGTAGGTTCCTTAGTAGGCTCCTATTGGGGTGACAGAAGTAAGAAGGGCTTCTTAATGAATTTTTCTGGGTTGGGCAGGTGGAAGGAAAGACACATACCTATATTTCAGTCCAGCTTTTGCTAACCTACAGTGTTTGCAGTTCACATAACATTTGAAGATTCAGTGTAGTCTTGTATTTTTTAAATAAAACAATCTTTCCAGTTTTTAATTATTTTTAAAAAATAATTTAAAGACGTCTTTATAACATTACTAACAGTGATGCCATGCATGGCATGTCTTGTATGTGTCTTGTTTTTCAATCACTGCTGCCAATATGGATCTCTGTGTTTAAGGAGGTCAAGCAACAGAAAAGATCTTAGTCACCAGTCATGCTTCAGGTGCACTGCAAATGCAGATCTCTTCAGGAAGAGAGATTTTTAGCAGAGCGTGCAACACTTGGAAGTGTGGGGGTTTTGAGGTTTTTTGTTTCTTTTGGTGAAACCACCTAAGATGACTAACCAGCTACATAGGAAAAAAGTTTACGAATAAAGCAAATAGCTCCATTTACCAATACATATCATAAAGTTAAAACTTCCTACTCCCAGTCAAAGGAAAAGCTGCAATACTGTATCTCAAACACTTCAGTGTGATAGTTGGCAAATACTTGTTATTTGTTGGCATTCATTCTGCAATCTGTGTGAGAAGGAAGAGATGAATTAGTAGACTTCAGTTTGCTCTCAGATGAGCAGTGCATTAATTGCATGGAAACAGTGCTGCTCTTCTATGCTAACATAGAATAGTTCAGTTGGAATAGGCCTATTGTGACCATGCAGTCCAACTGTTAATGCAAAATGACTCTGCCATACATGTGCCCTTTCCTGCTTATTCACTGAGAAGCATTCATGGCTGTGTACTTTGGCAAAAAACAAAAACAAAAAACAAACCAAACCCAAAAAACCAACCGAAACCCCAAAAACCAAAAAACACAACTTGATATCCTAAGTTTTTGAAAAATAAGTAGCTTCAGAAGTTAGATATGAAGTTTATGTGCCAGTCATCCTCAAATGTTTTTTTTTATTCTCTTGGCAGTCTTAAACTGGATTCTCTTAAAAGGCTGAGAAAACCAGAGAGAAGCATGAGCGATGACAAAGAAAACCAAAGGTATTTTTAAAACAAAATGGAAAAAATAATTTAACAATTGTGAAAGTAGTTGGGGTTTGTGTCACATTCGCACTGTGCTCCGTCCTGTTTTTTCAAAATGCGTGTGAGCTAGGTCTGTCCTGCAAAGAGCTAGGGGACTTATTAGGGTGTTAGCTGTACACTCTTGTCATAAAATTATATTTAGTAGAATCTGACTGGAGTGATGTAGGACCTGTAGATGCCTTAACCTGTATTGTTGCAAAGGTTGTAACTTACACTTGTACTCAAAACCTTTTTTGCCTTTCTCGAGTATCCTGAATTGTTCTGTGTATCTATTGCTCAAATATTTGAGTACTTCCTTTCTTTCTTGAATACAAATTCTGATAAGAATTGCTGTTTCATCTCCTTACCACTATTTTTCTTTCAGATCTAAAAATTAAAGATTTTCCATATAAATGGTAGTTGGGGTAATAAATACAGATTTATGTACAAAGGGGACATGTTACTTAGGGATTGACAATTATGTGGCATTATAAAAACAGTATGAATGTACAGTACCTTCATACCCAATACTGTGTTTTGGTAATTGTAAAATATGGTGGAATCAACACATTATAAAATCGTTGGTCTTGGAGATAGTTTCACATGGATTAATTGACTTGCCTTACCCCAAGTGGTTAAGGGTAAAAGTTGAGGAAAGTAGAAGGCATTTATTAATTATTAATGCTTCCTGTAATCAAAGACAAAACAGATTTGACAGGTTTTGATTTATATACAGATATTTTTATAGCATCTATTTCATTAGTATTTAGAGATTATAGTGCCTTTCTCAAGATAATTCTCGAGGAATATCTTGATCCTTATAATCAAACAGATACAGTTTTGAACAGAATTATTTGTAGTTCAACAGTTTGTCTTCAAGACCTAGTAATGGTGCTGTGGTGAAGAAAACACCTACAAATTAGCTTTCACAACAGTTTCTGCTGGTTTTAAAATGCCTTGAAAGGTTAATTAAATTTATTAGAAAATTTCCATTTCTGATACTGTCAGGAAGGGAAGTATGCTAGATGTTTGAATTAAAAAATCAAATTGTAGCACTGTTCCGGTTTTCCAAGAATAGTTTTATACTTGTTCTGCTAAGGTGGTGTTAGCTGTGAATTTATATTCTATCCAGTCCAGACACAGTCCCATGCACAGGACACGCCTAAGGAAATCAGTCTTTCTGGGAATAGGTGACAGCCACATAAGGTGCTCGGCTGCATCAGGACTGTGTTCACTTAAAACTTACAGCTTTGCCCCCTAATCTCTGGGATCTGCTCCAGAAGGCACCTTGGTTCTTTGTTAGTCAAATGTCTTTAGTGTAGTGCTGCTTGGATTGTTGGGAAGGTCAGAACCAAGTGAAACATTTATCAGAATGAAAAGGTTTTGTGCCAAATTTGTCTCTTTGTTCATTAATTTTTTTTCTTCTGATGGAAAGAGAAAAATTGTGCTTGTCATTTAAAGCATTGTTGCTTATGTGCATTACTATTCTAAAGATTTTATTCAGGTGACTCAGAATATAGAGGATTACAGATTTCTGGGGCTTCCAATAATCCGAGTAAAATTGTTGCTGAACTCTTCAAGGAAGCAAAAGAACATGGGGCTGTCCCATTAGATGAAGCCTCGAGAGCATCTGGTGATTTCAGTAAAGCTAAGGTAAAAGTTAAGAGATGTTTTGATCTCTCTTTACATTTGTGTCTCTAAAATTCATAAAACCACAGGAGAGCAAGTGCCCCTTTCTGTGATTTGTGAATAGCAGATTTGCTCAACACAGGTTTATATTGTCTGTGCTCAAATAGCTTGCTCTAGAAAATAAAGGAAAAGAACCACACTATTTCAGAGGAAATCATTAGAAATCATCATGAACTGGAATTACATGCTTTGTTTTCAATTACATTTGATTCAATAAGAATCCAGACTAAATTTGCATCCCAAATCAAAATCTCTTACCTGTAGCATTGCTCCTAGAGAGTAGTGGTCAACAGTTAAGTGTCCATATGGAGGATGGTGACAAGGTATCCATAGAGGGACCAGTGCTGTTTAATGTCTTCATCAGTAACACAGACAGTGGGGTCGAGCACACCCTCAGCAAGTCTGCAGGTGGCACCAGGCTGAGTGTTGCAGTTGATGTGCCTGAAGTCTGGGATGCCATCCAGAGGGACCTGGACAAGCTGGAGAAGTGGGCTCATGGGAGCCTCATCAGGTCAACAATGCCAGGTGCAGGGTCCTGCATCTGCATCAGGGCAACCCCCAGGATCAACACAGGCTGGAGAATGTAGGAAGTGAGAACAGCTCTGGAGAAGGGCTTGGGGGTACTGGTGGATGAAAAGTTGGACATGACCCAGCAGTGTGTATTCACAGCCCAAACATGTCCTGGGCTGCATCATAAGAAGTGTGGGCACCAGGATGAGGAAGGTGATTCTGCCCCTCTACTCCACTCTGGTGAGACCCCACTTGAAGTGCTTTATCCAGCTCTGGGGTCCACAGCACAAGAAGGGCATGGACCTGTTAGAGTGAGTCCAGAGGAAGGCCACAAAAGTAATCAGAGGAATGGAGCATCTGTCCTATGAGGAAAGCCTGAGAGAGTTGGGACTGTTCACCCTGGAGAAGACAAGGGTCTGGGGAGACCTTATTGCAGCCTTCCAGTAGTTAAAGGGGGCCTATAAGAAAGATGGGGATAGATTTTTTAGCAGGGCCAGTTTTGGTAGGACAAGGGGTAAAGGTTTTAAACTAAAAGAGGGTACATAAAAGAGGATATAAGAGAGACATTCTTTACCATGAGTGTGGTAAAGCACTGAAACAGGTTGCTCAGGGAGGTGGTGGATGCCCCATTCCTGGAAACATTCAAGGTCAGGTGGGACCAGACTCTGAGCAACATGATGAAGTTGCTTGTCAACAGGGGAGCAGTTGGTGACCTTTAAAGGTCTCTTCCAAACTGAAGTATTCTATGATTCTTATGTTTGAAAAAGTATACAGAACAGAAGCTGAAATGTGTCACACAAAGCTTGCTTAGCCTGATTATGGCTGCTAGATACAATTTTCCACTTAGAAAATACATGATAGAACAGTACTTGCTTTTTATTGCAGAAGCAAGCTTGTGGATGGCTTTTTTTTTTTTTCACCCAGGTAAGAATTTTAATAAACTGTTTCAGAGAAATGTTTTATAAGCTTTTCTATGTATTTTTTTCAGTCATTTTCTGGTGGTGGATACAGATTGGGTGACTCATCACAAAAGCACTCTGAATACATATATGGAGAAAATCAGGATGTAAGTAAAATTTATAGCAGAAAACAAAACCTCTAACAGAGGCCTGCTTAATCATGTTTACAGTTTGAAATGCCAGTATTACAGTAACTATGTCTATGAGGAAAAAATAATATCTAAATATTAGATACGTGCTCAGTAGAAATTGTTGAAGTGTCCATAGAGAACAGATGTTCATTGGGTATCCCCTAAGGCCTCCATTATGGAATTGTCAAATGTAAATTACTTTAAAATTCTTAGCACACCTCCTTTTCAGTTACTTTCCATCAGGTGTTGTCTTGGATTCTCTTAGTTATGCTAACATTTTAATCCTTCTGGGAATGGATTCTTCTTGTGGCTTTTTAAAAAGCCAGTCTCAGACTGGAGTGCATGGATGTATTCTAGGAAAGGTGAAGCAGCAGGTTAGAGGCCTTTCTTTCCTATCACTTAAAAACCAGGGTGTGAAGGAGAGGGTGGGGAAAAACAAAGTTCTCTGCACTTTGCTATTTTTGTGAATGGCTAAAGCAAATCTTCAGCTTGTCTAGAAACAAACCCAAGAAATTACTAAGGCCCAGAGGATGTGGTTCCGGCTAGGGGGTGCTGTCGTGCCACACAAGGAGCTGCTAACTTCAGTAACAGCTTCTACTTCTGCTCTTCAGTAATCGTTCTACTCTCCAAGTAACAGCCAGCTGTAGCCAGCCAGAATCTTGTTGCAGTGGACTTACCATAACTGGGAGCAGAATTAGTTTTCTAAGGGAAGCCAGTTTTACTGGCTAGGAAAGTCTAGTTTTGCTGGATGGCAAAGCACTTAGAAGGAAGAGAAGTGCAGGTTTTGAAGCTGAAACGTCCTGGCTGGACCTTTCATGTAGGATGTAGCAAAATAAGAAGGGAGCAAAGGGAGCTGGTTTCCAGAATTCTTAGCATTTGAACTTAATGGAGCTACTTTCAGCTTGTTGGAGCTCAGCATTTGAGGAAAGTGTAGGTTTTGCTGTAACAGATTTATCAGCAGTAATTTGTAATTTTATGGGTTTATTTCTTAATTTATCAATAAAAATGTTTACTGCTTTTGAAAGTAACTAGAACACTGCAAAGATCACTACCCTCACTATGTCATACTTTGTCATGGATAGCAGATTAAGAGATTCTTTTTCCCAAGGTAGGAAAGTGGTCTAGAAGAAGATAGTAGTCTATAACTATTGGGATTTTTCAAAAAGAATCTAACAGTGACAGGTACAGTGCAATGTATTGTTCTTATTTTGTCATTTGCCTTCTTTCTGTCGTCTGGTACAAAATCTGTTAAGTATAGATCAAAACTTCTATAACTAGTCTGTATGAAATTGTACTACCTTATTTGTCTTTCTTCACTTTTTTATTTCACTGGTTTTGCTTCATAGGTTCAAATTTTGCTGAAACTGTGGAGAAATGGATTCAGTTTAGATGATGGCGAGTTGAGATCCTATTCAGATCCAACAAATGCTCAGTTTCTTGAGTCTGTTAAAAGAGGGTGAGTTAAAATGTTAAAATGTTAAAGTTAAAAACCTTTTGAGGTATGTCTTTGGAGTGAAGTAAAATGCTTTCTCCACATGCTTATTAAAAGTTCCAGACTTCTTCTTTGCCTGAACCCATAAAATATGGTTTGTATTTGTCACCAGATGCATGGGGCACTTAAAAATTTGGAATACTTTGGTTCCTTTGAGGGTTTAACTCTGAATGGTACTTGTTACAACAGCTTTTGTATTGATATTTTTTTCCTAGCTCATTCTGTGATTCAGATGTAAGTATGTTCTAGGTTTTGACTGTCAATTCACTTTTTTTTTTTCTTCATTTAGGATGAAATCAATTCATAAAATAATTAAACGTGACTTTCAAAGTAGACATAATAGTACTATTGACTCATACTGTGTGTGTACTTTTTGGATAATTTTTTTTTGCAGTCCACGATGTAATTGGAAAATTTTTATTTTTGTAATTAAGGGAAATTCCTGTGGAACTGCAGCGACTTGTTCATGGTGGCCAGGTTAATTTGGGTATGGAAGATCACCAAGAACAGGAATATGTGAAGCCCAGACTGCGATTCAAAGCTTTCAGTGGCGAAGGGCAAAAACTTGGAAGGTGAAAAAAGCTAGAATCTCTGTTCTGTGCTCTGTATTCATATGCTGTTTCATTCCTGTGACTGAAAATTTCAGACTACTTTGTCATGGTTCTGTTAGTAACATCTGGTTTGGTTTTTTCCAATCCTATAGCCTTACACCTGAAATAGTCAGCACACCTTCTTCCCCAGAGGAGGAGGAGAAATCCATTCTTAATGCACCTGTTCTGATTGATGATTCCATGCCAGCAACTAAAATTCAAATTAGATTAGCAGATGGAAGCCGATTAATACAAAGATTTAATCAAACACACAGGTAAATTGATTCTGCATCAACGCAGGTAACATTAACTATTTCGATAAGTTTGTGTTTTGTCATTAAATGAGTCTCAGCAAGACATCAAAATGGGGGAAATACCAGCCTTGCTGAAGTGTATAGTTCTGTGTCACTTTCATTACATGGATGTATGATAAACTGACTGTCAAAAATTCTGTACTTGGAAACACAATATATTTGATAACTGCAACTTTTATACAAACTTTTATAACCAATTATGTCCTTTGATTTTTTTTAACGACATAATACAAGCCGTAACTCTTCCCAGGACAACTGAAATCTGGATAGCCCCACTATGTAGTCATCCCAGCCCTGGGCCCTCCTTGGGAGGACCAGGTGGATGACTTGGGAAACACTGTGAAAGCACTTCATTACGAAGTGTGGAGTATAGTCTCAATTGGAATATAGTCCACACTATGGGCAGAGAAATCCTGTGGCCCATAATCAAGAATTCCAGCTTTCTACCTTGTTATACTCGAGGCTGTGACAAAACATGTCACAGATATAAGTGTAGATGGCAGCCCATATGCAGAAGGGTATATAGACACTTTATGCTTGTTTGCAATTCCAGCATGTGGGTTGGACATAATACTGAGAACCTACTTTTTGTTTTGGGTGGTCATCTCCTAAGAACTGGCAATGTGTGAACATGATGGAGGTTTTAGATTTGTTAGTAGCTTTGCTGATTAGAGCTTGCCACCAATTTTATTGACACTGTTGGGGCAGTGCCACAAATGGTGTTGGCCAACCCCATTTATTTGTCTAAGAGGTTGTGTTAGTGCAAGGTTCTGCAAAGCTCCACTCTCCACTGTGTGGCTGAGAGAACTTTGGGCAGAGGGCAGAGATTTGGGCAGCAGTTCTATCCATGCTTAAACAGTGTTAAAAGTCAGCCTTGATTTGAAATCTGCACAATTGTGTTAGAACATGGCTGCAACTTGAATCCTGACTTGGAGATGGTGTTACCATGGACCCAATTCCATGTTAATGTTGTTACATGGATAGCTCATCTGTTTCCTTTTTTTCCTCCTGGCTCAGAATAAGGATGATGTGTAGCTTTTTTTACCTGACAGTGTACACAGACTACAATGAGGAAATTTTAGGTGAGATGCCAGTAGCAATATTTTTTGATACTTTTGACCTGATAATATATCCTAAGAGTACAGGCTCAGATCCTTTCTTCACAGCAGCTGCTGGAGAAGTGACTGAGACAAACCATGGGGCTTATTGAGAGCCTCTGTAGCTGAGTTGTGTGTTCTTCTGTCTGCCTGAAAGTGTAGAAGTGGTAAACTTGCCAGTAACATCTGTAACAACCAAGGTTGTGTTGACATGAGCTTATTTTAATCATTATTAACTTTCTCTTGACTGTGAATCTTTATGGTTATCTTTGACATAAATATGATCAAAATCAGCTGCTAAAGTGCATAACTTATGTCATAGGCCTTGAAGACTGGTAGAAAGCTGAAATCCCTGCTTATTTGGCTGCAGTATATTTGCCAACTTAATCACAAAACATCTTCACAGATTTATTCTCATCTTAGTGTCTTAATAGAAAAACCTCAAATTTCAGGATTTTATCTCTAAAGTACTTTTTTTTAATCTGTGTCTTATAAAATTAAATTATTCTTGTTGATGTGATTGTTTTATTAACTCTTGTTCAGAAGTTTACTGCCAAGTGAGAGTAGGAGAAACCTCTTGCTTTTGAAGTGCATTAGTAATTCCCCCCTACTTTCTCTTCACTTTGACCATATATTTTAAGATTCTCTCTTCCATTAATAATTTCACCTTTTTTGGAATATACTAATTAATGAAACTTTTGACAGTGATGTTGAAATTACTTGGCTTCCTGTGTTATGTATCAGTTTGCAATATAATTCCATGTTACAAATTTTGTTTCTATTCCTTGAGAAAACAAGCAACATTCACTATAATTTTTCAGGGTTTTTTTTATGCAAGAGTCAAAAAATTGTAGGCTACAATCATTAGTTATCTGGATCAAAAAGAAATGTGAAATCTAGAACTTACTTATTGGTTTAGTCTGCTTGATGGTTTTGTGTTCTCTGATCATCTTAATGTTCAGAGATATATGTCAGATGGAATCATACAGAGTTTTCATATCCATATCCTTTTCACAGGATTAAGCATATTCGAGATTTCATTATCCAGTCCCGTCCAGCTTTTGCAACAACGGATTTTGTTCTTGTGACTACCTTTCCAAATAAAGAGCTAACGGATGAAAGCCTGACGCTGCAAGAAGCAGATATACTTAACACTGTGATTCTTCAGCAATTAAAGTAACCTTACGGTTGTTGTACAGCCCAGGGACCCTGCTGTACTGTCATACAGTATGTTTCCAAAAGATCAAAGAAAGGAGATATCAGTGTCTTTTTATTTCCTCATTTCCAGGGATCATATTTTTGGATTTCATGTCTTCCAGCTATAACATATCTAACTTTTTTATTTTAATTTCTCAACATTATTCAAACGTTTTTCAATATTAAAATTAAGCTTCTGTATGTTAGTATGTTTCAAACCACATCTTATACTAAATGTGAAATGAGATAGGACTTTGTGACTCGTTGTTTTGAGGGGGGTGGGGGAAGGAGCATTTTCTGAAGGGGACAGTATCTTTCATACAGTTGGTAAGATTTGCACTATGGAAATGTTCTATGCTGCACTGACAAACAGCCATTTGAAAACTTAGACTGTAGGTTATGTTTACCTTGCAAACTGTATTAAGGTGTTCTTTTTAATAGGTTTACAGATAATTAATGCCCTAATATAATTTTTGTACGTTCTATTTGTAGTGTTTCATAGTGCAGTATAATATTTATATTCTAGTTTTTATGTCATTTTCCTTGTATTGTTGCTCATATGAGTGAATCAGTTCAGGAGATGCAAATCTCAGCTGCTGCAGACTATGATAGAATGTTCTTATTTGTATTCTAGTTGTACTACTTGTGATGAAATTAAATATGAATTTTTTTCTTCTTGAAAGTTAGAGAAATGTGAGAGACCACTGTCATCTGGGGAAATTATGTGATTTAGAGGAGGCCTGTGGTCATTTTGAATCTGAGTATGCAGTTGGACCCTCTGCAGTGACATGATTCTTTACACAGTTACTTACACAACCCCAAATAAAAATACACTGAGGTGCACAAACACAGAACTGGTCTGCTTTTGTGCATGCAAGTGACAGCATAAATGTGTTGATTGGTCACGTATTTTTGATCTGAATTTCAGTTCTTTATATTTGTAATTTTGGCCAAAGGCATTTTGTAGTATTCAGTGGGGATTTGGTTGTGCAGCTTTCACTGTTCTTGTTTGGAAGCTGTGTAATTAAACCCCTTAATCTTTGAAATTGTATATTTTTTCACATAACTTGCCCCAACACTGCAGTAAGCAGGTAGGAGTCTTATGTTGGGGGAAACTGGCTGCTGTGCTTTAGTAGTGTGGAGTTTTTTAGTATTTTTGGATTTATATCAGATGAGTGGATCACACTGTGAAGGAGAGTAGATGGGCTGTACCTCTTATATCAATATATGTGTTAAAAATTGTTGTTTCCATGATTATTTTGTTCTGAAAATACTAGTACTTGTTTATTTATGTTAAGGTTATAATTGCTTAGTATATTCTTACGTTTTTACCTCAAAGTAGATATTTGACTGAGTAGATTTTAAACATGCAATTGTATTTGAAGTATTTTGTTTTGCATTCTGAATATCTGCATGATTTTAATCATAATTGATTTCATGTGCTAAGTAATTAAAGTTTTATGTTAAAGATTGCAGACAAGACTTCTTGTATTATTCCAAATTTATGTTGTGATAAAGTGGTGATTGTGTTGTGGGCCAAATATTTAAGCCTAACAGAAAGGAATTGTCATGTACTATGCATATATTTTATATACTATATACTAACAATTCTCTATATAAATGCAAGGCCAAAGTTTGTGATACCAATTTTGAGCAGTCTGTGGTTTGGGCATATTTCAGTTCAGAATATAGGTAAAGTTATATTGCTTATTACTTCTGAAGACCGTTATTGATTAAGGAATGATGTATGAAGAAAAGGGGTTCACTAAATCGTTGAATTGTTTCCCTCTTATGCCAAAACCTACAACTACATATTATCACAGTCTCTTTGTTTCAAATACCTGTTAAATCTTAGTATTTAATAGCAGCTGAGAGTAACTGAGGGTCCCAGAAGTTGACATTATTTTGTCAAGCGCTAAGAAAATGTATCAATGCTTATATATTTAAAATACTTCATTGTTTCTCAGTACCTGAAAGCCTATGGAATCTTCCATCTCATAATTTTATGTGATAACTTTTATTACCATAAATTCTCACTCATTTAGCTAACATCTTGGCATTTTTGGCACAAAACTGTTCATTGAGTGCAGACCTATGTGGATATGCAGTTAAGGGAGAAAGAACTTCATAGAGGGTGATGATCTTCCCTCACAGTAAGTTTGGTAAGCTTGGGAGTTCCATTTAGTTTCCGTTAAATGCAGGTAATAATCCTACTGTTTGCTCTTGTAGGCAGCATATGAAAGGCTTAGACTTCACCTCTGCTTGACTTTCCTAGAGATCCTTTGTCACACGAGCCAAATAATCAAAACCTGAATGTTTTCTTTAAAGAAAACTCTGTAATCATTTTTTCTGGATAAACGCAACCTTGTTAGCTTGGGTTTTTTTTTTTTTCTCATCAGCGCATTGAAATGTTTGTAAACATTCTGCTTTAATTAAACTACTGGGCACACTTGTATAATTAGCATATATTAACAGTTCTCTCATGCTGTACTTGCTCTTTGGTGAAAATCTGTCCAATATTAAATGAAGCAAGGAAGAGCACACAAGTACTCTGAGGTGCTATTTGCTAGCTCCCTGCTTAGTTGCTTGCACTAAGTTACAGCTCCCATGGTCTTTATCTTATACTGTGCAGGGAGAAGAGACCGAGATGCACCTCCTCCTTGTTCATGCAAAGCTGGCAGGCCTCAGTGTAGGCATGTGCTGCTCTCTGAGCAGCTGAGACAGGGAGCAGCAAGAGTCTGGGATAAATACTGAGTCAATGGCATGCCAAAAGAAGTAAGCTTGTGGTGTTTCTGTAGGATGGGTATAATTAAAACGTGTTCCTGAAAAGATTAAAAGTGGGATTGGTTCTATTTAGCCTGGAAAACACTGGCCCTGGGAGGGGTTAGATGAAAACAGAGCAGCAGAACAGTTTACACCCATTTGAGGTTTACAGAATTGACTTTGTGACTGGGAGATGATTTTAATCCCAGTGTTTGTTATTAGTGAATTTGATCGAGTTTATGGTTCTGGCTGCTTCTTAAAGACCTCTCTTTTGAGAGAGCATTTCCATTGAGACTTTGGTCCTAAGTTAAATTTCTTACCTTAAAATAGCTCAAAACAGGTAACTTACAAGGAATAAAACAGGAATGAGGTGATTTAAAGTGGGCAGTTACTTCACAGGGGGGAAGTTGTGGGAACACAGAATGCAGAGAATATTTCTCTGCCTGTTTTGAATGGTTCTGGACAACACTGTTTTTGACCTTTGTCCATGGAGAAAATTGCCTACCCTCTGGGAAGCATTAGAATCTACACTGGTGTGAACTAGGTGATAGAATACTATGTAAGATAATCACAGGGTGAAAAATTTAGAGGTTTTGGGTTTATTACTATAGTAAGTAGATAAAAGCAAAAAACATCAAAATGGAGGATTGTTGTTCTCCAGACCTTCTTCTTCTTCTACTGCTCCATATTCTGCAGTAGAAGTAGTTTGGGATGATTGGATAAAGAATTCCACAGTTCCTGTCTACGTGACAAGACAATTTACTAGACGTTGGTGGAAAAGTGAAAGTATCTTTCGTTTTAAGTTTTCGTTGGGTGATTTACCTTTAATAGACTGTGTAATCTTGATAATTCGGCTTTTCTTGCACTCTCTACTTCATGCTATGTCTGGGTCATGACAGTAGCTTGTATTTCTCTGATAAGACTTAATAAACAACTACAGAAGAAAGAGAAGGCTGAAAGTCCCATTCGTCTCTGACTCCTGGCAAAGACTCTAAAAAGCCTCCCCCATCAGGGGAGACACAATTAAGGCGCTGGGCTGCGTCAGGAAGTATTAGAGGACTGTTTGGTAGAGAAAAGGATAACACAAATTAGAAGCTTATACAAAGCTGGAAATTCAGTTCAGGTATTCTCAACGGGAAATTCAAAACATTTTTCAATAGTTGAACTGCTGGAATGAACCAACCTTGAAAATCAACTTATCTTGTTTTGTTGTCTTTTTGTTTGTTTGTTTTGTTTCTTGTTTGCTTAATTCTCATTGTTATGCTGGCTTTCTGTAAGATTGGGTTTAATTAAACCAAATTTGTTTGGGTTTGCTACTGAGACAAAGTAAAATAAGATGGCTTAGTTTTTGAAAAGCAACTTGCTTTGCCTTTTTCTGGTCAAAATTAATAAATTCTGATATATGTTTCATATTCAAAAGGCTGGAGATGTTACATACAGCACTGTACATCTTCAAAATTTCCATTACAGGCCTTCCAAAAAAAGTCTGCTTAACATCAAAGAACTCAGATTACAGACTAGTTGCAATTCTCCTTTAGTAATGGTCTTGTTCTGCACATAATCGAACAGCTTCCTGGCAGCACATCTGAATGTTAAAGCAAAGAAACGGTGTTTAAAAACTTTTTCCTCTAAAACTGAGAAATGGGGAGGTTTCTTTTCCATTCACTGGGAGCTGTCTGCTCTGGAGTTAAATATGTGATCTACAAGCTATGTGATTTAGTTTTTTTTCAGGGATATGAGAAGGTAGACTTGTTATTTCACACTGCATTAAGATAAACCAAGAGAGAAATTCTTAACTGTGGAATTAAAAAAATCATTCAGGGAATTATTCTGGAAGAGCTACTATTTTACTTTTATAAACCTTCTTCAGTCCAAATTTATTTGGTGAGCTCTTAGAGCATTTAAATACTAATGAGCAAGAATTCACAAATGGGAATAACCATGAGTTGTTTTTCTAATATGATGTTTCTAGCTGAAGTTTGAATAGAAGGGATTGTTTATGCAGGTCCATGAAAATGGTATTTATTTCATGGAATTCTTAGTGTCTTACTAGGTGCTGATATAAGAATTTTGACTGTCTATTCTAGAAAAAGAAAAACCAAACCCATTTATAGTGTTTACTACCTCTAACCATAACACTACCAAATAATTGCACTTTGAGGACAAAATAAATTTTCTGATTTCCGAATTAAATTTTCATTTTCATGAACTTTTTTATGGCAATATCTATCTACAGTGTTTTGCACCAAAGGAAACCTCAGAACTTCAGTGCCTGCCTTATGTAAACCACAGATAAATGTTCTATTTCAGTGCAAAGAATTAACTTCTGTTTAACTTACAACTGTTACTAATCAAGTTACATTAAGTCATCAGTAATGAAATGTTCACAATGTAAATGTCCATATAGTCTTTCATGACAATTTAGTCCATTTTAAACTAGATTTTGCCAATCAATACCTCAGCCTGAATGTGAAAGTATAAGTGCTAGTTTTTTGAAAGCTTGCAGTTAATAGAGGAGAACATAGATAAGATATTTACTTCTATTTGCATCTGAATTCTTCTTCACTTAGCAAACTGATTCCTGGTATAAGGAGTTGGGAAATTTTCAATAGAGAAGGCTTTGGCTCTGAATGCAGAAAAGTGCTGCCACTTTTTGTCCATGAATGAGTACCTCAATACATGTCAATAGTAGTTTCCACTTTTTTATTTATCACTGTTTTTAGTATTGGTTCTCTTGGTTTGATATTGTTTTCACATGTACGCTTTCACCTCTTTTAACTATAAAATGATATTCCTGTGTATGGTTATTATGGTTTTTTCCCATAGCAGCCGTCAAATCCTGTAGTCTAAAAGCAATCGTTGAAAACAGAGAAGGGAGCATAAGTGGATATAGGCAAATGGTTATGTTAAAATGTTCTTTACTAAATTATTTGCTCCTGCTCTTAGAGTCTAATAATTTGTTTCATTTTCTAAGGACTGTTCCTGAACACTGAATTTCATGGAAACAGACACAGACCTTAGACCCAGCTTGGTAACCTTGGTCACCACACAAAAAATTGTAAGCCAGGATTTGATTGCTGAAAGGAGTGAGTGTTTCAGTGGAGAGATCAGACAATTAGACCTTTAAAAGATCTGCTCAGGGTTCAGGTTCACTTTTTTCCCCTCTCTCTTAAATCCCAACACTGGAAAAGTTTGGATAGACCACGCACACCCTGCTACCAAAGGACTCAATAATATATAAGTTTGACTTGGCTAGTACTTTCTGTATTCCTGTTGTTGCAGAGCCTGGCCTTTGGAATACAGTTCTGCTGGGGTTTTGTGTGTTTATAATTGTATTTCATGGCCCAAGTTAAGAAAGAAGCTTAGGTCATACATATGATAAGGATGTGTAGTAAGTCATAGTGTCAGCAAATAAATAAATGTGAGAAAACAAGAACCTTGAAAGGATTTTGGAAGAACTTTGATTCTTCATGTTTTTCCTCTAACGTGCACTGATGTCTTCCACACAGAGGTCTTCACTTATTTACTCATCCAAGCATTATTTTATGCATGTACAGAAAGTCTCTTTAGGTTCTGTATTCCTAAGCAATTCCTACTGGCCTGCCTGTGGGCACACATGAGAATAATGAACTTTATGTTCAATGCTTGCATCCTAGTTTTTTTGTGGCTGGTTTCCTGCCTCTCAGCATGTCTGCAGTTCTGAAAAATACTGGCTGCCTGGTTGTAGGTGCAATCTTCAGTCTCTACTGCAATAAAACTTTGCAACAATAAAAAATCAGATTCATAGCTGCATTATTGTTCCCATCAATTTTATCTCCTATTGCTTTGACTGATATCCAGTGTCAGAACATGTCAACCTGGCAAGGTCTGTTTGCCTTCGTTGTCTCTGTGGGTTTTATTACCCAACTGACTACGCAACAGAGAAGGTAGAGATGACCTGGAGTTAGTGATTTCCAAATGGCCTTTACTCATAGTCAAGGCCACCAACAAACACGCATTGAATTTTATGAATTTTCTTAGAAGAGTAGCCTCTCCAAGCTAGGAGAGCGCTGCTGGCTTTATACAAACACAGTAACTACTTATTTACTGCTGTTAAAAAAAGAGATGTTAAGAAAGCTACATTTTGCTAAAAGACTTGCTATGAAGATGATTAGAGGAATAGAGCGTCTCTCCTATGAGGAAAGACAGAGAGTTGGGATTGTTCATCCTGGAAAAGAGAAGGTTTTGGGCTGACCTAATTGCAGCCTTCCAGTACCCAAAGGGAGCCTACAGGAATGATGGAGAGGGACTATTTGTAAGAGCATGTAGTCACAGGATGAGGGGGAACGGCTTCAAACTGGAAGTAGGTTTAGATTAGATGTTAGAAGAAATTAGAGAATTCTCTGTGACAAAGGTGAGGCACTGGAACCAGTTGTCTAGAGAAGTCATTGGTGCCCCATCCCTGGGAGTGGTCAAGGCCAGGTTGGATGGGGACTTCAGCAGTGTCCCATGGCAGGTGGTTTGGAATCTAGATGATTTTTAGGCTCCCTTTCAACCCAAACCTTTCTACGATTCCATGGTACTCTTAGATGAACAAATCAGTCTCTTTCCTGTAGAATAACAATGTGATAGTCAATAATATGGATTTTTGTAATATATTCTGTGAACTTGAGATTCTGTGGCATTGTTATAGAAAGATTGTCCACAGTTACAAGGATATTTAATTCCTGCAACACAGGGTTAAAAACTAACTATACTCTTATACCCCATAACTATACTATTATAGTCATGGTCATAGCAAATGATTAGGGGGAGTTTTTTCTCCTCTCTATGATGTCATTCTTAGGAAGGAATAGGTTGTAATTCATATCAGGTTTTCTCCTAGAAAAGTTTCAACAGATGTGACAATGAAAGATACTGCTTTCTTATTCCAGCTATCACAGCACCCAGAGAGCTTTCAATCTGCACTTCCCATGAAGGTGCCTGCCTATCTCTGATAAATGTCGTTCCTTTTTTTCTCTCCTTGCCTTCTTAAACATCTGTCACTGAAACTGAGGGAGTCTTCTGACAACAAAGTTTCGCTCTGTACTATCAGGATCTCACCTATTATGTTGCACTTCATCCATTTTATTTGGTCTTCTGCAGCTAGTGCTTCTGCTTGAGTAATGTGTTGCTTGGGTGGCTGATCATATTAGTTTGTATTCCAAGGGTTCACCTTCTTTCTGAGAGCCATAATTTTGTCCATAACTAAGAAATTATTTGGAAGACATAAATTAGAAGAAAAGAAAACAACTCTTCCCCAGCTCAGTAATGAAAGAGTGTCACATTTCATGTAAACGTCACTGATGGGCTCTGCTTTCTACACTCTGCACTTTTTTTCCTCCATTGCTAAGCTAAATTTTTCATATCAAAGACCTTGATTCTCTTTTTACTTTTTTGACTAAGTGTACAATTACCGTGTTTAACTTAAGTTCAGGGCACTTTGGCAGTATTGCCATCCTGTTTTTACCCCATTAATGTGAATTTAGCCATCATTGCAGCTGATCTGTCAACCCGTGATATGCTAAAAACTGCACATAGTGCAACCTATTTTGTGGGAGAACTTCCCCTTTCTATTGTTTTTCTTTTCTTTTTTCTTGTTCCTCTGTGTTCTAAAGCAGAACAGCTGGAATTGCTGGAGAAGTCAGCAAAAAAGGAATTTGTTCTCATTCTGTGATCCAATGGGTTTTATAGATAAGGAAGTTAAAAGGCAAACAAATCAAAAAAAATCTTGAGCAGCGAGTGACTGTTCTTATGATCTTCCTCTGAGCACTGCATCAGAGGTTAAACAAGGCCAAGTGCAGGGTCCTGCAACTGCATCAGGGCAACCCTGGCTGTCAACACAGGCTGGAGAATGAAGGGGTTGGGGACAGCTCTGTGGGGAAAGACTTGCAGGGTGCTGGTGGATGAAAAGCTGGGCATGATCCTGCAATGTGCAATCACAGCCCAGAAAGCCAAACATGTCATTCTGCCCCTCTACTCTGCTCTCATGAGACCTCGCCTGAAGTGCTGGGGTCCTCAACACAGGAATGAGGAGCGAGTCTAAAGAAAGGCCACAGAAGTAAAGAGAAAGCTGGAGCACCTCTCCTATGAAGACAGTCTGAGAGAGTTGGGGTTGTTCAGCCTGGAGAAGAGAAGGTTCCAGGGAAACCTTATTGCAGTCTTTCAATACAAAGGGGGCCTGTAATCAAGATGGGGACAGACTTTTTGGCAGGGCCTGTTGCAATAGGACAAGGGGTAAAGGTTTTACACTAAAAGAGCAGACTAGAGATGAAGAAATTTTTTTACGGTAAGGGTGGTGAGACACCAGAACTGGATTCCCAGAGAGGTGGTGGATGCCCCATCCCAGGAAACATTCAAGGTCAGGTTGGACTAGGCTCTGATGTAGTTGAAAATGTCCCTGCTCATTGCAGAGGGGGGTCTGGACTAGGTGATCTTCCAAGGTCCTTTCCAACCCAAACTGCTCTATGAGTCTATGAATCGCAGAGGAAAAACAGACAGATGTGATGTGCATGTCAAATGAAAAGATGAAGGTTTGTGGATCTGTTGGGACCACTGTCACCAGTGACAACTCCTTGAAGAAGGATTTCTTTCCCCTTATTTAACAAAATTTGGGAATAGGTGTTAAGAAAGGGAATGACCCCAAAGACTAAAACATAATCTTTGCTCTTAGAATCATGACTTCATGAACTTTTTAAATATGACTTAGTTTTGTATTTTATGCTAGTGAGATTGTCATTTAGAATTCTTACCCAGAAGAATTTTCTAGTTTTCTTATGGTTTCTTCTATTTCTTTGAATGATATGATTAATGAAAGTAGTTTCTTTCTGAGTTTTGGGGGGAAGAAGTAACAATGGAAGTAGATTTGACATGCATCTATGAGCTGAGCAAGACAGGATTTTTTTTACCTTCTGTTACTAGAGACTGTTTTCTTTTGCTCTCTGTATAAGCAAGTAAATTAATAAAATTCTGATACAGAAATGTAAATGTGTAGAAGCTTATAAAAATAAATAGAAAAACAAAAATGCAGTATTATAAGATAGTCTGTGACTTTGATTTGTGATTAGGAAAGCTCTTCTCTGTTATATTTTAAAGTAGACAACCAAGATGCAGCACTGCACCTGATTATTTATTCTAAATGGTTTGTGCAACATGCATCTCACCAACTGCTTTGTGCCTTATGGCTGTGATAGTCATGAGACGCTGCATACCAAAATTTAATGTCAGCAGACAGAAACATCTCCATAGTTTGATGGATCTGTATTTGTGCATACGGCAACAGATAGAAAATAATTTTTGGAATCTGCTCGGATACATCTCTTCTGTTCATTCAAGTTAATAGAAATATACAAAGTTACTTTCCTTATGTAAATGTTACAGAGGAGAATTTCAAGAGGAGTACACAATGGTTTCTTTTCCTGTGGTGAAAGTTTTAGATTAAGTTCCTACTGATACTGACAAGATGGGAAGCAATCCATTACTAAGTGTCTTGGGGTACTTTTATTGTGTAAGAACTCCAAAGAATTGGTTGGTAAATGTTTTCAAAAGTAAATACTCCATGAGTTCTGCATAGATTTCAATACATGAGTGCCTGGTAGGAGAAAGTTAACAGTTCTCTGGGTAAGATTAAAAAGAAGTTTTAGTTACTAGGCAAGTTACGAAAATAATTAATTCCAGAAAGAATTGGATCATAGCCATTTAGTAGATTTGACCTAAGTCAAATATGTCAGTTTTCAGCAAACCAAAACATTGTGACAGCCAGTATAGATCAAATTAAGTAAAATCATATGCTTTCCATCTTTTAATCTTTTAACTTGAAGTAATTTTGAAATGAAAACTTTTTAAATGGGAAGAAAACCAGGAATGTGTCATTTTGAATACAATGGAAGGAAAGAATTAATTTTCTTATTTCCAATTGAAATTCATAATTCAGGAAATATGACCCCTGTGTAGCTGGTAGATGAAAAGCTGGTTTGAGTGACTACAGTTTGTGGGATTTTTTCACAGAAGCTGTTGGCCAAAGTATTTTCCTTATCTGTGCAATCTTGACTCCCTTGGTTTATGCAAAAATTACACTATACAATTCCTAAACCAAAAACACTGTCTCTCCAGGACTTAGTTTCAGAATGTTATCAAGAAAAAAAGTCTCCAGGGCATTTTTATTATTTATATGCTTGATAGCTATTGTTTCTGTTGAAATAAAAATTTGCTTTTGAAAGCTGATGACCAAGACTGAATTCAGAGCTTACATTTCTTTGATAGTCCTTAAAACTCTGAGAATGGGATTCAGTTCAAAAATTAGGGCACTTAAATGTAGGTATCTACCTGTGTGCATTTGTGTATGAGTGAACTGCCCAGCTCCCATTCTGTTCCGTGGAGGTTTCGGGCTTGATCAGGCAGCTACCCACAGTCAGATCCCAGGAGCTTTTCAGTCTCTGAAGAAACCATGAAGTCAATAGACCTGACACCTGACTTTTGGGACTGTAAGTCTGTATGAAGGGAGTCTAGAGATACATGGGTTACTGCAGGGTATTTCAAATGTCTCTACTTCCGGTGTGGGGACAAATGAGTCAAACCCCTTGTGAGTGCCGTATTTCAGTTTAGAGATTTATTTGGTTTACCCTAAAGTAACCACACATACTTTGGCAGCTGCTGGTGTTCAGCTGCCTGCATGTGCTGGCCAGATCTCCACTCGCTATATGAGTTTTGAAACTTAATTCATGTTTCTTAACCTGTGAACTGACTCCCACTTTGGCTGTCTGTCACTCTCAAAACAGGACTTTAAACTTTTTTAAAATTCTATTTTCCTGTAGTCTTTGGTAGCAAAACTTAATATTTTTCAGACTATAAGATATTTTAATTTACATACGTGGCACCCATTATTTCCCTTTCTTTCTTGTATTCTTACCACATATTCATTACAAAAATCTCTATTACACTGAAATTAGGAACTTGAAGTAAAGGCTCTTAGGCTATGAAAAAAGCCTGCCTCAGAAATATTAGAATTATCCCCCAGATAAGCATAAGAAGTAAAAAATCTGTATTTCTTCAGCTACCTCTTGCTATCCAGCATATTTTTGACAATACATAAATTGTAATAGTGGTTCTATGGTGCTGGTGATGGTTGCCTGTCCTATTTGGCAGGCTCCAGACACATTATACTCTGTATGGCTCCACTGGTAGTCCCCTGCACAAGGTTCAAGGCTGATTGATGGTACACTTTGATGTACTGATCTTTAGCAATAGCTGTAGTAGTGGAACACCTTAATAAACGCTGTTCAAGGCCAGGTTGAAGGCTGGACATTATCACCTAATAACTTTGATCAGAGTGGTGGCAAATATTTGCATAGTGCATGCACGTGGATTCACTCTGTTGTATTTTGTTTACAGAGTAACTTTTTGGAATAGGATCTGTCTGAGATCTACTCTGGAAATTGAGATTCATGGTTTCCACAGAACCATGCTCTTGAAGATCTCTTCTCATCTTCTGACTCCATCCTATTGTATCTCCTCAGAGCCACCCTGTCGTGCCCTCCCTTAATCTTTTGTTCCTCCTTAACCACTGTGCCCTAATGCAAGCTTATTTCTGTGTTGTTTGTGTTCTGTTCCTTTCTTGCTTCACAGCTTGCTGAATGCACATTAAAAAATCACATTCTGGAGCACTGCTTTTAAGTGCTGTTCTGGCTCCCCAGCAACTGAATTTATACCTGCTTCACTCAAGTGATGCTGCTTCACAATGTCTTTAGTTGGGCTCAAGACTCACGATCAGTACCCCATCCTTATCCTTGGTCACCCATCAGCAATCTGTCCCTGTCTGTGTACTCCTTCAAATGTTGTCTTGCCTTCTGCATAACCGCTGATAAGATACAGCTTTCCCTAACCAGTCTCCTAACAAAACATTCACCCAAGTGTTTCCTCCTTGTACCGCAGTATTTTTCCAGTGCTCTCCTCTCCTCTCCTGCTACATCCATTCATATATTTGCTGCAAAGGGCATTTATCTATGCTGTCATCCCTCCTCCCTTGCTACCTTGTCCTGCATTCTTTATAATACCAAATATAAACTTTTCTTTTTTTTCTTCCAAGGAGCTTTGTACCTTAATCCTCACCTCTCTGACATCTGGTATTAACTGTCTAGTTCTCATGTTTTAGATCTGACCAGATCAAGATGCTTTGATGCCTGTGATAAACTTGATCTTAACTGATCTCTTGGTCTCTTCAGATCACTAGCTGACATTCTGGCAATGCTGCCTCATTGATTCCTTGCCCTCTTCTAGATGGATGGTTTCACTTTATCTTTTCCTTGGATTGTGACATCCTTGGGAGAAGCATGGTGGTTTTGTTCTGTGTTTGTACAATTCTTATACCAAGTCCTTATCTGTGTGGAAATAATACCAATAATAAATAAAGATTGTAAAAACATTCTTAGCAGGGAAGACTGAAGAATAAGCAAGTATTTTTTGCCACCATTTAGCTTTAGAAACCACTCACGGGGCAAGATGGGGCTGGCCCTTCATCTCTCACCTCTGCTCTGCCTGCACCAGGAACTTCAGCAGGGAGCTGGGATCTTCTGAATTGCAGCCAGGCAACTCTCTTCTGGCACTGCAGTGCCTCCACTAGGAACCTCATCTGCAGATACCTGTGCAGTGTGGTGTATCTCTTATATCTGCATGCAGCACCCCTAGCCTCTGGCTATGGTTTCTGCAAATTCACAAGATTATTAAATCAACAGATTTCAGGGACAGTCCTCTGACTGCAGTCTCTTTACAGAAACAGGAGAATCTCTTCTAAGTACAGATACAGAACTTCAATGGACAACAGTTGTGTTGGTCTGTTTAATCAGGTTTTCTGTGTCTAAATAATACATATAAGAAGCTAATGTATGAAGAGTATGAGGCACAGAGAACACAACTCGTTTAATTGCATCATTAATGGCTTTCCCTGTTGTTTTTAACATCAGCTTTTTAATTCTCATAAGGATATTATTCCTTCTTCTGAGATCTTACATTGAAGAAATAAAATAGCCATGAAATTGTCAATTCAATGTGGAGGATGTATTTTTAGAATCCCTCCCCTTAACTATTTGCCTTTCCAAGGCTTTGCTTACTTAGGCAGAGCAGTCGAGCTGAACTGTTGCATAAAGCAAAGAAGTCTTTCCCTCAGCATAAGGAGCAATTATTATTAAAGAAGAGCAGAGCTGAGGTCACTGCAGGTCAGCAAGACTCAGTTCCCCTCTCTCCCACTGATGCAACCCTTTGGCCAATGTTCCTCACCCTGTGCTTCAAACCAGACATGCAAGTTTGTGGAGGGGGAGCAACAGAGCCTTCACAGGCACAAAATGTTCATATCTGTCTCCAATTCCCTTGCAGGATCTGGCTTACCTTTAGAGTCCAGATGTCCATGTGAAGCACAGGCTGAGATGAGATGGGGTCTGGCACTGTTCTCTCTACAAACCCAGTGAGAGGCGAGTCTGGCCCCTGCACAGCTGGCAGAGGCAAAGGCACATCCTGGGGGTGACAGCGGGGACTGAGCCCGTGCTCCTGCCAGCCAGCACTCTGCACAGGGGGCTTACCTGCAGCTAACACAAGGATGGAGGCCTCCCAAAGCCCTCCAGAACCCAACAGAAAACCAGCTGGTTTTTTGAAACATGCTAAGCACCTCTGAGAGCAAGCCTGTTCCTTAGGAGCCTTGAACAAATCCCAAGGATCCCAAGGAAGCTCTGCTTGTTCTTGTCCTGGGTAAACTGGGCCTCATTCTGTACCTAGGGTGAAGTGACGTATAGCTTGACTTCTTCCACCCTATGGTATTTAATGTTCTTCCTGTGGGTGTTTTTATGTCTCAAGTCTGCATATACTGGGGGCCTTTTACAATCCTTTTCCAATTGACTGTTATACAAATGTTACTGAGAAATAATTACATGGCCAGTCACACTGAAGATTTCTCAAAACATGAGAGACTCAGTCAGCCAAGATGTTTTAATCTTTCAAAATCTCTATGGGATCCTGCTATCTGATGAGACAAATTTTAGAAGTTACTTAATCCTTAGAAAGATAATTGGAGCCCACAGGATCTTATTTACAGGTGAATTAAGTAAAAGGAACTTTTCATTTGAAACATTTATGGGTCTTTAGTTAATTGTTCTGAAGTGACCTCTCTCTCCTTTTATGACTCATGGGCCACTGCAGGTCATTTGATTTGAAGTGTTCCCCACAGAGTTGTCTGTCTTGGCAGAAAACCAAGTCAACAAGAGTTAGCAAGCTGGGTATTTACACTGATAGCAGTCCATTTAATAGTATGTAACCTTTTTATTATTTAATTTCAAGGTTATTAGGAGGCAATCACTACTTTTACCACCAAATCCCCTGTATGCAGCTAGATATAATTATGACCAAGCCTCCTCTGTATCTTCTTTAACTGTGTGGACCTGGTGGTGTAAATGAGAGGACATCATAGAACCACAGAACCATAGAATAGTTTTGCTTGAAAGGGACATTTTCAGGTCATCTAGTCCAATCCCCTGCAATGAGCAGTAGCATCAGAAGATCTTGGTCCTACCTTCAGCCTTTTGACATGCAGATGTAGCACTCTGTGCAGTTCATAAAAGGCAAATACCTATTTATGCTGCCACAGCTTTCTCTTTAGACCAGGATGATAAGCAGCTTGAAGCACGCTACCAGCTAAGCTATAGTTATCACTAAAATGTATTTCATGCTCTCAGAAAAATTATCCCATGACTTCTCTTTTTGCTTCCTCTTTTATTTCATCAGAAACTTGCATAAGACATCTTATAATATAAATACCAGTTTATCCTGATATTCCTACAGCAAAATACAAAAACAATTGAAGAAGGGCTTGAACAGTTCAAAAACACTGTTGACAAGTTGAAGAGTGGCTGCCTGAACTTAGTGGCAGCTCTGTTACAACAGCTGTGGGCAGCATGGTTTCAGAACTGTAAAACTGTCTTGTTTCTGACATGGTGTCTTGTTTCATTAGTAAGAGCACCATGTCACTTCCAAGATCTCCATGATCAGTAAAGATTTCTTTTATCCTGAAAAAACTGTAAAGCATTTTTACTGCCTAGGCAATCTGTTCACCCAAAAGGTCTCCTTCTGCTGGATTATGAGGCACATGGTCTCGCTCAGCTGGCTGTCCCTTGCTCCTAATCCCCAAATCACTGTTCAGAGGCACCTGACTACAACAATGCCCAGCTCATCTGGGTCCAAAAAAATCTGGGCATTTAAACTCCCTGGTGTGCCTAATCTATGGTAAGCTTATATGTCCCTCAAGAGGTATCCTCCACTCTTACTCACCCTTTACAGGACAACCACAAGCTTAGAGTTGTCCCCTGGGGTGTAGGAGAGACTGAACTCACTAACCTCCTCTTCCTTAGGGACTTCAATCTCATGTTGAAATTGAATCTCTTCTCAACTAAGAGAGCACTTTGGCTGTAAAGGCCCAGGAAGTCATGCAAATCATCCTGTTGAGTCTGTAACTTTTTTTTAGAGAAAACATGTTACAGATTCCCTGAGAAAAATACCTGAGTTATCCTAATGGTTAGGGTGCCCACCTGGGGGCTGAGGTCGTTGCTCCTCTTCTGCCTGTATTTCTTTATGCATTTTAAATAGTAAGTATATAATGTGAAATACTCACAGAGCCCACAGTAGAGGCTGCCTGCTTCCTGGATCTGCCCAATATATTTCTAATTGCTCTTATGGTCTTTAGTATTAGTTTTTTGTTGTTCTCCTGTCTTAAGAAAAGTACTGCTTTTAGGAGAGGCAGCAAAAAGCATTGCCCTGTTATAACCTTTGTTGTGTTTGTGACCCTGGCAAGGCAGATGAGTATCGATTGCTGTAGAATTTGATTACATTAGCTGAGGCATAGTGCCACAGACTTTGTACTCTCTTTTCTCCCCTCGCTTGCATCTGTGGAACCCCAGTAACAGGGGTTTAACTGAGGTTAGAAAATTAGCAGCTACAGCAGTAAACCAACATACTTGTATATAGCCCAATATAAAAAACAAAAAAGAAATTCATATCCAAACTATTCAAACTGTTCATCTGTATGTCTTTTGTCACAAAGTGGAAGTCTACTTAGGGGCTTATATTGGGTCTTTTCATCTGCATAACATGAGGTCAATATGAAAGAGTTCCCTGAAGGCATGCTATATCATCCTCAGGTTACAGGAGTCCAGAACTGAGCAGAAAGGGCTGGTTGCCTCTGTTGTATACACTGAGTATCAATCTGTTACAGCGGGGATTACTGTAACACGCCTATATCAAACCAGGAGTCCTGTGGAAAGGAAGTATATATGGACAGATTCGTGGTAGATGTTTCAGAGATGTTTATTTCTCCAGCCAGATGGCCGGGGCTCTGCTCAGGAACCCCGCAGTCACAGGACCCGAGGGCCCTTGACCACACCAGGGAACACAAACCAACCAATGGGAACGAGGCTGACCAGGGGCAGGGAAACCCCGTGCCTCCCCCCAGGGCCCCTCTCCCAGGGCTCCATGGCAGGGGAGGGACCCCAACATCTCACCCGTTTTATTTTAATAAAAGGAGAATGAAAACAACTGGATAAACTTAACAAGAACAGTTTCAAGACGAAACAAGCCACCCTCCTGAGTCTTTAAATGTCCAAACAGATTCTGTGGAACATCTTAGGGCTGACAGAAGGGAGACAGAACTCTCCGGGCATGCTTTGTGGGGAAACTGAGGCAGGAGAGGGTTTAATTTCTTCCCTTCCCCTTTTCATCCCCCCTTCGGCATCGGAGAGGAATTGTAGGG
>NW_008236767.1:6626353-6628502 GCF_000691975.1 Corvus brachyrhynchos
CCCCGTGCCTCCCCCCAGGGCCCCTCTCCCAGGGCTCCATGGCAGGGGGGGAGACCCCAACATCAATCCACAGGTTATGTGGTCTAGCTATCCGTGGAGAACTGCTACCTCAACAAGAGATGAGTGGCAGCAGGCTGAGTGGTGAGGACCATGGTCCCACAGGAGTTTGGGCAGGAGCACTTGAGCCACCCTTGCAGAACCCTGTCTGGTGACAGTGCTGGTCTCTGCCAATTTATGATGGTTCTGCACTTAAGTCAGTAGCCTCTCCACAATGTTCAGAACTTGACTTGAATCTCTAGGGTGAATCCTCTGATGTTTTTACCTTCCCTTGAGTTCTTTACTGTTGGTACTCCTTGGTGTGTGAGCCAGCTCAGGCAGGACACAGGAACCACCACAATACCATGGCTGAAATGCAGAGAAAATTTAGTTTTGTTAAGACCAAACCATGAATTTCCTAGCTTTTACGCTTCTGATTCTCTCCCTGATCCTGCTGCTGGGGGAGTGAGTGACTAGCTGTTTGGTGCTTGGTTGCTGGCTGGTTTAAACTGTGATGCCAGTGGGGGGATCCCCACAGCAGCACCCGGGCAGAGGCACACAAGCAGGGATGCAGGCACCATGGTCCAATGTAGACATCACACAAACTGCTGGTTCCTCCTGTATGTCAGGGATCCACACAGGTGTAATACCATTTGATTGTTCCCCCAGAAAGGCAGGAATCTCAGTCATGCTCAACATGATGACTCTAAATCTATCACCAGATTATGTTATCTAAACACGAGTGTTGTCCAGCACATGAGGACAGCTAAACAATGACTGGTATGATGTATGTGGTTTTTGACACCCCCGCTTGCAAGCCATTTGACCATGTCCACAATCCTCTTCACCAATCTTCCATTATTTTCCCAAACTTGGGAAGCTGAAAGTCAGATCAGCTCGAGGAGCTACTGAGTACTTCAATTTCTCATAGACCAAAGGAACTGACAAAGTCCCATTAAACCACAGTCAGAAAAGCCTGGCGCAGTCAGTTTGAAGGAGACAAAGGGATGTAAAAGAAGGCTTAATTTCTGAAGGAACCTAGAATTAGTTTAGCAGTTGTCTTATCCTTTTTCTGCTGCTGTAATGCCATGTTGAATCCCTTTTCATCAAGGAAGTGTATTTTGCTTAAAACGTTGCAGAGCCTTGCTGTCCTCAAAAACTGTTGTGTCAAGCAGGATTTATTTAAGAAGGAAGGAGTAGATGCTCTAATGATAATATGTGCCAGGCACATGTAATTACAATCATGTCAGGCTAGCATTCACTCTCCAAATCAGCTTACATTAAGTATGCTATAATTTATATAAATCATACAAAATATAATTGACAGAAGTATGAAAACAAGCTGTACTGGATACTACCCTTGCCAAGAGAACCAAAGTAATAATTCAAACCCCCTTGCATTATACGTAATAGTCTAATATTATACATAGTGCAAATGGCAACAAATCAGTGTTCTCTGTTCTCCCTTGAAAATGCAAAAAGATTAAATAAAATTACAAGGACAACACCAAGGTAAAAAATAATAACACACTGCATAATCTTTTTATTAACATTTGAATGTTTAACACAGTGGATAGTGAGAAGAAAAAAGAATAGATAATTTAAAGCAGTTCTAGAACTCAATTGAAAATTCCTTATTTAGGAAGAGCTCTATCAGTTTGGCTGGATATCTTGCCAGAATGTGAAATTTGAAAATTTATAGTAGTTCTGTATCTCATCTTCTGTCATGAGGCTTACTTTTGTGTCAAGGACAAAAAGTCAGACCATAGGTCCTGTCATGGGTTAGCATAACTCTGGAAGTGATCTTCTTGCAAAGAGGTGCTTACAGCTTCCTCTGTGACCTAACAGAACCTATCAGCTGGCCAGTTTGAATATTGACAATTTTTAAGCCGCTTAAAATTTCGACCGCCTCTGTGGTCCACATTTAAGAATGGACAAACCCCGGGAAAGCTCTATTGCTTCCAGCTTTGGGACAGGTAACTGGGCTCAGCTGGTACAGGGCCCAGCGGGCCCGGGCTGGGCCCTGCTCAGTCTGGGCCGGGTCCAGGCCGGGACCTGCTCAGGCCGGGCCCGGTTGGGACAAAGCCATCCTGGAGCTGTGCAGTCCTGTTCC
>NW_008236767.1:6628514-6629658 GCF_000691975.1 Corvus brachyrhynchos
ACGAGTCTGGTCGAGGATTCAGCTGAAGCTGCCCTCCTGTCCGGCAAAGATCATGTGACTGACAGCGATAAGCGAAATTCCAGCTGCAAGGCCCGGGTAACATTAACCCTGTTAGTGCTGCAGATATTAAGTAAAGAAAGAAGAGCTGAAAAAACCTGAGAGAAGAGAAAGCGGAAATGCTTAGAAGCTGAAACTCTGCTGTAAAACTATGGTGGTGATGGACTATGATGTATCAGAGTACCCGCTGTAATTTCATGAAGGCATGGGGGGTGGAGTGTTCAAACTGTACTTGTGAGCAAAAGCACCTGTGCTGGAATAAGCAAATGCTGAAGCAGCTGTCATTTGATGAGAAGTTTGAACAGGGAGAGATGGAAGCGATGAGGACCCTTTTGCTCCAAATTGGAAGGAGAAAGACCTCTGTTCCTAGAGATGCTCCCAGAGACAGTCCTAGAGATGAAGATGATGAGGACCCTTTTTCTCCCAGGGAAGGGGGAGGGCCTCTATTCTTAGAGATGAAGATGCTCTAAGAGATGGGTGAAGACAACCTTTGTTTATGAACAGCTCAACCTTAAAATGGTACCCCAGTAGCTCAAGACTGGACCCTTGAAAGCAGTTGTGGGAAAAGCTGTAAGTCAGGGGAAGGGACTCTCACGTGTGAGCAGAGAACCAACCCAGGCGGCTGTCTTGTGATACTGAAGCCATGTGTAGAGGTTTGGTCCAAAATACTCATTACTATTTACCTTCTGTGAGATAAGAATTAGGAGAAAAACAAAGCAGGCACCAAACTTGAAAGAATATAAAGAAGCTTATTAACAGACCTAAAAGAGGGGAAGAAAAATAAAATCATACCACACCTTCAGACTCTTCTCCTCCCCCCACCTTTCTCCCTTCTCCCAGTGACAATGTAAAAAGACAACCCTTGAAATGTTCAGTCTGTTTACCACTTCCATAATAACCTTGTTCAGTCCATTTAGAAAGAGGAGTCTCTCTTGCCCATGCTATGGAAACATTATCACAATGAGACAGCCGCCCGGGTTGGTTCTCTGCTCGCATGTGAGTCCCTTCCCCTGACTTGCAGCTTTTCCCACAACTGCTTTCGAGGGTCCACTCTTGAATTACTGGGGTACAATTTTAAGGTTGAGCC
>NW_008236767.1:6630269-6638536 GCF_000691975.1 Corvus brachyrhynchos
CTGGAACAGAGAGAGCTGGGGGGGGGCGGTTTGTCTATTCTTAAGTGTGGATCACAGAGGAGGTCAAAATTTTAAATGGCTTAAAAAATTGTCCATATTCATACTGGCCAGCTGATAGGTTCTGTTAGGTCACAGAGGAATCTGTAAGCACCCCTTTGCAAGAGGGTCACTTCCGAGACTATGCTTTGCTAACCCATTAATTTCTTGTGGAGATGGTCTCCATAGCATGAGCAAGAGAGACTCCTCTCCCTAAATGAACTAAACAAGGTTATTATGGAAGTGGTAAACTGACTGGACATCTCAAGGGTTGTCTTTTTGCAGTGGGAGAAGGGGGAAAGGTGGGGGGAGGAGAAGAGTTCTGAAGTATGATTTTTTTTTTCCTTTCCTTTTAGGTCTGTTAATAAACTTCTTTATAGTATTTTAAGTTTTGTGCCTGCTTTGCTTTCTCCTAATTCTTATCTCACAGAAAGTAAATAAGTAATAAGTATTTTGGACCAAACCACTACAGGTCCTTAGAAAAGAACAGGATAAAAAAATGTTTTAAGTCCATTTGTTCTTTTCAGCATCAGATGGTAAGAAAGCTCTCTCTTTCAGCCTGAAGATGTTTCATTAAAAAATGGACTTTGTGACATACATACATACATCTGTCATTTGCAGCAGAAAAGGACAGGGATGTTAAAGAGAAGCAAATTATATTAACCCTGAAACAATTGTTCTCATGGACATGCCACAGAATTCTACCCATGGTAACTTTAGTGGAATTAGACTAAGAAGACCTAAGGAGGCTTACTGAAATACGGAGTTAAGGCAATGAGGCTAAAACCACCCTTGAATATGGTGAATATGTGGTAGATATTTATTTATATCCAAATTGGTGTTTGAGCTGGCTAGTTTAAAACTGGTTTAGGTGGCTTTGGATGAGTGCATAAACCTTTGACAATGTTAAGACATTAAAACAACAGTCTAGAGATGCATTTGGTTCAGCCAATATAATTTATTTTAACACAGTTAGCACTCTCTGAAAATAAGTATCTTACAATGAATATAATACAAGTTTTGCAGTTTCACTTGAACGTGAACATTTTTGTAATTTTTTTTCAAGTCTTCTAGTTTTTCATAAAACCGTAAAGGTATTTCCCCAGAAAACTCTCCCCTCCTCACTGCAGATCTGCCTTTATACAAAAAAAACTTTATTTCACCTGTGGGGATAACCACCACCATTCCTCCCCCCCTCCAAACATTTCAATTGTAGAAAAGAATACGTTTTAACTGTAGTACAATTTTGAAATTAAGATGAATTAGCTGATGAAATTCTAACTGTGGGAAAGTATTTGCTGACAGAAAAAGCCCCGCTATTGTACACACACAATTGAAAATCTTAACTTGCATTTCAAAATGGTTGGTAAAAAAGGAGATATTTGCATCAAAACAGCACATTAAACCCACTGCGTGCTGGTACCACACTGGTACCAGCACATTTTTCATTAAAACGGTGAATTAGCATCTTCATATAGATTTTCCCCAAGACTTGAAGTATTTCATTTGCATATATACATAAAATGTATATAAAGTGTATGTCATACAGTGTATTTAGTACTGTTAGTATATACAGTGTATTTATGTACTACTAGTACATAGTGTATATGCATAATAAAAAATACATATTCATAAGCATTTCAGCCTGTACCTGAAATAAACATCATTGGATGGCTGCAAAACACCCAGTCCTGCACGGGATTGATCTAGAGAGGGACATTTCACATTACTGTCCACCAGCTCTATCTCGAAACATGAAAACATCAGAGCCAAAAATTGTTTAATCTCATGGACAGCAAATAACCTGCCTGGGCACTTTGCCATGCCTGTCCCAAAAGGCATGTAGTAATACTTCAGCTTCCGACCATTCCGGTAGAAATCAGTCTTCTCCTCTCCATTCTCATTCAGAAAGCGATCATATTTGAACGTCTGCAATTGAACACACAAAAGAGTTCCTTGATATTTGAATACCTCCAAAAACCAGATAAAGCTGCTAAGACACAAAATGCAGGCTAGGAAAGAGATGCCTCTAGAAATAAGCATCGTACAGTAGCACCAGGCCCCATGGTGCTGTTTTAGAAAGAGTGGCCTCTGAGAAGTTCTGTTATGTGGTACAGGATCCCAGGTTCTTTGCTGATAACTCTCCTTTTTTGTCCTGACCTCTAAAAATAAGCATTGTAACCTGCATCCTTGTTCATGCAGCAGAAGAAGTATTGGAAGTATTCTAATTCTGTGCCTTTGGGAAACTATTATCCTTGTCCTTCTTCAAAGACCTCCATAATGGTGATCTTCCCTCAGTGAGGAAGGCAGTAAGTAGAAGGCTGTCTGGGGCTGGTAGCACACCTTTTGGTCACACTAAAACATGTTTTGCAGAGAGTGTTTGCACTGACTTTATTCTTTTTCTTGCCTATCATTACATCTTCACATGTAAGAACAGACTGTCTGGGGTACAACAGAAAACCAGCCATGGGGCACCACTACAAATGCTTTATCTAAAGGCCTGTTAACTTCTGCCACAGCGCTGAGTTTAATGCAAATTGAAAAAAATACTTACCAAGGGATCAGCATAGATTTCTGGATCAAAATGCAGCAGCTGAGGATAAAGAGCTACAATATCATCTTTGCGAATGTTGTAGAAGTCGTTCTCTAAGTGCAAAGTGAAATCCTCCTTGGCCACTCGGAAAGTCATGGATGCACTCGAGAGCCTCATCGCCTCCTTGATGATGCTGTCTGTTGGGAGAGAACAAGGAATGATTGCCATGGAAACAGTGTATTCACATCCTGGGGGCAGGTCATAGATATTGATCTATTTCAGAGCCATTATCAAACCCTGAATTTATTAGAAGAAAAATTTTAATATTAACTTTCTAAATGCCTAAGAAAGTATCTTCCTCATTCCTTTTTAGCATTTCTATCCCTTCTATAGATACCACTGAGAACCTGATCTTCTTTCCCCTAGAAAAATGCTTATAGTTGATGAAACCAAATGTTCAAAAGTTAAACACAATGTCACTCTGAGATAAAGACCAAACCAGTGAAAACTGAAAGATAACAAGAAAAAGAGGCAGTTCAGTAAGCAGAATTTTCTGAAGCTGTAAGAGTTTCTTTATAGAAACCCATATTCAGGAAAAAAATAATGTGGGGGGTTTTCTGTTTCAATATAAGCTGACTTTTTTTTTAAGTAACAGTAGTTAAAAGGCAACATTATCAAAACTCTCTGTAACTTCTGAAAAATGTGCTTATAATTTGAAAAAATATTAAGAGAAAATAGAAATAATGGTATTAGAAAATATTGCTTCACATGATAAGAATTGGGATTTAAGTTTTGGCAACACATTTTCATTTGATTTAAAAATATAACCAAACAAAATATTGTTCAGAATTATCCATGGGTCTATGTTATGTAGCTGTATAGGATTATTGAGACATGCCATTACCCATGAAGAAGTGCTTTTCATGTAAATTTTGATACTCTCAGTACCACCTGGGACATTGGGAAGCCTGGTTGTGTTGGCTATTGCTAAGGAACATATAGTTTCCTCTTCTACTGTTTCTTTGCTAATTCCATAGGAATTCCATAGCAAGTATTTACATGGTAATAAGTAGAAGACCATGGAAATTGTAGTGTGATTCCTGCATAAAAGAAGCATACCCAGTATTGGCATATTATCCAGCTGTTTTCGGTTCAAGGAAATATGTTTGCCATCTAAGCTGATACTCTCTTCAGCACTTTCCAAAACATGTTGCACTTCTTTGGTAGCAGCTCTCATTGCTTCTGGATTCCTAAGATCAAAAGAGCAAAGGTATAACATAATTTTAAATTTAAGAATTCTTTAAGAAGGGGTTTGCTATTAAAGTTCTTCCTGGCTAAAATTTCTATTGTTGGCTGACAAGTACAACCTTCTAAAATGAAAATGTTGTAGCAAAATGCTGCAGTTCCACTTTTTCATGTCTTGGCAAAGGTATTATAACTTCAAAGGGAAAAAAAAGGAAAGGATCCTCAAGTATTTGATTTTGTCTGCAATGACAAGTGGGACAGAACTGATGAGGGTAATTCAGGTAATAAACAGTACTGTCACTAAAAAGCAATGCCAAGAGTAAGAAAAAAATCAGCCAGTTGTAGATTAGGAAATAGCCCCACCACGGGCAGAAAATTTAGGAACAGGATTATAGATCAGTTTTATAACATCATTTATTCTGGCTGATGTGACAATATTCTGTCTAGCTGAAAAGAATCTTCCTAATACTAAGAGCCCACATAGTACCCTCACTGTCTAGGCTTTCTTTCAGACACTGAATATATGAGCTATGGTGAAATATATAGAGACAATAAAAGAGGGTGCAATAGTGTCTTGACAAAGGCACAATCAGGGTATTAAAAGACTCCAAGTCCAGAAAATCTAAAGCAAATTCATTCTTGTAGCAAAAAGTAACAATTAACCTCAAAAAGTAGCATTGGCAAGTAGATATGATAAATAAAAGCATTAGGAATTTAGACACACACTTCAGTGCTAGTTATACTGAGGCAGATAATCCACAAAGGTCCACTCTAAAATGGACATTTGATAGTATTATCTGAGCTGTGCACTTGTCTCAAGAGTAACAAGCTCAACAGGTGCAGTCTACAGCAGAGCTTCAATGGGATCTATCGGCATATAAATTATTTTCTATTAAGTATCTGTGAAAACAACAATGAAGTTAAATCTCATGTTGCCTGCTCTAGTGAGATGGACTAAAAATGTCTAGTTATATTTGTAGCCTTAATAGAATCAATGTTTTGACTGCAACTAGCACTTTTAATGTCATAACATATAGATTAACTCCAAAGCTTTCTTGACAAAGTGTAGCATTGCCCTGGAGTGTTGTTTCTTAAAAAAAAAAGCTTCTACAGAATTGCTCTGTGCTACCACTACTTCCTCTCAGATGAGTGAAGGGCTTTTCTGTGGAAGTCCAGAACAACACACCATTTCTGTTGCAAACAGTAAGATTTTTATCACTGGTGAAGTATCAAGCAGTGGAATTGGCCTGTATTAATGAACTGGTTTCTGAAAGATAAACATTTTTCTTGTTAGGGAGCAAGAAGCATTGGGACTTACTTAAGAAGATAGAACAAGGTCCAAAAAGTGGCAGGAATGGTGTTTGCTTGAGAGGCCCAGAGCACTGCCACATGGGTCTTCGCCTTTTCCATGTCATCGAAGGTTGACAGGGTGTCATTCAGGAACATGCGGAGGGTGACAAGCTCAGAGAGGTTGTCCCTTTTCAGGAGGTTCTTGTGCAGGAGTGCCTCTCCCAACTTCTCACGTGCACTGTGGGCACTCTTGAAGAGGTGGATAGGCAGCCCTGCCACAAGGGCTGGGAAAATCCTATCGAATTCCTTGAAGTTTTCAAGGGCATTTAGGATATGAGCTCTCTCAGTTTCCTGCTTTGATGATAGGTTTTTGTCATTATTTGAATTAAATTCTTTACCAAAAAGTGTTAAAAAGCCAGACTCAAACATCACTTGGCAACAGAATGTGTAAAGTCCTTCTGTCACCCAGGTATTAGACTGGAGCTTAGGTGTTCTTGACTGCAGCATGACATACTGTAGGTTTTCCATCATTGCTTCAATGAGGGCATCTAGGGCATTGCCTTGAAGGGTTCTAATGAAAGTGTGATGAAAATTTTCAGTGGTGTTTCCCTCTGCTGGGTCAATGCTACCATGCCCAAAAGCCTGTCACAAAATAAATTGTATGCATGATAAGTAAGGCCTGTCATTACCTTGATGATAAAGTCTAACATAAATGAAAGCCAAAGTATAACTTCATAGCTTACTAGAGGGAGGAGTAATAATGTAACAAAATTATGTACAGTCTTAGAATAATGTATAGTCTTAGAACAATCCAAATCACTGCAAATTTCTTTTCCATTTAGGAAGAGCAAAACAAGACCACAATGTTTTAAACGAGGAAAAGTGCAGAAATGTGAAACCAATCCTATTTCAAAGGCACAGTCATGTTTACAGGGATTAACTGGGTATGTCAGCAGATACTTTGTTTGTTAGATATTAAAACCAGCAGTACCTTGGCAGAAGTAGCAAAATGGAACTTTTTCCAGTCCAAGTGTTTTCCTTGGCGCATCAATGCATGGTAGGAAAAAGGGTCCGTGAGGAAATGAATGTATTTCCCTGCTACATGGCAAGTGAAGATGTGGCCATGCTTCTTCTGCTTTTCTTTGAGGAATTCAAGGGGGTTGGCACCAAACTGCAAGGCACAGCCCAGGTATGGGAGGAACCCATTTTCAAGTGGTGGCTCACCTTGTCGCCTACAAAACACAAACAAAAGCTGAACTTAAAATTTTGTATAAAGATCTCTTCTCTAGGACTACCAGGTATGTAAAATGCTGATGCTAGGCTTCGTGTAATGTGAAAAAAAAAGAAAAAAAAATCCCAAATAAATAGTTTATTTACAAATATTTTTCTCCCATTTAAGGGCTAAGCTATGTAAGAAAGAACAGCCTTAACTATTAATAGACATAACAAAACACAGTTTGATTATGTCATCTTTCTTTTCCCTGGATCAGAAGTATATTTTTCACCTGTTCAAATGCCAAATTACTGCCATTAGCTAACGTGCAGTTATGAATTTTTCACATTAATAAATAGTCCATCACACTAATATTGCCTGATGTATTTTTGGACAATTGTATCCACAATTTCATCTGAATACCAAGGAAAAGAAATTTTTTAGTATGGAAATGTTGTTATTATTTGCATATCCCATTAACAGACCAGATCTTTCTAAAAATATGGGAATTTTGCTATGACCCTCAGTAAGCATAAAAGCTAGTCTTTCAGACAAAATGTCATCAAGCACATGCTTTAAATTAAGCAGATACTTAAAGTGAAGCATATGCTTAAATGATTTTCTTTTTTGAGTAGAAAACAACTTTCCTGTATAAGGACATCATGACTGCTGAAAAAATTTTCATATAATACTTCAGCTTTTCCAGTAAATGAAGTTAATTATTTTCACCTTTTTTTAATTAAACTTTTAAAATAAAACAAGAAAATGACTGCTGAAAATACAAAATTAGAGCAAATTACTTGCTCCTTATGTAAATATGCCAGTAGGATAAATGCTTTTAAGGAATATGTATTTGAAATAGCGTGGTACATAAATATTACCTGTATTAAACAGTGTTACTAGATACAATATAAAAATGTTTGTAAGTAGGTATTAAACTCTAATTACATGTAAGTAGGTATTAGCTGTGATTACAATACAGGTGAAACTCCAGCCCAGAACTTTAGGAAATTAGAACATACATATTCATATTTTAATTACCTCACTTGTGCATAGATTTGTATCTACAGCTGCCTCTAGGCATCACTGCACTATCATTGCAAAATTCATACACAAAAATTCGATTGGAACATAAATCTGTCAAAAGACCAAAGTACAGCATTGTCTATGCTATCCTGCGTATGTCCATCTGACAGTCTTGAGACTACAGTTCTTTTAGTGATGTACACAGGATATTTGACACAAATAAAGGCTAGTAGGCACACTGAGATGCAGTTACAATCGGTTTCTTACCTTCTCCTCCTCCCTAGAAGAAACCAAGACAAACAACAAAGTATTACTGCTGTTCCCCAGAGCCAGGATGTTAGGGACATTTCTGGTAATGCCCACAAGCTTCCAAGTGGAAAATGGGTAACTACCAGGATGGCAGGAGAGGTGACTGAGAATGAAACAGAAGACAGGTCACAATTTATAGACAGTGGGTGCACCACTGTCTCTAATGGCACTGAGTCAACCTAGCAAGCTATTGATTAACCATTTCTGAAGAGAGCTTGTTCTCTCTCTATTCTGGCACCTTTCTGCAGACAGCTTTGCTGGACTGATGCAGACAGTTGCAGATCTGGCCTTGAGTTGACGTCACGTAGCAGTAGCAGTTCCAAAGTAACCAAACAGCTGTAATAGTTGATAATTTGAAGGTTAGTCAGGTGTATTTGGATCAATCCTGCAGATTTATCAATTGCAGTTTACAGTTCAAGTTTAGCAATATATGAAATGGCTACTGACCGGTGTCCAGGAGATTCAGACTGTGCTAACTGGTGGGTGCAGTCCGTGCTGCCCTTCAGCTGCCAGCTCGTTGCCCCTCCCTTCTCCTTGTGGACTGTCCTGACTCTGGTATGCCACTGCAAGAGGGAACGGCAGGGGTCACCAGTTGGGCCACGGGGTGGCTGCGGA
>NW_008236767.1:6638715-6644012 GCF_000691975.1 Corvus brachyrhynchos
TTGGGCAAAGGGATGGCTGCGGAGGTGGACTTACTTCCTCTAACAACATTTCTCTGGAAGAAAGAGAAAAAATGGTCTTTCACAGAATCATAGAATGAATCATAGAAGAAAGAAAAGAAAGTAGATCTAGACAATCACACTGGTTTGGGTTTTTTTCATTTTCCTTGCATCACCTTTTTTTTTCCCACTAACCCTTTTCTCCTTTCTGTTGTTGACTTGTGAGAATTCAAACTTTGGCTTGCTCCTAGACCTGGCATCAAGCCATCAAGGAGGCAGCTCAGGTATAGTGGTGTTTCATTAGTCATCCAAGGCCTAATATGTTTCTCAGAGAGAAACTGAAGGGTTTTTCAGACTCACTTTTGTACCAGTTTTTCTTGGTGTTCCTACAACTGTGTGATAAAACAGTAAAGATTTGGACATCTTGTTGTTGCAATTGAACAGTACACTGAAGGCATTAACATGCAAATCTGGCAGGTGGAAATATTGTCCTGACTTCAAACCAGAGCAGGCAGTGAGGCATGGGGTAACTGTGCACATGCCATTACATTTGAGGCAATTTTTAAGTTACTATACTGAAGAAATAAACCCTATTTACAGCATCAAGGTTTGCCCTTAATCTAAAAAATCACTCCTTTCAGCTCCAGTCCTCTATCCCATTTTCATTTAAGCACAGGCGTTTCATTAATTTTCCTATAAAGACTTCTTTTTCATCAGCTGAATTTAGCTTGTTATTGTATAATTGCTTTATAAAAACCTTCCTTTCCCATTTCCTGCTCGTTCACATTATGGAAAATTTCAATTCTGGGTGTTGTCTTTGATTTCATCCTGTCGCTTCTTCATCCTAAATGAGAATAATAATTTTATGATATTGTTGTCCAATTCTTTTTGCATGGACAACACTGAAAAAATAAAGTCAGAAATTAGTGTCAGTTTTGTGTCCAACACACAGGAATAACATTTAACCAGCAACAGTTGCCTGTGTCTTGTCACCATATCTTGTGTTGCCCTAGCTACAGCTGCCAGTCACACTTGCCTTTTCCCTCTGTGCTTTGGGTTGCTGTGCTGCAACGTGAAGATAACATTGTTTATAAATGGCATCCTGCTGCCAGCACACAGCGGCAGTAACCTCTCTAAAGCTGCCTACCTTCTTTCCCTTTCTGCTTTGTACATATATAATAGTACTAAAAGTATAACCAGGTGTAGGCAGAGCACAGTAGCTGCTTGGCAACTTACCTTAAATAACTGCTTTTTCTCTCGGGAAAGTCTTAATTAAGCCAATCTACAGTCCCAAAGCCAGCCTGTACTATAACAGGCTGCAGCCTGTGATTTATGTCCTTGTGATAAACACAAACAGGAGCCACTGATACTCCACCAAATTTAGCAGATGATAAGTGAGAATCTCCTTCCATTTATATTAGTGGGCATTAGGCTTTCCTGATTTTTCAGCAGCACCAGTAGAGTGCCCTGATGTTCCGGGTGTGGTATTTCGGTGTTCTTCAGACAAACACAGCATTTCCCACAGCCAAAATTCAGGCAGTTGCCACCAGTCTTTACAGCAGGGACTGAAAGCACCATGTGGTCCCACTGATTGACAGATAAAGCACATTTACTGCAGCACATTGTGTGTTGTGACACAATGTGTGAGTTTGGCTCTCTTGACTCAGCCCAAGAAGGTGACCTACAAGACTTTTGGGTGCAGTCAGAAAAAACATACTGACTTGACTTCGTGAAGCAAACTCCTTGTGTAAATGGTAAGAAGAATATTAATGCAAAAAACCGACACAGCTTGGGCTTAAGACTCAACTCAGGCCAGTGACACCATCAGAAATAAAGCATATGTTTGAATGTTCAAGCCTTTGTCACTGCAGGTTTGAGCATGGGTGCTCATCAAGAACTCAGCAATGCAACGAATAGTAGTTAGGAAATGCAAAACCTTTTAACAACTGTAATATGATCTTTTGGTTAAGCTCTAATGAACACTGAGCTAGAACCAGTTCAGAAAGAGCAGCTCAGGAGCACGTGGATGCAGGCAAGAGAGCGCGCTGACACTTCACCCAGTACAGTGCATTTAGCAGCCGCTTCCCGCCCAGCCTGGCTGCCCACGCCAGCCGCAAGGGCAGCCGTGTCCTCACGAGGTCTGCTCGTGTCTTCAGGGCCAGGAATTGTGTCGAGACTGATGCACAGTTACATTGCATCACTGTCCCCCAAAGGGCACCAAGACACTTTTCACCCAGATGCACCCACTGGCTGTGGGCAGAGGCTGCCAGGAGTACTCTTACCTATCATCTCTGCTCCAGCCGGTGAAGTAAGTTGGGTTGTGGCCTCCATGGAGCCAATACTCTTCCCATAAAACAAACAGGCCCAGCTAACTTCTGTGGTGATTCCTGAAGCCTAAAAGAAGCCTTAAGGCTGGCTTCCTCCTGCTGCTCCAAAACTCACTATCTAAACCCAAGCTTCTTCTCATATGCTGTAGCTGTATGGCTTTTATTAGTCACAACCCACACGTGGTATTTAAATGGTATTTAAATAGAAAATAACAGATAGACCAAGCTGAGTGGAATAATTTTTTTTTCCAGGGTTACTGATGGCTTCATAACTTGGGAGCACCGATGCACAGAAGGGTGTGGTGGACTTAGGAGAGGCGGCTGATTACATTTGGCAGTAAATAGCAGATTTCCACACAGCTAACTATAAAACTTGTTTATTCACTGGAAGTAAATAAGAGGTACATATTACAAAGAAAGGATTGACTTTTTTTTCTCATGCATGTGTTGTGAGAACTTGGTCATTTTCTTTTATCAACAGATGAAAAACCCTGAAACCACACAAACCAAGCATTTTGCTCAGCAGTGGGAAGGCAGCCCTGCAGTTCACAGAACAGGAGCAGGCTGACATGCTACAGCCAGAAGATGCAATTGCAGCTATGAAACACTTCTGCTGCTGTGAAACTTGTAAAGGAGATCTCAGAAAGGTGGAGCAATATGAAAGGAAAGATTAAACAAGAAGTTGCCAGTAGCTCAGAACCTCTGCAGCCAGAGAACAGCTAATAAATAATTACATGTCACCACCTACTGGTAAACCTCCTTGTGTGGCACTTGTGTGTTGTGTTCTACAGCAGCCACTCAGCTCTGTGAGTGCAGATTTGTTTCTTGTTTCTAGGCAACAAAACCACTATTTCTTCCATGTGTCTATGTCTTTTTCTTTGTATATCTTCTATGAAGATATGGAGATATGCTGGGTAAGATCACTGAGGTTTTTTAGGGCCAAGCTGAAAACCTGGCTTTTCTGGCATCACTGAAAATATTCAACAGAACAAGAATTAATGCTTTTCTCCTGACCAGCCACAAGAAACATCTATTTTTAGAGAGGAATGGTGGCTGTCATCACACAGGATCCTGTACTGTGGGGACAGTCCAGAAATTGAAGGTCCTTGTGCAGCAGCAGTGTTGACTTGGCACAGCCATCATATGTCTGCAAACAGAAAGGCATCAGCAATGCTCCAGGCACAGGGAGGAGAACACTGGCTGCCGTGTCCCCTCACAACAACAGACCTGACACCCCATGGCACAACATTGCCCGGCCTGCCTTCATAAACCAGCTGCTGTTACCAAGTGATCATGCCATAAATGTAGTATCTTCCCCAGAGAGACTGTAATTCCAGAAATAATTCCAACAGATCCCTAGCTGGATTCACCTTTTCCCTAGTTTTCCTGGGTCAGGTGGAAAGTCTTGTAAACTTAAATTATAATAGAGAACCTAAAAGAATATGAGTGAAATTATATTAAAAATGCTGTAAAGAATAATGTCATAGTTTAATTATTTAATGATCTACACAATCTAAAATAAATTCATGCTACTATAGTATGACTCCACAGCTCTATTTTAACAACTGTCATAGCTGTTAAAAGGGCAGATTTTGCCTACATTATAGTCTGCTTTCTGCAGAATTTGTGAGTTATCTGATTCCAGGAAAACAGTGTGCTCATACTTCCTTAAAAAAAAACTTTTAAAAGATCATCATCGTCGTCCTCATCATCGTCATCATCATAATTTTTTTTCTGTAGATTGTATGTAGATTGTAGAGCTACAACTCTTTCGTAATATGATATCATTGTGATATATTTGACCCCGTAATTTTTTCATGGTGAAGCACTCTGCATAGACAATGCCTTGTATTTACATTAGGATAATCAACATTGACGGCCTATAAAATTGGACAGGCTTGGGAACTGGCTTTATTTGCATCCTGTTTCAGGACAATTGCCCCAGAGCATTTAAATAAGAGTAGGGACAGATATTTCCTCTAATAACCAAGTTAATATTTCCATATTTATCTCAGAGTATCCTCTGAATGTGCTTATGTATCAGATAATGAGCTTGATTTACTTGCACTATATCAGTTCATTTTCTCTCTGGGATTTTCTTTGTTCTTTAGGAATGTCAACTGAAAGTTTGGTAACCTTTATATCAGACCTGGGATTTACAATGCCGCTATCCTCCCTTTAATATCAAGCATTAGAAACTAAATCTCAGCCAGAAATACCATCCTTTACTTGAATGAAAATATTTTAGCAATATGTTGTATTCCATCATGACCAGTTTCCTTAAAACTGTAGAAAAGGGAACTATTAAACCTATGATTAAAGTAACAATTGAGAATATTACAATCTATGAAAGTTGCTTTTTTCTAAGTATTGCAGAAGAGAAACGGTAAAGAGAGGAATTAGGAAAGTGGGGACAAAGAGAACTGGTATGGGAACCCAAGCAGGAAAAGGAAATGGCTGTAAAATAAACCATGAGGAGTTATTACCACTCACCCAGTGCAGCAAACTGCATCTTCTTGAAGTAATTTTTCCTTTTTTTAAACTCTGCAGTTGAGTTGCATCGTATTATTTCATAACAAAATAGAAGCTTCTGTATTATCCTGTTACACCTAAACACACAACTGCAGGCACTAAAAACACTTAACAGGGAGAAATCGAATCTCATATGTGATTTAAAAAATGATGCAGTGAGCTGCTACCAAATAATTATTTGAAGAAAGGTAGTTAGGAAACAAGCCAGGAGAAGATTGCTGCAATCCAGCTGTGTGGGTGAACACGAGAAGCTGTTCTTGGCTGCTCCAGCAGATGGAGCAGGGAATGTAATGGCACCTTCGGCCTCACTTTGCTTTCCCCTGCTTTTCTTCCGCTGATCTCTTCCTTCCTTCCTTCCTTCCTTCCTTCCTCCTTCCGAATTCCTTCCTTCCGAATTCCTTCCTTCCTTCCTTCCGAATTCCTTCCTTCCTTCCTTCCGAA
>NW_008236767.1:6644168-6647121 GCF_000691975.1 Corvus brachyrhynchos
GCGGGGCCAGCAGGCGGGGAGCCCCCGGCACAGCCAGGCCATTCCCAGTTCAAAGCAGCTCAGGAGCTGCCCAGTTAATTCTGATTTATCCCTGCCTGGAGCAGTGGCACATCCCACCCACGCAGCTCCAGCTCATCCCTATCCCTGCCTGCCAGCAGTGTCTAGCCCTGGATGCTCCCAGGTTGCCCCACCACTGTCCTTCCTTCCTTCCTTCCTTCCTTCCCTCCTTCCTTCCTTCCTTCCTTCCTTCCTTCCTTCCTTCCTTCCTTCCTTCCGAATTCCTTCCGAATTCCTTCCGAATTCCTTCCGAATTCCTTCCTTCCTTCCTTCCGAATTCCTTCCGAATTCCTTCCTTTCCTCCCTTTTAAAGAGGTGCACTGCCCTGTAGCTTATTAGTTCCTATTTTGCTATGAGCCTTCCAGTATGTAAAGGGAGTTGACAAGAAATATGGAGAGGGATTTTTTGCAGAAATATGTAGTGATCAGACAAGGGGTAATGGTTTTAAAATGAAAGAAGGCAGGTTTAGATTAGATATGAGGAAAAAATTCTTTACTGTGAGGATGATGAGGCACTGGAACAGGTTGCCCAGAGAGGTTGTGGACTCTCCATGCCTGGAAGTATTGAAGACCAGGGCGGATGGGCCCCTGAGTAACCCAGTGGAAGGTGTTCCTGCCCATGGCACGGGTGTTGGAACTAGATGTTCTTCAACATTGGTTCATTTCCAATCCAAACCATTCTAAGATTATGTGATTCATTGCCTGAGTTAGGCATCCATTAATTGTAGCACTTACTTCACGTCCTCTCCTTCATCACACTCACAGTTCAGTCTACATCTTCATTTAGAAGCCACGGAGATTCAGTGACACCTGTACCTATTCTGTAAGAAGGGTGGCGTCTTAAGAACCACTCTGTTGTTTACACCTATTTCCATCTTCTCTGTGCAAGGGCTGGTATTACTCTGGTTCTGCAGTCTGGATTTGGGCCACTTTGGCAAACCTCACATCAGGTTGCCGTGGGGTTGGCTTTGCGCTCCTTTGGTTCCTGAAGCAATCCCCTGTGCTAGGACAACCTCCATCACTCCAGGGTGAAAGGAAATCAAAAGGTCCACCATCCTACTGGCAAGATGACATTCTGGCTGGGAGCCATCTTGGCACCTGTAGTCACAGTGGGGACTTTTCTCTTGGCTATGGCCACTACAGGTCTAAGGGGACAGAGAAGCCAACAGTAGTTGGAAACCACCAGTGACTTCCCTGTGATGGTGATTTCAACAGCTATTAGGCCACTTTGGGATTAGAGAAGTCTCCAGAAGTTTGGGAAAAATGGAGAAGCTATATTAACAATGCAGCTGGAAAGGATCCACAGCCTGAAAATGGGGGAGGTCATCAGCACAGCTTTCCTTGAACAGTCTTCTCTGGTTTCGAATCTTTTTACTTTTCTTTTGGATCTACACATGAACACAGGGACCATTCTACCATTCTCTGAGAGCATACCTGGTGGATTTTTGCAAGCCTGTTGCCTAGGTATGGAAAATTTTGCCAAGAATGGTTGTATATAAATATGTTTTTTAATGGAGATCTAAGAGTCACTGGACTGTGCAAAATGCAAAGAAGGAGAAGTGTGGGGCACACAGTTATGCAACTGAGCCACATTTTACTCTTCAAAGGGAAAATACATGTCCTTCTACTACTACTTCTACTTCAAGATTTACTTGAAGATTTCTTTTTCCTATATCTATATTGTACTTTTTATAATACAACATTTACTGGATTATACAAGCCAAGATTGAAGAGTGAGTACCTTTATATATTGCAGCAGAAATCTGCCAGTCATCACTTTTCTTTTCTGTGATACATTTCTCTTCATGATCATACTTCTATGAGTCAAAGCTTTCTTCATTTTCTTTCTTTTTTTTTTTTTTCAGAGAAAGGGAGCTGCGGCAGTGAACAATGTCTTCATTGTGTAAAAGAAAGGAAAAATAAAGAAAATGGTGGTGTAACAGACATAATATGAAACCAACTTCAAAATGTAAGGCTGTTCAACTGTCCAGATTAGATTAAAAAGAGATGAATATGGGAGTAAATAAACTGTCCAAAGCACAGTCCACTGTTTTTACCTGTGAATCAGCCTTCTGGCCTGAGAAAATTGAATTGCAACTGAATGCAGATGGCTAATTTGGAAAAAAAAAAAATCTCTATGCTCCTGTTTAATAAGTAATATTAATTTTCCACTACCAGAATTGCTGTAATACTGCATTTTACTTATTTCTTTCAATATGTTTTTATATTATTTTTGACTTAAATAGGCAAAGATCAGAGAGATACCTCTTACAGCTTTGTTTTGCAGTTGAAAAGACAAACCACAGGTAGAAAGGCAAAAATTAAAACAGAAAAACACAAACAGAACATGGTAACATAGGAAGAAAAAACTGATGGAAGAGGGGTGACAGGTAGATGTTGCAGAGAACAGGAAGATAAAGACAAAACACAAGGTAAAAGACAGAAGCATTTAAGCAGCTGGTTAGTGTACGAATGGGGACAATTTATTGCTTTTTTAAAGAAACAAACAAACATTGGTGCTCCGGTAGTTATATAGCTCAAGACTGGTCTCATAAGCTAAACAGGTTTGGTGTGGTCAGAAATGCAGTGGCAGACTGCCAAAACCCACTCCTGGAGCTATGGGAAGCATCTGACTTGCTGAGTCAGCGTGGAGACAGCTCCCCAGAAAAGTAAGGGCACTGTGCCAACACCAACACATGCCTTTGGAACAGCCATCTCCTGATTGCTCACAGCAATTCAAGTTCCCACAACAGTCTCCCCAGAAAATTTTGGCTCGGTCTAAAGACCTCCAGTGGTGAGAGAAATAAAAGGAAAATTCTAATTATACCTGCTCAGCAGTGGTAATGTGTGACTGAGGAATAATCTGGCATGGAGGGCAAGGAGGGGTTAAACTGGCT
>NW_008236767.1:6647148-6652634 GCF_000691975.1 Corvus brachyrhynchos
CCAAGGGAGTGAAGTTTCCCTTGGTGATGAGATAAGAAACAGTCTCAGCTTTGTCTTGCAGCCATCCTGGAATAAGAGGGCTCAGGGATCCAAGCTCAGGGGCAAACTGTGGGCAGCAGAGCTGGGTGAGGGGTGGATCCACAGGCTGAGGTGCCCCATGCAAATACTCTTGGATTTGGTGATGGGTACATAAGGAATCTGTTTGTGATGCATCTTTGCAGATCTCATGTAGAACTGCATATTGTGATGGGACTCTGCCCAATGCATTGTTCATTAACTTCTTCTTTTATATTCAAGGGTGTGTTTAATTCACCTCGAGGGTACCATAAAAATTCTCCAACAGGTGCCACTAGTGAGCCTTGCTGGAGCAGCTGCTCTTGGCCTCAGCTCTCCTTTGCCTCTTCTGCCAGAGGCTGCAGCCCCAGGAGCCAGAGCAGAGTAAGAGAAGTGCCCACTTCTGTCCCACCATCCCATCCCAGAGGCTGATGTCTGCTCAGATTTATCCTTGGTGGCATTTGAAGACAAATCCAGGCTCCCACTGGGGCATCAGAGCTCATGATTCCTCATGCTGTACTTGCCACAAGCAATTGTGCCCAGGGCAGGTTGAATGGGGCTTTGAGAAACCTGTCTAGTGGAACTGTCCCTGCCTATGGCAGGGGTTTGGAATGATATCATCTTTAAGGTCTCTTCCTACCCAAAGCCTTCTCTGATTCTATGATTCTATTATTTTGAGGGCAGAGTGGTCTGCCCCTTTGTCTGGCTTCACACTTCATCTAGACCATGGAACATCACCTAAATTAGACCACAGCCTTGGCCTGAAACAGAATGCATCTAACATGAATGTATAAAATGTTAATTTAGAGGTCCCAGGAGAAAGGAAAAGACATTGAATCCCTGGGGAAACAGTTAAACAGAAAAAATTACAGCTATTGTGAAATATACACCTTATTTCTACTATGCCTGCCTAGTCTTCACAATACGAAAACAGAGAATACAGATTTTTAAATCCTGAAACATGTTTTTCAGAGGCAGGAAATAACTGTCCAGGTTGTTTCAGTCCTTTCCAGCAAAATCCCACTTGTGGATTAGGCACAGGAAGAACACAATCACTCCTCCTGCCTGCCTGTGTAAAGCTCCAATCCACCTTTTCCTTGGCCCTCCTTCTTGTCTCCTGTCTCCTAGGACTGGCTCATGAAGCAGCCTGTTGTTTACTAGGCCTCTTCTTCATCTGTTGCAAAGGCTGGAAGGTGTCTAATGAATGACATCTTGCTCATGCCCTGGACTGTCAGGCTGTGGAGCTGGATGCTGCTCTCACCTGTGCCACAGAGCTCTCCTGCAATGACAAATAACTCCTGTCTCCAGGCTCTCCACAAGCAGTTCCTGTGTTTTGCTCATTTTCTGTTTGCCCCACAGAGGCTCTAGCTCTAATCTGCGGAGGTGTTGGGTGCACGCAACCGTGAGTGAAGTCAGGAAGGTGGGGCTCTAACAAAATATCTCCTGTATTCCCACAAATATGAGACACAAGTTTGTAGAACTGAGGCTCAGAATAATGTATTACGAGCATATCCAACTTGAGTACCTGAATTCCTTGTCTGTATCCCAGGAATTAGGAAAGAAAATAAATGAGCAACTGTTTGCACAGCACTCAGATGTTAGAGTGTTGCTTAGAAAGGATGGTGACAACATTAGTATTTCCATCTTTAGAGGGGAGTTTGAATAGTAGACAGGAAATCGGGCATGAAACTGCCAACTGAACAGTGGAAAATCACTCACTGAGTGCAATCCACCCCGTGGGCTGAGGAGGGCACAGTGAAAGTAATATGTTATAATGCCCTTAAAAGGCAAGACCAAAAAAATATGAAATGAGGAAAAAAGTGACCCAGCAGTCTAATGCTAAGTACCTTACTGGGGCAAAGCTCCTGTAATGTAATCTCTTCGGCATAACAGGGGTTTATGCTGAAATTCTTGTTTCCATACGGAAAGTACAAAAATTCTCGTATTTGATGTCTAGAGCCACAGCTCAGTGCAAAGCAGCCCCACAGTTTTTAAGCTGGTTTGGGGCGAGTTCGTTCTAGAAATACAAACAACACGTCTGGACACTCCTTGCATCTGGCTTAGACACGTTAACTCCTTCATAACTACCCCAGGTATGGAGCCACCTTAATACAATTATTCTGTTTCCAGTGCTGACAGGGTGCTATCTTGCACAATTTGTACATGTTTTGAGTGACCACTAATAATATCTCATTGTGGAATGGGTGGAGAGCTTCCTTACAAACAAAAGTACAACCCGTTCTCAGCTTCAAAGGAGAAATGTGAATTTTTCAGTAATAATTATGTATTATTTTATTGAGATTTTTGCAACAGCTGAGACTGATACTGATCAGTAGGTGGTTTCTATTATTCTTTGAAAGTTGGCACTAGACCACTAAAAAGCCCACAAAGAGTACACTGACAATGGAAAATTATCACACTCGCCCATGGGTATTCTAATTTCAACATGCAAAGTCTAATAACTTGGCCATTTGTTCCATGTCTTTCAAACAATAGATGCACATACCTCAGGAACTAATCTAGAGCCATTTATTTGGGCAATGCACCTCTGACTCCTTAGAGCTCCCCAGTCTCAGTGGAGTTCTTAGAAAGATATGGCCCGGCCCTTCTGCTCCCCTCCAAACTCCAGGGCACAGAAGTATCTGCCCTGTCCCAGGTGCTTAGCTCATGTCACAGAGTGACTGAAGCACATACCACCCCTTTCCAACATTTGGTTTCCCTGGGAAGGAAACAAAACTAGACCAGTAGCTGGAATTGTCTTTGGTCTGTGTGTTTGAAGGATGAGGACCCTGAGACACGCCAAACTGCACTGGTTGCACAGATTAGACATGCCCATTTTTCAGCAATTATCTTTCTGGTTTACTATGTTTTTTTCCTATATTTAAATGAACAACAATTTTGAGAAAGCTTTTCAGTACGAAATGCATAATCTTTCCCTGTACAATAGCTGTTCCTAAGCAAGAAGAAGAAGAAGCCTTATACAGTTCTTCAAAATCTTTGCTGAAATCATGTTTCATGATATATTGGGAGATGAGGATGATAAGATTCACTTTTGATACCAAGGTGGATGTCCCATACGTGGACATGGTGCCAGAGCTGCTGCCCATAACCTGGACTTCTGCTGGTTCTTAGATTACATATCTGTAATGGCCCACACACGGTATGCCCAAGAAGTAATAGATTATATGGAACCAAGTGTTTGGGCTAGACATCATCATAAAGAAAATGAATACCCATTACAGTCTTGTGGGTAAAATCAGGGAAGGTGCATTGACAGTGCAGGTCTGACATCCACTGAAAAAGGCTGCTCACTGGGTAACAGCAGGCTGTCTTGGAAGACCACAAAGAGATAAAGTAATGCAGAAAACAGCAAATAACAACCTAGCTTTCTGGAGAGAAGAAAGGTCTTTACAATGAGAGGAGCATTCAACATTAAACCAAAAGAAAACACCACCCTTCAGCTGTCAGCACTGGCACCCAGCAGAATTGCACAACCGGGAAAACTGTCAACCACACACCTGCAATTTCCATGCTACATGAACACTACAGTTCTCTTCATTCTACAGGGTGGGTCCAGGGCTTCACTGCACTGAGCTCATTTCAGGATGAAGAGTTACACACTTCTTCTGAGCACACAGTTTTTAACTTTCACTTATGTTAAAATCTCCTTTGGCTACATAGAAAATTTAGCACTTCTAAAGCAGTAATCATCTGTCATTATTAAACCAGAGCTAGATTCCCTCCCTTCCTCCTGGCCCAGAAGACATGTAACACAGGATTTTTATGAACTTATACCCTAAGCCCAAGATTTCACTTCATATATATTTAATGACCCGTAGTTGCATGACTCAGTAGCCAATGGTTCAGGTGGTAGCACGCAGGAAGGTTCCAGTCTGGTGGATTGTTGGATATGGAAAGAGGAGCCTCCCAAGCAGCTGGAGAGTTGCTGTTTCTCTGTATCCAGCACTGCTGTGGATGCTACTCCAGCCCCCCCCCAGTTTGGGGCTCACCAAAGATGCTGGCAACTGGAGAGAATCAAGAACTGGAAAATATACTGCAGCAACAACAGAAAAACATATATTGCAACAAAATTTCTGTTTAGCTTAACTAAGGTTATGATTATGCAAACAACTCAAATGATGAAACAGCCTGTCACTGCCAGAATGAAGCAAAACAACCTTCCCTTGCAATCCAAAGCAGCGAGTGGATAAGGCCTCTTTCCTCTTCCTCCTGTTTCCAGCCACGCACTCCCTTGCTCTGGCTCATGTTTGTGCTTAAGAGAGCCTTTTATTGCCAGTATGGCTCACTAACCAGCAGAAAAACGTTCATGTTTTTTGGTGGATTTGATTTCTACTGGGGCAATGATTTAAGCTTTCCCTCAGAAGAGCTCGACAGCTGCTGGGACTGGCTGAGGACAGCGAAAAGAGACTGTAGGTGGGAGCAGACCTCCTTCCTCGGTGCTGGAGGACTGCTAAACTCCTCTACTGAACACTCTGGATTCTTAGGTGAAGAGAAGCTCTAAGGCACTTAGCACATTTAATTATCTGTATGATGAGCAAGATTTGACAACGGGCAAAGAATCGTAATGAAGAAGGAAAGACTGAAAACCGATGCCAGAGAAGTTCACACTCTAAATAAGGCAAATGGGGGTAGTTATGGTAATTGACTTATGAAAACCTCTTTCCGAGCTTGTTCTGGGATTTCTCTGTCGCTGGTACACTTTACATCATGGTTCCTTCAGGGGAGCCTCTTCAGGATAAAAGCTCTCCTTCTGACGCCTGCCCGTGGGAGAAGGCTCAGGCAGGTGCTGGACCGTGGGACAGGTGATGCGGTCACTCCGGCTCTGATGTGTCACAGCTCACCCATCCACGGCAGACACGCAAAACAAGGCAGACTCGGGGCTGTTAGTGGAGCGTGCTTTATTACAGTGGGGCGAAAAAAGTAGGAAAATGAGCAGAAAATCGTACTTTTTCCTCCATGAAGATGACAGCTGTCAACCAAATAAAGCAAACGAATGAGTCCAAGGCCCTACTAAAACAAGAAAATCTCAGGGGGCGCCTCAGAGGGGACCTCATCACTCTGTACAGCTCCCTGACAGGAGGTTGTGGTGAGGTGGGGGCCGGTCTCTTGTGCCGTGCCTGCAGTGAGAGGACCAGAGGAAATGGCCTTAAGCTGAAACAGGGTTACTCAGATTAGATATTAGATAAAGTTTTTCACTGTTAGAGTGGTCAGGCACCGGCATAAGTTGCCCAGGAAGGTGATGGAGTCACCATCTCTGGAGATGTTAAGAGGCGTCTGGATCTGGCGCTGGGTGATGTGTTTCAGTGGTTACAGCGGTAGTGCCGGCTGGACGGCTGGGCTGGATGATGCTGACGGTCTCTTCCCACCTTGATGATTCCACGATTCTACGTGAAAAAAGCAGCCAGAGGGGC
>NW_008236767.1:6653216-6684495 GCF_000691975.1 Corvus brachyrhynchos
GTGCTGCAACGGTGGAGTGATAGGACGGGCCTTTTAAGGCAGGCGAGCCCTGCTTCAGGTGGGAAATGGAGGCAGCAGGTGTCGGAGCTGAGCGGATAATGAGGGTAATTGCTCCCAGGCTAATTAGATATGTATGAGAAGGGAAGTACTGAGTTATTAGTAGGGATCGTGTCTTACGAAACCGTTCCTTGGTTCGTGATGTCTTAGCCTGACCTTTGGGAGGTGTTGTCCTGCATCTGCTTTAAAGATGAATTTTGGGGTTCATAAGCTTCTAATTTCTAGAAGTGGGAACCAGTATTCCGATATAGGTGCCAACGTTATGCCTGCTGTAATTTTTCCACGGGCCACAGGAGGAAGACATACGGGGTGGCGCTTTTTGTTTTGGTTTTTCTTCCCCTCCCGCAGTTTTGGCTGCTGGTGCTTTCAAAGACAGCAGTCACTACAGGCTGCCAGACTGGGGTTTAGCAGGATCATCCTATGTTGTGTTCATGCTTTTCGACCTGGAAAAAGCGTCGGGAAGCCTGTGTCCTCCCAGGCACGCCAGCGAAAGCAGTTCGGGATCACTCCCCCCTCAAGACTTCCTGCTGGCTGGCTCAGGGAGTCACGAGTGACGCCTTTCGTAGTTCTCCGATCGGTGGCCCGGCGCTTCCCTTTGGCAAACAGCATCTGCCTGGTGAGACGTGTTGGCACTGGTGGTCAGACTTTCCAGCCAAGTGTACTGAATGGGGGAGAAGTCTTTACTGCCAGGTTTTGAGTGGTCACCAGCTGAGTTAGAGCTCCTGCCCCATGCTCTTTGGTTTTCACTTCTGCTTTCCTGAACACTTGGTCTCCTCACAGTATGTGGAAGTATGGAAATGGTTGGGGAAGGTGATTCTGATATTGGTGTAGTTTTTTAAGAGAGAAGAGGAGGTTGTAGTGACTAACATTTTTTGGTATCCACTCCTCAGTGCCTAAAGCTGTTACAGCACCAGCTGATATTCATGTTCGTACTGTGAATAACATTGCACAGAAGTTGCGGACAAGTTCTTCCTGCAATTGCTGGTGGTCCCTGACAGTGGCAAGTGTTACTGAAAAGTCTTATTTTTAACTAAATACAGTATTCTTGTGGCTCTTGCATTATCTAACATTGGGTATTTGTATTACAACTGCCTTTGCAGAAACTGAAAATACCATATGCAAAGTTATGAGCTCACTGAATGCAGTTACAGTGGTGACTGTTATTCTGGCTATTTAGTTGGAAAACCAGAACTAGGAACTGGTGAGTTTATGATGCGGGAGCCAGCCCAGAAGATCCTTGGTGACAAACACTTGGGTTTATTAACCCTTGGCTGGGGAGGGGAGACTGAGGGGGTTGTCAAGGGGCAGGATAAACTTCTGGAGTGTTGTCTTACGTAATCTGAAAACTAGTATATGTTTAGCTTTGCTAATGCTTTTCTACAGAAAGCACTGTGCTCCTCTTTATAAACTAGTGGAAGGTTGAAGTTGCTGGTCTGTGACAAACGTAACCAAGTAATTGTGTGCAGAGACTGGTCTGGGGAGGAGAAATAAAGCTGGCCAGGGTGTACCGTGGAAGTTGGTCACTGGGACAGGGGACCCGGCACTCTCTGGGCTGTGCTCTGCTGCTGTGTGGATGCCAGAGATCACCACCTGCAAAGTGCTGCTGTTGTGTCCCTTGTTGCCCTGCCGTGGGGTGACTCCTTTGGGAACACACTGTCCTTGGCTTGCCCTCTTTTTCTGCCTGCTGCCAGGAGTGTGCTGACGTGTGCCAGTGCTTGGGCCAGCACCTGAATCTACCAGGGCAGCTGTAGCACAGAAGGAGATGCCAAGTCCGATGCTGTGTGTGAGCAGCAGAATGGAGCATCCAGGAATCACTTACCTGACCAAGAGCTTTGGCTTATGTTTGCTATTACCCATTTTGGATGAGCAAAAGCATTTCACTGTTTCGCGTCAATGGTGGATTAAAACAGAACTTCAAACTGGCCTTAAATGTGCGTGTTTTATTTATAGTTTCCAGGCTTTAACTATGTTTGGTAGAATTGCAATAATTAATCAAAAAAATCAGTAGCAATTAATTATTGTAAGATAGCAGGCCACGTGTTTACAGTTTAGATCTGTCACATTTGGGGCATGCTTTTTTAAAATTTTAATTGCAGTTTGACATGATACTGGAGCTGTTGGGCACTGCTGAACAAGCATAAAAGCTGTTGATGAACTTAGTGTAATATGAAGAGATGTCTATTGTGTTACTGCAGTATCACATTAGGCTTGTGTGTGTGGTGTTCATTTAGAAACTAACTTAATATCTGTACTTCAAGAAGCAATAGCTCAAGGATTTATGCAGTGGTCACTTTTAGTCTGAATTTTTTGCTGAATTGCTACATTAATAAGAACCTCTTTTCTTTGGATGAGAAAATGAATCCCCAAACCAAAAACTTTTAATAAAGCTTCTGTATTAACTGTGTTCTCAGTGCGTTCTGTAACTTGCAAAACTGTTATCACATTTTGTTATCTTCTGTTTCTGTTCCTCTCCATCCCTCTCACTAAAATGTTCCCATATACTGATGTGGAATGCTTTAAGGTGGGTTTCAAAAGTTCAGCTGATCTCAGTGAGAGTGAACGAGCTCTGGAAAAATGGGATTTCCTGAAGTGTCAAGTGACTGGTTCTAGCAGAGCTGGATTTCAGCATGGTGCCTTAGAATACCATGTGAAGTGGTTTATTTTTTTTGGTTTTGCTGAGGGTTTTTCTTCCCCCTCTTGTTTTTTTTGTATTACTTCCTGATCAGTTGTCATAGGGCTCTCCCAACATCACATGAGAATCAGCCTGGAATCTCTGTATTTTGAAACTCACCACTTGACTGAATCTTCCTAGTTTATACAGGTCTCTTGCTGCAATTAATATGTTGTAAATGGACATGGGAAGCCAGTTCTCTCTAGTGGCTTCTTGCTGGATCTCATGATTTAGCCCCAGCCAGCAACTAAGTGCCACAAAATTGCTTGCTGGTTTGCCCTGCCCCAGCAGGATGGGGGAAGAGAATCAGAAGAGTAAAGTGAGAACTCATGGGTTGATGTAATTAGATAGTTTAATGTGACAGAAGAGGAAGAAAAAATATTATTAAAAGAGTTGGAATATATAAAACGAGTGATGCACATTGCCACTACTTGCTGACCAATGTCCATGCCTTTGGCCAGATTTCCCCCCAGTTTATTTGCTGAGCATGATGCCACGTGGTATCCCTTTGGCCAGTTTGGGTCAGCTGTCCTGGCTGTGTCCCCTTCCAGGTCTTTGTGCCTCTCCAGCCTTCTCACTGGCAGGGCATGAGAAACTGAAGTCTTTGACTTAGTATAAACACTATTTAGCAACAACTAAAACAATTAGTGTGTTATCGATATTATTCTCATCCTAAATCCAAAACACAGCACTAGGAAGAACATTTTCTCTATCCCAGCCGAAAGCAGGTCAGTGGAATATTAGAAGGGATGGAAGTGTTTAAATACTTTGGACGACAGAGTGGAAGCTTCTGCAGTTGTGTATAAAATACTGTCCCAGTTGGGAGGAGAGTTTTTGTAGGTTTTTCATCTTTGCCCTCATCATAATTGCATCTTGGCCTCCTAAAAGTCTCTCTTTGCTTCCTGTGAAATGTTTTTCTCTGTGTAGGTTTTCTCATTATTGAGACCTAAACTTTGACAGTGCTAAGCATATTAAATAAAGCCTATTAGCCAAAGGCTGCTGTTGATAACAGATTAAATGGGTAGTCTTAATGGAATTCATCTGTAGTGCCAGGTATCTTTACTGCTGACTGGCAGGTCACAGAACACTTATTTAGCACTTAGTCTTGTTAATTTATTTTTAAAAAAAATTTTTTAAGAGTTGATCTCAGTAAATATCCGAGAGCTAATCCTGTTGGTTTTTTTTTCCCATTTGTTTTTTTTTCAGTCTGCCCTCTACCTAGTAAGACTTCATCAAAATGTCTCTCTATCCTTCCCTAGAAGATCTGAAGGTGGACAAAGTTATTCAGGTATGGTGGACTTTAAAAAAGATGAGTTTTGATGACAATAATATATCTGGTGATATTTAATCCAGGAAAGGGGAGGCTTACTGTAGTTGAGAACTTGTTTTACCATCTCACTCTGAAAGGGAAAAGACAAACTGTTTGCTTTGTAGCTTGATAATATGATTAATGCTTACTTAACCACTTGGATATATTTATTTTGGTTTATATATTAATTTGCCTTCATATGTTGATATGTTTGGGTTTTTTGAAGTATGGATACATGGTCTTAAGTAGATGAACATAGTCTCTTCACATACTTCAACTCTGACTTGATGACTAAACTAATACATCTGCCGCATCTCATTCCCAATGTCCAACTCTGTGGCAGAAAGCTTTTGTGGTTATTTGAGCACAAAAAAACCCCACTGGCTGTCTTAATGCCATCTGGAATCAGACTTGTCCTCCAGCTATTTCATGGTAGTGACCAGTTCTCACAGTACATCCAAGATTATCAGCTTTGTGCAAAACCCTTTATGTGTAAGAATATTGGTAGTTTTATTATTAGACATGATGAGAACTAAAAAATAACTGTGAAACAAAATAATGAAAAACCCTTTAACGGATTAAAAACTCTATGAGAAGCTTGACGTGGATTATTTCACAAGGAGTTTCCGTTCTTTCTTCAGCATTTTACTTTTCCCTGAACCTAACTTGCATTCCTTCTCTGTTTAAACAATGTCAAGGCGTTATAGTGTGTTTTAAGGTGGCTTCTACTTCTGTCCTTGCTGTTTTCATTGGGAAGCAATCAAGCAAACTGCAAAAACAGCTTCTTTACTCTCCTGTGCTATCCTGAAGTGCAGTGCCTTGTCTCATCTGTGTTTGTATGTGTGGGGTGGAGCTTTTGAAGTTGTGGGTGCTATGTTGGGATTTCTGCTTGTCATGTCCACCCACTCCATTGTTCTTATCTAACCACAGTCCTTTATCTACAGTCTGGTAATGCTGAACTGAAAAATAAGTAGCCTGGAGCCAAGAACGTGCTCCTTTGGCCTCTTATTGACCAACTGCTAGAGTTTTATATTACAATTGAAAATTATAATAAATGTAATCAGTAAGCCATTCCATTATCACTAACACTTTTCATAGAATCACTGAATAGGTTGGGTAAAAGTCCTCTGCAACAAGCAGGGACATCTTCAACTCCATCACTTTGTTTGGAGCCCTGTCCAACCTGACCTTGAATGTCTTCAAGGATGGGGCATCTACCACCTCTCTGAACAACCTGTTCTAGTGCTTCACCACCCTCAATTTATAAAACTCCTTCCTCATATCTGGTCCAAATCTAATTTAGTTTAAAATCTTTACTCTTTGTCCTATTGCAACAGGCCCTTCTAAAAGGTCTGTCACCATCTTTCTTACAAGCCCCCTTTAGTATTGGAAAGCTGCTGTGAGGTCTCCCCAGAGCCTTCTCTTCTCCAGGCTGAACAGCCCCAGCTCTCTCAGCCTTTTCTCGCAGGAGAATTGTTCTGTCCTTCTGATTGCTTCTGTTACCATTTCCTTGGGACCTGCTCTAACATGTCTTTCCCGTGCTGGGGATCCCAGAGCTGGACACAGCACTTCAGGTGGGGGTCTCACAAGGGCAGAGTGGAAAGGCAGAATCACGTCCCTCAACCTTTTGGCATCAAAAGCTAAACTGTTTCCTTCTCCCAAAAAATGCATTATAAAAATGCTGTCTCTTTAAATAAGTCTGAGAGCATTCTTAGGAGAAGAGGGGGCAGAGTGCTGGAAGACAACTTCTGTATCTGCAATGAGTGAGTAAGATTCAAATGACTGCTGGCTAAAACAAACAGACATGTTACATTAAATATTATTCCAACCTGCTCTTTTTGCCCATCATTTGAGTTGGAGCCTGTGCTTCTAAATACACGTGATATTGCTAAATAATGACTCATTCTTGCTGTGAAACTTTTTTTCTAAAGACAACTTCCTGGAGCTTACAGGACTAAGAAGTCTTCTATTTTTAAGCATTTCCTTAACATCATGAAGTAATTTTACTGTCATGCTGTGTTAGATAATTTATGTGTCCTGTTCAGCATAATGTTTCACTATGCATTGAGTAATTTCCCCCCCACACCTTTGACATTCAACCTCAGGAAAGTTATTGGGATAGCTATTTCCATCATGCTTTAGAGGCCTCTCTAAGGCTGTGTTTTTCATGGGTCATGAGCACACAAGGCCAAAAAATAGAGCTGAGATATTGAGAAGGAAGGAAAGTGACTCACAAATATAAGAGAACTTAGTAAAGTAAGCCAGTCCGCAGTACAGAAATACGGCTTTATGTGTTCACTGTAGTGGCAAGTGCTGTAGAAAAATCATCTTGGAAGGTCCATTTCTTTCAGAAGATATTATACTAGTAGCATTGGATTGTGTGGAACTTGACACCTGAAAAGAACTATGGATCTCACTAATAATGTCTGTAAATGGTGTGAAGAAGTAAAACTGCTGCTATCTGGCTGAAAAAAGTAATAGCAAAACACTCTGCCAAAGGTTGTACCTTAAAACTTAGTTATAAGCTTTGTTGGACAAAGGTAATGTTTCCTTTAAGGCTTTTTAACTTGTTTGATGACAGAACAGGTTGACAGGAAGGCTGTTCTACATTATCACTGTGGCTTTGTCTCTGAGGAAGATGTGAGTTGATCTGCCAAAGTAGTTTTGGTACTATTACAGCATGTTGTATTGAAGCTATTTATTTCACTTAAAAAGATTGACTTCATTACTTCACGATGAATAGTAACTAGCATGTACAAGAAAAAAGAAAATATTGAGTCTCCTGCTTGCATAATGTTTACTTTTTCTTATACACAATTAACATATGTGAGTTTCTTTGCTTTTAGGCTCAGACTGCCTTTTCTTCAAATCCAGCTAATCCAGCAATCTTGTCTGAAGCTTCTGCTCCAATTGCTTGTGATGGAGGTAAGCTCATGTACTGTACAGTATCCTAATGTTGTGGAAAGCAGTTACGAAATCCTAAAGTTAACAGTACAGTCAAAAATAGCTATAAATATGTTAACCTATTTACAGAGGGAAATAAATGTTACCCTAATTACATTTCCTATTTAGAAATGCTAACACCCACCTTGTGGGTCAAATAGGCATCTATAGGAGTCAAAAACCAGTGTTTGCTTATAAAAGGAAGTTGTGTCTAGGAGTCGCCCTTCTCTGTTTGAAACCTTTTCCAAGTGAGCCTAACATAACAAGATTTGATGTTGGTACCATTTGTGGTCTGTTTAGCCCTTACCTCAGACACTTAATTGTCCTTATTTATCACATATATATTTGTACACTTTAGAGGACAGCGTGAGTCAGAGTCTTTCCTCTACACGTGAGCTCGCTCAGGAACAGACAAAGACAAATCTCTGTCAACAAGAGAAGTGTCCAGGAAGGTGGTACTTAATCTTGTTGTTTAGTCAACATTAAGCTTCCAGCAGATTTTGGAATCAAATGTATGGTGGGAAATCCATGAGATCTAAAGCTGAATGACTTGTATCCATTTCTCCTTCTTTTTTCCCATGCACAGGTATGTTTGAGGTTGGAGCTCTGGATTAATAAATTACACTTGGTTTAAAAGGCCTAAAACCTCTAACTAGCGAGACCAGCAGCAGTGCTGGAATGGCAGTCAGGAAGGCTGGTGGATCAGGTATTAAGGCTTGGTGGATGGAACTTTGTTTCCAGGTCTTCTCTGACTGCTTGTCTGTGTGTCTAAGATGACTTTAAGGCAGGAGTTTGCATAGTTCACCAGAGTTGCCTCCAGTAGATCCTTTCTGGATTGGATACTTGTCTGACCTCACCTCACCAGACCAGATTTGAGTTTGCTTCAGCAGTCTCTTCTTGGCAGCATTTTTTCTGCTGTCCATAGTTACAATTCTCCTGCAAGTATTTGGCCAGCAGGAACCAAAACATAATTTTGACATGAACTTGTCTGTGAATTGCTCTGGAACTCTGTGTGGCTGAAGAGTGATTAATCATTCAATATATCCCAAATGAAAGAAGGCCTTACATCATCTATAGGATGTGCTGGACCCACTGGAAATTCTTCTTCCTGACACAGACAGGAGACTACAACATCAAGAGCTTTTGTGTTCTGCTATGGGTTCTGCTATTTGGAGCACTCTGTTTCAAATGAGAGTGTAATTCAGCCAGCAGAGATGCATCCTGAGTTGTGGTCTTTACTAAAGAACAAAACAAAAAAATTGTGTAGCTGCAGAAATCTTGTGCTGTGTTGTGTATAATCCTAGGGGCTTGAAAAAGCAAGCAAAAATAGAAAATTTATTAATCAAAAGCTTGTAATCAATATTGATGAAGCTATAAGCTAGCAGTTTAGTCCAGAAATACAATCAGACAACTCTCGTGCAAAGCAGCATATTAAAGAGCAAAAAAATGTCTTGTTTATATTGGCATTCACCTTGCAATGACCTTTGTTCCTTCCCAGAAAAGTTACTTTCCATTGCTGGTCAGACATGGTTTCTTAGAATAGCTGTTTTTATGCATTTATACCCATAAATGAACACTAGAAACCTAAGCTTTATGTGCTGGGGAGTGTGGCTGCTTCCAAAGCCTTCCTTTGCATTAACCCCCCTCTCTCCAAGCAGGCTTTTCTGTCCCCACTCACTTAGTGAGAATGTCAGGGGGACTCTTAAGAGCTCTCATAACTGGCACTTGTTAAATGGCACCAGTTAATGATCTGTGGAATGTCAAGAGCAATATCAGGTTTATTTCTAGAGTTGTTCAGCTCAAGGCCTGACAAGTCTGTCAGTTCAACTTCCTCTCCTCCCACTCCTTGCACCTCCCTCCGCTTGGGTATAGAGGGATATTTTAAAGGCTGTGTGTGTCTTTTCTTGTTGAGAGGCATGTATAAAGCTCCTTCAGTTTGAAGCTGTGAGAAAATGACAGCTACTTTGTCTTGAAGACTCAAAGCAGACTGTAGTGGGGGCCTTACAGCCAGGAGGCTTCTGCAGAAACCTTCCCATGCCTGGGATCGGGAATATCCTTGTTATGAATGCCTCTTGCGAAGCAGTGCTGTTTTGAACTTGGTAGAAGGTCTCTGTTGTGTGTGTTCTTCAGCACACCTGGTTTTTGGGGTGGGGAGGAGAGTAGTTTTTCCCAGAAGTTCTAGTGTTTAAGGGCATGTCCTCATGGAATACAGCACAGTGTTAGTTTTGGAACTTGTCACCATGCATTTATCGTTATTTGTGTTGTAAAAGGTGAATAGAGTAACTGAAACGGAAAGTCCTCTGTAAGTTCTTTATCTCAGAAGTGCTGCTTGTCTGGTTACTCTTTTAAACCAGGCCACAATAACAATCCTGATTCAAGTGGATCTTCTGTCATAATTTTCCAATTAAATAATTAATAATTACAATAGCACAAGATTTGTCAAAGTAATTGTGCATGTAAAAGCAGTTAACTGCTCCTTCTGTTAAACCAACAGTTGTATTGATTTTTGTTTCGTTGTTCTCCTGTAGGCTTGTACCCCAGATTGTATCCAGAACTTTCTCAGTATATGGGCCTGAGCATCAATGAGGAAGAGATGCAGAGAAACTTAGCAGTGGCAGCAGCTGCACAGCCACAGGGTGTAAGTACCAGTCAAGCATATTCTAGAAAACAAAATAAAGACTAAATGTGTATCTAGCATTCTAGAGAGCAGACTATCATTTGCCTTAAGTACCATACTTGACTGAGAGGTGAATTATTTAAGTAGCAGTGCCTGTTTTAGTCTTTAGTCTGTTCTGAAACTGAGCAGTCCATTTCCAATGTTGGGAGGGGGTGGGGGACAGCTGGTGTTGTGGCTGATTTTGTGTGTTGTTTTTTTTAAAATATCACTTCATACAGACTGACATACTGCTGCTCTTAAAACCTGAAAGTAAGTTGTCTGGCTGTTTTGTTTTAATCAGCAACTGGTAACAAGACCTTCTACTAATTACATGGTAGCTCCAGTGACTGGAAATGATATTGGAATTCGCAGAGCAGAAATTAAGCAAGGCATCCGTGAAGCAATTCTGTGTAAAGATCAAGATGGCAGAATTGGACTTCGCCTTAAGTCTGTTGATAATGTAAGTGTAGAAGTTGCTTTTGCCTCTAGAGATTTTACTGCTGGACTGTATTAGTAGTGAAGTTAGTGTGTGGTCACAAAATAGTCTTCTGTATAATGGTTTCTTATCCATTACTAGAATATTCAAGTCCTTATTAGACTTTTAACTAGATTTCCAGCTGTCTGAGCTAGGATCTGAATTTACAGCTGCAGTTTAATGCCACGTGTTTTATTTATAAGACCTGAAAAACCACAGCTGAGAATCATCTCCTTTTTTGTAAAAGGTGGTTAAACCATTTTAGCTGTTTAATCTGAGTGTTTTTAAAAAAATTGTACTGAAGATAGCATATAGGGTTAAAATACTTTTCTGTAGATCTTCTAATGCAGAAAATGGGGTTTTCTTAGAGTAGCATGGGCTGGTGTTTTTTTTTTTAACACCCCTCCCTCCCAAAGGTATTATTTATAATTTGCTTTGATATTTGCTTTACTTTGTTTTTAGGGATGCTTGGACTAGAAATAGCTTTGTAAACACCTGTTAAAACAGACAAGTATTTTACTCCTTTGCGTAAGACTTTAATGTTACCCTCATGTCTCTTTTTTTCTCTTGAATATTTAGATATCTAGACAGAACAGATTTGCTCATTTTTGAACTTTTATCTAGCATTAATTATCTGTCAGACTTTTAAATACATCTAGAAACAGACTGAAATTTCACAAGTGCCTCTTAAGGAGAGATAATTAGCAAGTCCTTCTGGGTGGTCTGTTTGGCTGGTATTGTGTAGAATGGGAAACTTTAAGGGGCTGTGTGTTCTGTGACTGGTCGTCTTCATCTTTAACCAAGAACTTCCCCTTCTCCTCCCCTCCCTTTTTTTTTTCCTCTTTTGTAGGGTATATTTGTCCAGTTAGTTCAGGCAAACTCTCCAGCATCCCTTGCTGGTCTGCGGTTTGGGGACCAAGTTCTGCAGATCAATGGTGAAAACTGTGCAGGATGGAGTTCTGATAAAGCACATAAAGTTCTGAAACAGGCTTCTGCAGAAAGGATTTCAATGATCATTCGGGACAGGTAAAGCCAAGCACAGTTACGGATTTGTCGTTATCCATCTCTCAGTAATTCTGTGGGGTTGGGGTCTCCCCTTGCTTGAGCAGGTTTAACGGAATCTGTTTGTCCATGTACTTCAGTGGTAAAGATCTTCAGAAATGTTCCCTTTTGTGGAAACAGTCAAAATGGTTCTTAACTTGTAAGCTTCCTGGGCATGATGAGACATAATTTTTTTCCAAGATAAACTAGTGAGTGAGTGATGGCACAAGTTTAAATTTAAACTCCGAATTGAAGAGTTCTGTGCTTTTTTTCGGATACAATTTTTTTTCATTTAGTGTAAGTGAAAGCCAGCAATAAAAATAGTAACACAATGCTTGCTGTATTAATGAATACATTTACATTTTACGTAGCATGACAGCTTTTCTTGTGAACTCTGTTGCTTATGTATGAATTAATTCCAGTTTTATTAAAAGCATGCTTGATGACCCAATATGTTTTTTCAATTGTATTAAATAAGGATCTTGTAGCTAATTGTATGTAGTAACAACAGGTGAGATTAAACGTAAGGCCTGTAGGCTGCAGGAAGATAGATGATACTTCATGTGACTAAGCATACGCCTCAAAGCTTTTTCCATGTTCCTTCTTGCTTAAGAACCAAGTCTGACCCAGTGCAGCGCAGCTGTTTTGATCAGGGCAATTACTTCAATCACTGAATCAAAATACTGTGGTAGTAGGTTCCCTGCTCTGTCTACCACTTCTGTGCCCAACATGCCACCCTCTTCCTATATCTACTGCCTTTTTAAGACACAATTTAAAGGTTTATTGTCCCTACAGCAGTAGAAATGTTGTTGGGGAAGCCTTGTACTCTCAGAATCTCAGTTGTTGAAACTGCCTGTGCTATTTTATTGACCTTGTAATGTTTGTAGAGAACTTAATTTTTAGTGGATATTTGCGTTTGTTTGGTTGTGGTGGTGGGTGGGTGGATGTTGTACGGGATTTTTGTATTATTATTAATCCAGAGGGTGAAATATCTCTAGAACAGGGAAAACATGTAAGGTTTATAAACAAATATATTTTAATATAAAAATATTAACAAAATGAAGTTAAACCTAACAATTTGTAATTATAGATAATGTATGGGTTTCTTAGAGTACAATTACTTTTTGTAAGCTAAAGATGCTAAAATAGCATGTGGTTATTTCTGTGGTTTAGTAGACTGAAAACATTACTTTGTACTTTAAATGTCTTTTTAGACCTTTTGAACGAATTATTACCATGCATAAGGACAGCACAGGCCATGTTGGTTTCATATTCAAGAATGGAAAAATAACTTCAATAGTGAAAGACAGTTCTGCTGCAAGAAATGGACTTCTGACAGAGCACAACATCTGTGAAATAAATGGCCAGAATGTAATTGGGTTGAAGGTAAAATAAGTACTATGTGGGGGGTGTGGACGGCTGTGAGCTTTTTATGTTTGTATAGTAAGTGTGTTTTGGAGAGGGAAAAGGTTGTAATATATTGTTTAATGTTCATAAAATCAAAAATTCAGCCATGAGAGGTAACTTGACTGGAGAGACATGCATGTTTTGGGCTTCTTTGCAGTTTTGTATTGGTTGTCAGGGCAGCTCATTCTCATCCTCTCTGCCTCTGCCTGTTGAGGCTGACCCTCAGTTTTTATCTGTAGTCCAACCTTGCTGGGAAAACGAAGGGTAAGCTTCCTCCTTCCAGCCTGCATCAAATTATAGCAGAAATTCTGTGTATGATGTCTGTGTCCCTTCTCTAGTCAGTTCATGCAAGATACTCCTAACCAAACATCTGTGAAGTGGTGTTGCAATTTCAGTGATTTGTCCTGAAGGTTGAGTCCTCCAAACAAGGAGTTGGAGGGGTCTCGAAGCCATGTGAAATGTGTCTAGAAAAAGCTCTTGAACTGCTGCTTTCTTAGTCAGCTTGAGTTGTGTTGCTAATATGACTTCTTATTTACTAACAGGACTCACAGGTTGCAGACATCTTGGCAACAGCTGGAAATGTAGTGACCATCACTGTCATGCCTTCCAGTATTTATGACTATATAATAAAGAGGTAGGTAATACAATGCAGCCGTGGTGTTAATTATAATCAAGGTGACAGTGACTATAAAATGTGTTCATTATAAGACCTAATTACAAACTTTACATAAAGATTGGAGGAGGGGATGGGGATGTCCGAAAATTTGTTTAATATGATGTTTTGGTCAAATTGGCATATGTTTGTACAGTTTTTAACCTATTCTATGTTTGTGATGATCCTTTGCCTTTTCCTCTCTGGAAAAACCTGAATTTCCTCTCTGGAAAAGCCTGAATTTCTGAGGACTTTAAATGGCTGGATACCACAAGTATTTCTTACCTTGTAACTAAAATGTTTGTAGCACAACTAATTCCAGTGACATAAAAGTGATTCCTGGCAGGATAGTTCTGGGTTTTTTTCCTAATCCATTGGCAGCAATGGCTTTCTACAGCTCAATCTGTCCTGCAAAAATGTTTCCAAAGTTGCTAGAAATTAATAATGCTTCAGGTGTAATTGAGGTTTTTTTCCTGGATTTTTTTTTTTTAATCCCCTTGGCTTGGTATCCTCTTTTTACAAAGCAGTTTTCAGTCTAAAAGCCACATTTTCCCCTGCTCTCCTTCCTTTGTGCTTGTACTCTGCTTTGCACACGTGCCCATACCCTGAAACATACCAACAACATAGCTCAGGTGCTAGAAATGTTGAGTATTGTGGGTTTCTCTTTTGTCTGGGGGTGCAGTTTGGGGCAGCTTTCTCTAGCAACATGTCAAAAATAGTGGAGTAGAAGTCCAGCTTTTAATTTGTATTAAAGGGCTGGCAATGACACAGCTACTGTGAGCAGAAGCTTGAGTGGTCTTTTGTAGTTGTCTTACAAAACTGAATGCCTTTTCCTTTTCCTTAGGATGGCAACTAGCATTGTGAAGAGCCTGATGGATCACTCCGTTCCTGAAGTCTAAACTTGCACCATGGATGTCTGTGTACATATATATAATGATGATTCCACTAAACTTGGGCTATTATACTCAGTGATCTCTTTTCTTCTGCACATGAGCCTTTCTGGAGGCTGAGAGAAGATATGCTGCATCAAGCATTTGCATCTAAAATGGCTGGGAATGTCACCGTTCAACATATCTTGTGTATTCACACACTGTAAAACTTGCAGCCTTACATGCTTGACAAATGTGAAATTCCAATTGTGTTATGACTTCTTTTCATAGGTCTTTTATTTAGCTTACTACTACTATAAGCCATTGCAACTAAAGGAACCAGGTATCACTTGCAAAGCTACATGTTGTTACCCAGGACAATGCTGTGCTTTCTAAGACAAATGAGTATTTTTACTGCTTTTTGTTTGCAAGAGTAGATTTGAAATAGCATATTAGAAGTAAGGCTAGTACTAGTTAATTTTTTGTTCTAGTAAATACTGTTTACACAGAAATGCCACCTAGCTGGATATAGCTCAAGGCATCAGTCATTAAGTAACCGTAATTAAAGTAGTGTACAGATACTCAAATCTTTTTATTACTTGTTATATGAATTGTAACTAATATGCTTATCTCTCGCCTTAACCATGTTCTTTTAAGGATTCAGACATAACCAAATAAATGACCAAAACTTTACATCCTCTGTGTGTACATACTTAAGATGACCTTTCATCGAAGTCAGTTTCAGCCAACAACTAGGATAGGAAATACAGTGTAAAATATTTAAATATGCTTACTCCTTTTAACATTGAAATGTTTTAGAAGGGTAGCTCTGGGCTACTTTAAACAAGCTGTGTTTAATGGAAAAAATTCTTCACTGTGAGGGTGGTGAGGTAATGGAACAGGTTGCCCAGAGAAGCTGTGGATGCCTCATCCCTCAAAGTGTTTAAGGCCATGCTGGATGGGGACCTCAGCAACCTGGTCAAGTGGAAGGTGTCGCTGCCCATGGCTGGGAGTTTGGAACTAGGTGATCTTTAAATCCCTTCCAGCCCAAGCCTTCTTATGATTCTAACTCTCTTCGTACTGTAAGCTTAACACATGCAATAGCAGCCAGCTGTTCTCCAAGATGTACTAATTGTAGAGTTCCAGTTTCACTGTAAAACTGCCTGCAGCTTGCTGGGTGTGCTGGGTAGGGCTGGGGTGAAGTTAATTTTCTTGTAAGAGTGGGTATGGGGCTGTGTTGGAAGCTTGTGACCAAAGCAGGGCTGATAACACAGCACTGTGTTTGTTGAGTACAATGTGCAAAGTGTCAAGGCCTCTCCTGCTTCTCACTCTGCCCCTGTCCCCAGGGAGCAGGAGGCTGAGAGGGAGCACAGCTGGGACTGCTGACCCAAACAGACTAAAGGAAAATTCCACACCCTTTGACATTATGCTCAGCAAGAATTAGGGGGGAATCTTTCTGAGGGAGTTGGTCTGGGCATCAGTCTGCTGGGGGAATAGGGGAATGATTACCTTTGCATCACTTTTTTTTTCTTCCCCACTTTCTATTTTTCCTTCACTTAGTCCCCCCATCTATTGCAATCCACAAATTTTCATAGCTTTTGCCCTTTTGATTCTCTTGCCCCTCTTGCTGTGGGGCGGGGTGAGTGAGAAGCTCAGTAGGGGCTCAGCTGCTCATTGGGATCAGCCCACCACAATGGGTCGCAGGCAGGTTCAACTGAGACTTGAAAGTTCAGTGATTGCCTTTTTACTTTTTTTTCCTCTGCTCTCTTCCAGATTTCAGCTGTGAAATACAGGATCACTGAACTTCAGTTTTCCTCATAGTTGGCAGCAGCATGAAGTCAAAGCAAAGAACTTCAGTTTAGCAGAGGTATTATTTTTTAAAGATGTATTTGGGGAATCAGTTTAGCTATTCCTTCAGAACTGACTTGGATCCTGAACTGGTCTGGGGCTGGTGGCCTCTTAATTATTTTCTTGCTTGTCCATTTAAAGGATATACACTGCAAAAGATTATAAGAGATCACACCAAAATGAAAAGCAAACACTTCAGAGCTTGGCAGTCTGCAATAAACAGTCTCACCTGTCAGTTCCTCAGCATGTGTAGCTAAGTGTAGCTTTTCCTTTTTGTAGAAAAAGCAGGGTTGGGAAACCTGCTCTTCTGGGAGGAGTGAAGTTCAGCAGTGTAAGCTCAGCTCTGCCTGTCAAGAGAAGTCTTGCTGTGGAGCTTGCTGTTTCTCAAATGAATTTCTCAGTTATGGTAACCCAGAGAAAACCATTACAGTACTTCAGGCTGGAGATGTGATCAAATTCATCCTGCAAGCCAATTGAAGGGGACAGTTTGGTTGCTAAATGATGTGTCTCTGGAACCACTGTGGCAAGCCTACACTGGCAGCAATTGGTGGCTTGATGTAGCATTGGTATAATTCAGCCCCATGGGCTAGGCCTTGTGCCTGCAGTCATCTCTAAGGGCTTTGCCAAGCTCCTTAGCTTAGCTGTGAAATCCCTGGAGCCTAGACACTCATCTCTGTTTCTAACCTGTTTTCACTTAGGAGCAGATGAGTCAGCAAGGGCTGATTCTAGAGCTAAGGGGGCTTTAAAACTCTTTATTTACAGCTTAACCAGTGGCATTTGGTCACTTAAACCTTGTGACTCCCTACTAAGAACAAGACTGGCTAAAACTAAAAAAAAAAAAACAAACAAAAACCCAAGACAAAAATATGTTGGGGAATAGAAGATGACCATAGTTATTTTTTTTTGTTACCAGGCAGATTGCTGGAACTAGTGGGGCAATCTATTGGAAAAAACGGGTAGAATTTCAGTACAAGACCTTCCAGCTATAGCAGGTAGCAACCAGAAGTAAAAGAATAATCAAAAAGCTCTTTTTTAAGGTAGGAATCAGCTAGCATTGAAGAGTAACTTAGGGTTAAATGCATGTACATAAATTCAAATAAACTGCAAGGAAATATCAAGGCACCGTGGTTAACTTGACTGGTTTTTCCCTTTTCAAAAGCTATGGCTGCTTTAGGCAATGAAGCAGTGGGTGAGTGCTCTGTTTTGGGGCATGCTTTACAGCAGAAGGTAAACCTCAGCTACACTCCTATGCTATGCATACCATGCAACCCTATTTAACCAAAAAAGGGTATGTTGTTTGAGGTAGTTTAACTCAGAACTGAGGGGTCACAAGCTTCAGGGTCATTTTCCTCCAGTTTAGCTCAGCAGGAGCTAGTGACAAAGGACAATCCAGAATTCACCCGAGCCGTTTCCAGGCATGTGTAGAAAAATCACATTCTGTCTTCTTTGTCTACACCAGAGTATGTTTGGGAAATAAATAAACTGAAAGGTGAAGAAACAGAGCAGACATCAAACATTGCTCTGCAAGATTAAGACTGGTACAGCAGGAACGCATGGTATGGCTTAGTCTTTTGCCATGTGTGACATAGCCACACACACTCATTGATTACATAAAAACCCAGTGCATAGTGCAGCTGAAAGAAATACCACTTTGGTTTAATACCATTACCTTTCTGAAAAATAAGCTCACACTCCAACACAATAAAAGATCAGGGGAATGAGAGAACAGCCCCTAATCCTAAGCCAGTTGTTTTACAATGCCAAGTCTTTCACTTCAAAACAGCTCCTCCCAGCAAATGATACCCTGAAGTTCTACAGAGAAAGTAATCCTTGTGCAACATTGCTTTGTGCCTGGGTTAAGACAGTTGGGGAATTGGGTAAACCCAGGAACTCTAGCTCTGTTTAAATGCCATACTGAAATTCCATCCCAAAGGTGATTTGCATTAAAGAAGGTTGAGAAAACAAAACATGAAAATGCTGAAGGATAGTACTATAAATAAGGAAAAGGAGGAGTGATAGTCTTTTATGCTCTAACTTCAGGCACAGGATTAGGGGAATATTTATCCCAGTACATGTAGGTGTAGTTGGTCTGTTAGGAGATCAACTTTATGCTTGTCTTCTTTTCAGACCAATACATTAGTGCTGTTGTTTGGCAGGAAAAAGCAAGAGAAAATATGTTCTTAGTGTGCTCTATGCCTTTGCAAATAGCCACAGCTGAAGTCTGTCTAGGAGCCCAGACTGAGGACTGCTCAGAACAGCAGCTGCTGTGATGTTCAAAGCAGTATTTACAATCACGTGCATCTCTACTAAAAAGAAAGGTTGATTTCACACAATGTACATGCATTATGGCATGAGACATGACAGCATTAAGCTGCACATACCTGAAAAGGCTTAAATTAAGAATGCAAATGCTGCTTCTTTCAAAGCAGTTCAAACAGCAAGCTCTGATGCATTCCATGTAAATCAAACAATGACTGCAGGTTAAGAGCTCTTTAATTACAGAAAAATAAGTCTTTAATTTCATATCAGATCTCATTTTAGACAAGCAATTTCAGTATGATAGTCCATGAAAAACAAATGCATACTCTATGGAAGTTAAGAGCTCTCAGTAAAGTCACCATAACATAGAAAGTTGTAGTTGAACAAAGCTTCCTATCTGGTTGAACTTCAGCAGCCATCATTGCACGCAGTTAAATTCCTTTAAAAGGTCTGGTTTAAAATTACAGTTCATTTAAATGGAGGGAAAGGCACTTAGTATTGCAGTTTCCAGAACATGATTTGTTTGTCTTCCCCTCCTGTAATAACACTGTTGCACTGTTCATTCATCCACATGGACATTACAGCACCTGGGAAACAAAACAAAGCAAAAAACAAACAAATCCAAATGCAAATGAGTGTGGTACTCGAGATGACAGAACAGATCTTTTTAAGAGAGTTTAGCACAGTCTGATCATTACATTTCAGTGACACCATATATGCTAAGAGGAATTTTAGTAGGCTTGTAGGTAGCTGCTCATATTCACAGTGATGATCTCATGCTCCATTGCCTCAGCTGACTTTTGGTACTAGAGGGACATCACCACTGCAGTGTAGAATGCAGATGGCAACTAAGGAAAGCATTCATGGAGAATGAGCTTTTTTACTCTGCCATTTGGAATTTTCATGTTAAAAGTGTATTCACATCTTGTAGCACATGCCTTAGAAGCCCAGAATGATCTCTCCACAGGTCAAGTTCCAGAGTAAAACTTACAGTAGGGAAGTTTGAAACAACTGTTTTTAGTTAAATAGCCTTAAAAACTTAAACGACCTCAGTTTTATTCAGTTTTCTCCACACATTCTGGTTGCTGATGTCCTGAGACTATATAGATATATTTCATCAGCCTATAAATCCCCATCCAAACCAAGTTCTCTAGTAAACTTTATTTAACATTGTTAGACTCAGCCTGGACAGACCATGACAAAGGATACAGTGCAGTCTATACTGTATTTGAGGGCCAAGAGGTAGAAAAAGTTTGGCTTTTGCAGTGTTGTGTGAACTAGAAAAATTGAGAGTAATTTCCCTTTGGCCAGTCTGGTAAACAGCAATATTCCTCCACTGTTGTTAGATTTCCTAGGCAGCTCACATGGACCTACTTTTAATTCTGGTGTTTCATGTAAAGCTGACATCAGGAACAGCCTGCTGGGCTGAGCAGATGAGTCAAAGTTTTCAGTACTAAAAGAGCTGGAAAATAGAAATCTTGCATTCAGTTTGAGAATGGGAATACTTCAGGCATACCTGTATGCCCTTTGATTCTTTCAATAACTTTTCCTCCAAGAATGTCCCAAATCAGTAATTCACCAGATTGAGAGCCTGATAAGATGGTATTTCCATCCCACTTGAAGCACCTGCAAGTAAGTCTGAAATTAGTTCATGCCAAGCTTTTACATAATGACAGCCAAACATTTCCAAACTAGGTCAAAAAAGAATTGGAAATAGAGATATGAAATCAAAGGAAACTCCACTTTTTAACACAGTCTTTCTGGAAAGATTATTCCCAAATTATTTTAAAGAGTCATGACCCAAACTTGCTTCTCTGACTGCCCTAGATCTAGCTAGGCCTGCCCCTGGCAGAGGATAAAACAATCCCCTAACAGAAGAGGACCCAGTCAGCTACACGTGTGTGATATCCCAGTGCTCTCATGAGCCATCACTTCTGCCACTTCATATTCCTGAAACAATCATTTGAACTGCAAAGATGACTTTCAGGTAAATAACTAGTGAAAATATATATGTGAACATGTGTATGTTTAGATATACCCACAAAAAAAATGAACAAGTGTACTCCATGTATAGCTGCTATATTTTTACTCCAGTAACTGAGTAAGCATTCCATCTGTTTACCTGATAAACCATAAATAACTGTATACATCTCAGTTGCTGGAAAAAGGTGATCAGTCTTTGATTTTAATAGCCAATTATTTTTTAAGATCATTGAAATAAAAAGAAAACATTAAAACAAACCCCCCAAAACAAAACCAAAGAATCAATTATTAGCTATAGAGATGATTTAAGTAAGAAAATTGTCACCTTGTTAGAAATTTCAGTAGCTCAGCTGCTGGAAGAGCTGGTTAGCTACAGATCTCATCATCTTTAAAGGACATTAAAGTTGTTGTTGAAAAGTTATTTACTTAGCTGTTTGAGTTTGCCCCAGTTTGGAAAGCTTGATCATAATGCACACAACATGATAGAGTGTCAGCCTTTGCCCTCTAAAAAGTGATTCAACAAAAAGTTCCCAGTATTACTGCCCTTTCCACTCTGCTGTCACCAACTATCTCCACGCAGCTCCGTAACCTGCATGTTCTCAGCATTACCTCTGTGGCTCTTCAGCAGTCACAGAAGATATGAGCATTCCAGTTTGTACATCTATTACTTTAAAACAACAGTCCTCTCCTGTGCTCAGTAGATGTCTGCTGTCTGTACAAAAGAAGAAAGCAAACAAAAGAAACAACAACAACAATGCACGTTCAGACATTCGGTTCTAGTTACTAAAGCACTCTGTGATCAGCATGTTGGATATGACATTACCTGACCTACTTATCTATAAATAATTTACTGGAAATTAAGTCTCTAAGCAAGCAAAGATAAACAAGATTGGTTTAGAATCTAGACCACTGGTCTACAGCCTAGCATGGCCTTGTGTACAATTAAATTCGTTACAGTGGAGATGTGTGACAATCCAAAACATCTCACCATTCCCCTTAAAGCAGTAGTTCTAATAGGAAAGATACCAGGAATAAGATTCCCTTTGAAACTCCCAACAGTGCATATTAAAAACAGAAATCCAACATACCAGGACTAAAAGCAGAATGCAATACAGTCCCAGAATGACATGGCAACTGGTGCAACACTGTTGCTGTAGAAACATCCCAAACACTAATGGTACCTTCTTTGGTTCCAGATGCCAGTATGGTATTTGCAGCATTAAGGTCGATTGTATTTACCTAGGAAGTTAAACATCCCATGATTTTTCCTATTCTTTCATGTAAGCCATCTTGAGACAGGTTTTAAACATACACAAAACAAGCCCATTATCCCTAAGATGATATTTTATTTATGAAAAGCTTTGAATTTAATTCTCAACATCCTTAAATTAAGTACAAGTATGAAAAATCTGAACTATAAAAAGAAAAAATAGGTCACTTAAAGATATTTTAAAAGGCTTTTGCTTTGCTGAATCAGAAATGCTAAGTAACATTTCATATTGCTTTTAGTACCTATACTCTCCATCTAAATGCCAGACTCTACCCTTAACGGTAAAATTTTCACTTTTAAAAAACTTCCTACCCATCAGTGTTTCCAGTTCTCTTGGCTACAGTTCTTAAATATTACCAGAACTGTTTCACTATTTGCCAACGTGACCTGTTAAAAAAACTAACTCTCAGGAGGTTTAGAATACAGTAATTCTAAGTATCTTACTAGGCTGACGTTAGAGGCTATAAACAAAAGTATGCAGTTACACATTTATGATTCATTGCACACAATGTGTTTATATATTTACAGTGAAATTCACTAAGATATTTGATAACATAGTAAACAACTCAGGAATTCTTTTTCATTTGCTTGCCTTACATTAAGGGGAAGCTGTAACAATCAAAACACTTGAAAAAAGATTAGTCTGTTTTCAAAACCAAAGAAGCAAACAAAAGCCACCCAATCCTTCCTGCCCCCATAGGAATTCTGTGCACAGAAGCTGAGCAAGACAAATTAAGAAACCTCTGTTTACACTGGTGCTTCAGTCCCCAGAAGTGGGCCTTTCAATGAAGCAGGGAGCAGAACCATCAGACAGTGAAAACCCCAAAACACAACAAAAAGCCTCCATACACATTTCCCAAAATACACTCCTCAGCCCCTAACCCAACCCTTGTGCTTTACCACTAGATCATATTTAAATGATCAATTAATTTTATTATTCTGAGATACTGTAACATACTTACACTAACATCATGTTCTAACTCTGCAAGCAGTTCAAAGTGGTGTTTTTTATTGCTCAAGGTCTCTCCAGGAACACAGTGCCACACCTACAACACAGATAGTTAAGTTTGCTCAAGGAAGCAGTAGTATAACCCCAGATGAGTTCCTCCAGTGCTGAACTCTCACATTACAAGGAGGACTGCTGGTGTTCACTGTGGGCCTTGCCTACATGGCAGAACACAGCAAGAAATGGCACCTGAACTCATTTACCCTAAGCAGAGCCACGTGCTAAAGATGACTCTCCTGACTCCAGATAGCTACAGAGCTTACCTAAGAGTGGGTATATCACTGCACTGAGTGTGTACTTGCCAAAAAAATCATACGCAGCAGTCTTCGGGAAATTATTTCCTGTGTCTAGCTTCCAAATTATCTTTCCACCTAACTGTAGGCATGCTCTTTAAAATTAGCAAGTTTCTGGTCCTCTTAGCTGAAGAATGTAAACTACAAAATTATTAAACATTTTGGAAGTCTATTCCACCCCGGGAACAGAATTACCAAAGTCACAAAACATTCCAGTTCCTCCAACAAATACAGTTTGTCTTCAGAATCCTTATTTTTTACAGTAAAGTTAGAATGAATGAAATTTCTTGAAAAATAACACTTTAGCTTTGAAACAGTTGAGCTAAAGCTAAATGAAAAATAAACTCTAAAGTAAACTTACTGTGATACTAGCTAGGTTATTACTCTAGTACCAGAGGTACATCCAGCCCAAAGCATTTGGCTGGCTGAATATTACAAAGTGCTGGCTATAAATAATTATGCAACTGTAACAACCCCATCTACAAACCTTCACAGTGGAATCCCAAGATGCAGAATATAAGCGCCCATCACGCCAACAGATCTTGCTGACTGCATCATCATGGCCCATTAGGATGTCTTGCTGTCTTCCAAATGCAATTGAATAAAAATATCTAACAGAGGAAGGTTACAAAAGCATTACATTTTGTAAAACTTAAGGGGTTTTTTTCTAGATAAAGTAACTTTGTTTCTGTAGTTTCTAATGGAAATCTAATGGGAAGAAATAGAAACAGACACTGTTTTAACTACGAATTTCTGTATCATTATCTAAAACCATAAACAAAACAACCAAGGCACCCCATGCAATTCAATAAAGTCAAAAGGAAATAAATACACACATATGATTGTCCCATGAAGAACTTATGACAGTGGTATCTCCTGGTAAGATCAGACAAGATGACAAAGCCTGTAAAAAAAAAAAAAAAGTAGTATTCAATTTCTTACCCCAAATTCAATAAAAGTATATTAACATGCTTTTGGAGAACAAGAAGCATTTTAATCTTCTGTAAACAACATGCAGATGTTATATGAACACTGACCAAGAAAAACCTTAGAGGCTGGACACTGAACAGCAAGAATACTTCATCTCTGTTAAATAAAGGTAGCAGAGACATTCAGAAATACATGCAGAACTGAGAGATCTTTCCAAAGAAGCTGGTATATTGAAGTATGTAATTCCTCACTCAGAAGTAACTGGGTCAGATCATCTTTTAAGCTGCTGTCAATTCTGGACTCAAATGGCTAACAGAAACTAAAAATGCAGATTTCTTTTGATGTTTGTTCTCCATCACAGGTACTTATCAACTCAGCTCTTCCAAAGAACAAATATAACTAATTCCTGCTATTCTCAACAAGAAACATTTACAGATACCTGCTCAGTTACGTTACTATCACTGGAAATGGCAAGGAAAAAACCAACAATCAGCCCAGTGTGTCTACCTGATGTCATTACTGGTCATGTTTTAGGTCTGCTTGAAGAACAGTAAGCCGCTGGACTGTAGAGACGACTACTTGCTGTACTACATTACTGTAAGTGTTTAGATCAGCACTAAAGCTACAGGGGAGAAGAATAAGAGTATACAAGTCCTCCTCATGAAAAACAGACTTTTTGCTTAGGAGTCAAAGAGCTCCCTTTTCACAGTGCCAAGAAGCAACATTCCAAAGTTTCCCTTTGCTGAAGCATTAGGAATTGATGTATCCCGATTCACCTGCTAGTGTGTCCCATGGCAGACCACAGGCTCTTGATCCTGCACCTGACTTGGGGACCAGTCAGGACATGCTATGGCTTCTGTCTGGGCAACACATTTGCCATTCTTGTTCCCCCCAGAGATGATGGTAGAGAGAAAACTGATGTATCTTGGTGTCTTGCACCAATACAAGACTGAACATGACAACTGGGAGTGTATCTTTATGACCCAGGTCTGGCCACAGTGCTCAAGCACAGAAAATCAAATTCAGAATCCATTTGCCAGCTCTTTTAGGAGCAGGGGAAAAATGTTTTTCAGAAGTTGCTGAGATCATTGCTCATGGAGGAAGGATGGCTCATTTTCACCCAGCACAGATTCCACTCCCTGTGCTTCGTTTTCCTTTGCTGGCTGACTCAGGCTTCAAACACTTGGGTGCAGTAAGGCAATGCTGGATGTAAGCACATGGGTGGAATTTAAGCTTTGCAATTCTGGTCCCAATGGTAGTTCAAGATTGCTCAGGAAGACACCCCTGCTGATGCCAGACTATCTTTGTCTACCACAAGTTCTTCCCTGGATAGCAGGGCAACTCAGAACACAGCCAGTGTAACCAATTAATGCTCCTTCCCCATGTCTGCAGAATGTGCTGTCTCTCTGGTGGCCTGACAGAGTCTCAATTCACTCTGCTAAATTATTCACACACAATAAAACTGAGTAGGGAGGAGAAAGAAAAGAGGCATTGATGGATGCTAAGAGCCATCTCTCTGAGCAGCTTTCAGAAGATTTCCAATGATCTCCTTATTTTGACAGCAACTTACCATATTTGAAAAGGATACACTTCTCTGGATGGTTTTTGATTCTTTGGAAAACATCTTCAAAGTTGAATCTGGGGACAAGGGACAAAATAGAAGATAAAAGGACTATTTTATATTCTAGAAGCTAATAACTTTGTTCCTGCTTGAATATCTTACTATGGGAAGCAGACACAGGTTTCTCATAGTCTCTGAGAAACTCTTTGTAAGGCCTGTGACTTGGGCCTGGAACCACCCTGTTTTGTACCAGTTACAGATGGAACTACCCCAAGCTCATCAAACTCCAAGAGAACTCTGGTATCTAAATGGACAAACTTCCATTATTATTATTACTGAAATTATCTTCCAAGCCTAAACAATACTGAAATGCTTGAGTCAAAATCATCTAAAACAGAGCAAATTCATATAGTTAAGCTATTTAATTACATCAGATATATATTTCAGTTTCATGCCCTTTTGTTGAAAAACCCCATAAACCTGCATTTACACTGCAGGTTGGTAAATACCTGTGCAGTACTTACCCTGGGAGGTAGTGAAAACAGAAGACCCATTGCAAGTGACAGCTATTCCAGTAATTGCCCTGTTTAATACAAGTAAGCTTGTGGGTGACTTCATAGGTTTTGAAACTTAACCACCATACTGTAAACAGACTACAGCTGAAATCTGTTATTTGAGCTCTGTAAGAGCTAAGACATTCAAGGAGAATAAAAACACTTCAGTGGTGTGTTATCTGCCTAGAGACAAAAATATACCTTGACATAATATGTGAAACACCAGGACAGGATCCCCATAGTGTTCTGTAAGAACTCCATCTTCATCAGAAGGGACTTGCCCATGTGAGAGGATAAATGGTTTCACATTTAGTTTTCCAATTTTGGATTAGCTACAAATAGTCAGGAAGCTGCCTACAAGCAGATACTGAATACCCCAAGTGTCAGGAATTGGAACTTGCACATCTTTTCTCCTTTAAGTTGACATTGGCAAAGTCACTATAGGTAGAAATTTAGACAAAGCTTATGTCAGGGAATTAGGAAGCCCAGAGCATCCTGCACAGCCAAAGTTCTGTTACACAGCTCTGTGTCTCATTATTTCTCAGCAGTCTTCAGAGGAAAAAAAAAAAAAAGTAATAAAAATAATCAGAAGCTGAAATTTGAGTCTCTTCAGGATCAGGATTTCTCTAATGCTAACAGTCTGGTAACAGGTTTCTCACTAAAAATATTACCTTGTTTTAGGGACGTGATGATGTTTTCCTAGATTGGATTACAGTCACCAAGAAAGTAGCTGGACTCAAGGTAGTAAGAAATCCTCATAACCAGCCCAGTCACTAGGACAAGAGATGGGGCCAAAGAAAAATCTGTTCTTTAAAATATAGCTGCCATTGTTCATTATTAGGTATTTTCAAAGTCCACCTGAGTGCCCCTACTGACTGTTGACTCCCTAGGAATCCATCAGAACAGTAGTTTGGTACTTGGATTAACTGAAAACCTATAGCTGGAGACTTGGCAAACTGCTCACACAGCAGCAGCTTGAGGTGTACAGTAGAAAAACTTAAGTGTTTAACCTTTCAAATCAGATGGGATGAAGAAGTTTGGTCCTCCTGGTGTTATAAAAAAATAAACAGAAGTCTTTATCTGGCTGCTGTTATCAGTTTTAGAAAACGGTAATCAATATCTGCTTCAGCTACTAAAATGGTAATGAACTTATATAGCTCTAGAGCTAAGGAAAAACAGCAGCAAAAATCAAGCTGACAAATACCTTCTCTGGATTCACAACCCATCATATACTCAAATTAATCTTGCATAATCAAATCACTAAGTCATCTCACAAAGAAAAGTATTTACCTTAAACCCTAACCCATCATTCAGATTGATAAACAGATCTCCCACCCCAATTTAATGGAAGAATTTTGACTGAAAAGAATAGTACCTACTCTTTGTGAATTTTATATTGCTTATCTAATTTTAGTTTGGCAATATTGTTCCAGGCAAGTGTTATACTTTCTTCTGTCAAATCTTCAAATGATTCTTCATTTGGAGAAACTGCAATAAAATGCCACGATAAAGTTTCATCACAAAGAGAAAATAAAAAGACATATTTCTAATGCCTAGGTAGCTGACATAAATATGAAAGTACAGAAATCATGCAGAGCTTCAGGAATAAGACCCTTAGGCTAATGCAGAGAGTGACAAGATCACTAACTTTTTTTCCCAAATCTCTTCCTGAATTTGCATAGGCTTACACAGTCAAAACCAGGATTTTTCTCACCAAATTAGTGCTTTTAAACTGCAGACTTTATAGAACATAATTCCAAAATGGAAAACAAACAAACAAAAAAGAAAACCCAAAAACTCTGCAGTGATGTTCTGATGGCCTTTGAAATGTCAAGGCCTTTCCAGATGGAAAAAAACTAGAAAAGCCATTTACTGCTACAATACAGTATATGATTTTATTATTCTGTTGCATTCTGTTAAGAGTGTCACAACTTCATTTCACTGTTGCAAAAGCTAACGGACGAAAAATGTGACAAAATTGAGATAATCAGATGTCGATTATTATAAAAAGGTCAAACCCAAGAGAAACTGTTAATGTGTGAATTAATGACTCTAGGCAGCAAACCACCACATCTACTTAATACATATGACCATTACTATCACCACATACAACTTCCAAAGCCACTCTTGCCACCTGGATGCTACAGGTTGCCATGCTAAGTAGCACTCATTGTCATTCCTCTGCTTAAAAGTGAAGGTCATCAAATAGTAAGTGAATTAAAGACAATCAAATGTGAAAAACCTTTCCAAGTGATACCTGGGCTGAATCTTCAGCCCAATTTATAGTTAAATCACTATATACATTATGAAGACAAGAGCATCTTAGTTTCAGAGAAATGGTGTTAAGTCCTGCCTTGAACAGAAGCCTGTGAGGGCATTACAATCATTTTCTTGAAGAAAGTTATTCAGTCAACTCTGGCCCTACAGTATGTACGGGGAAAAAAAAAAAATCCCTTCAGATTTTCATTCAAGTCATGGAAAAGGGAAAAAAATTCAGATGCTTAATATAAGTTCTTAGGGTTTACTTTGATCAAGCCAATTAACTGATTACCCCTAAGACATTCCTGTTAAAAACCCAAACAAATCTTTACGTAATTTAAAATGCCTGCAGATATGGTCAGTGCAACTGCTGTCACATCAGCTTGAATTTGAAGTGTCAGGAAAGGCTGGGACGACAGCCCTCCCACACCTTCAGAAACAGAGGTTGAACAGTCCCAGAGGAGAACACTGGAACAGAAGGCAAAATACAGGGCAACATCTGTATTTTCAAATTTTAAACTGGTCTAGTTTGTTTTTCTTTAAGATTTAGTTCATGGGTTTATCTTGGATTGGCTTACAGGGAAAGTAGCCAAGAGAGTTGTATAATGAGATCCTGTGGGAGAAAGATACTACTGAAAATTACAAATCCTTTACATTGTCAGTTTATCTATTAAACATTTACCTGGAGACTCAGTTATGGAAATGCTGTGACTAGATGTTCGAGACAAGCTTTTCAATTTTGGAGTTATCCTTCGAGGATGAGGGGTTGTAAACAACTGTTTTGGCGTCTGTCCAAACTCCAGGATTTGTGTCAGCAGAGCTACTTTTTCATTGGGGTCCATAATACTTTACAAAACAAGATATATAATTAAGCCAAGGAGACAAGTACTACTTTTCCCTTCCCTCCCCTGAAGTCATGGGCCTGCATGTGCAGTTACTACAGCACTATAGGCCATCACACATTCTTAAAGAACTGATTTACTGCAGATTCATAATCATATAACAGCTTTTTAATTTTCTTTATGTAAAATGACAATATTCTCAATGACTGAAAAAATGACAATATTCTCAATGACTGAAAAAATGACAATATTCTCAATGACTGAAAAAATGAAGCAATTTCATGAAAGCCAGACTGAAGATATGTTCAAGTAACAATCTTTCAATGCAAGCTAGAACTGAAAACATGATGCTGGTTCTCTGCATATTTGGGAGTATAAAATGGAAGAGAAACACTGTTCATATACAGAGCCCTTCTACAGCTAGCAGAGAACTTCAAGAGATACTGAGAAACTTAGCTAACTGCTTTAACAAAAACATTCAGATTCTTGTTAATTACCTGTTTAAATCCACTCCTCCTTCATAAGTTAATGGGTGAAACACTGGAAGAAAAAGTTTATTTGTACAATGTAGATATACAAGGCTCATTTTGTTTGTCTTCCTATAAACAAAGCTGCATTTTTAAACTCACAAATAAGCTATTTCAGTAGGCATTAGAGTTTGAGGTCTTACATTTTAATCCTGGATTTTTTTACCCAAAAAAGTTTAGGATTTCTAAGAGATTTTCAGAAAGTTCCAGAAGAAGTCAGTACTTTCATAAAGGAAGGATCACTTATTTAAACTTCATTAAATACCCCAATAAATAAACAAATAAGTAAATAACCAAGCAAGCACAGTTCTTTAACTGGTTAATTCTGGTTAATTTTTAGACAGGGAACAGAAAGTAATAAAGAACGATCAGAAAGGTTTGTGTATTCACCTTTCCAGGTGAATTGCCATGACGCAAATGACGTTGGGGCCTCTGCTTAAGATTATTTACTTTGACATGACTTCCTTCATACATAGATCCCTTCTGCCTCTTACCTACTTAAGTGTCTGCAATTCATTATGCTAATAAAATTCCATACTGCAGCAGAAGCAGCACATTATGCATAAAACGTGCTCTCATTAGTGCTCTCTTCTGAGAGGTAAAAATATAGGTGCCATAATTTATATGCTGATTTACTGTATTTACAGTCTGTGGTAATTGACACTTATACTCACAGTATGACTGGATGCCAAACCCTGAAATTCTAAAATATAGCCCATCAGATGTTGAGGGCATGTGGAGAAAGTACACTGAAGAGAAATGAACAACAGGAAAACTACCCAAAACACCCCCAAACAAACAGAAAAAAAACCCCAAAACAAACCAACAAAAACCAAAATCCCCACCACCCAACAAAACAAGTCCTATCTCAACTATCTTACCCTGGAAGTAAAAAGTACTGAGTACCAAAATGAGGAGTTGTTTATTCCTACCCTCACCACTATTGTAGGAAGGTTTTCTTCTAAACATATTCTATGTTGTTAAGTGCAAATTATCTCAATGTTAGCTGTTACCTGTAGTCCTTCAAAAGGATCAGGGCTTCTGGAATAAACATCCTAAAAATCTGATCTGCTACTCTTTTTTTACCAAGAGGGCATTTCCTTATTGGGTAGTAACATACACAGCTAAAATATCAGACTGATGAATAAGCTAATCATTGGTAATACTATCAGGTGTAAATAAATACATCTACACAGCAGTCACATAACATCCCCTTTGTAAGGGCCCACAGTGATGAGATACATGTTCAGAGTAAGGCTGCAAACAGTGAAGCATTTCACATGCAGTCTTATGTATGTATACAAGGACAAACCAAGACACTTTTTCCTTCATGCTTGCTCCTAAAGACCTGGAGCCCACTAGCCCATTCCCTCCCTTGCCAATTCTCTCAGGAGGAGGGGGAAATTGCGTTGAAATTCTGTCACTGAAATTACAGTGGAGGAAAGTTAAATACATGTTTATTTGGAGACCCTGCAGGCTCCCATTTTAATTGGGAAACATTAATTCCATACTCTATTGCCACACTGATGTGCAAGCAATTCCCAGCAATGCTACAGAATCGTCTTGTCCACCCCCTGAAGCACATCTTCAAAGATGCAAATCACCACGAAGGCAATACTACCAGATAAGTCACTATTTCAAATAAGGATCAAACGTTCAAAGCACAAAATAAGCATTACAGATAAGTTGTGATTTACCATTCCTGCCTAGTGGAAACATCCCTTTTTTATTTTTTTGCTAGTTCTATAAATGTGTATTTACCATTGTGAGCTGCAACTGCTTCACTTCCTTTCTGCTTGTAGCCAAATATGATGTCAATCCACTCATGAAGATGTTCTGATACATATGGACTTTCTAAAGCCTCTTG